>NC_035439.2:69448864-70048864 GCF_002127325.2 Helianthus annuus
TGATTGACGTAAGTCTCCATTTCGGAGAATTTCTAAAGAAGACAACAGGAAAGCAACATCAGACACATGTGATCCTCGGACTTGTCGAAGACAATTAACAGGGCAGTATCCTACCTCATCAAAATAGTCAAGGAATTGCTGACGGAGGAGGGGAAATCCTTGTAGATCTTCAGTAGTCTTCCTCTTCTTCCCCTTGCCCCGGATAGACGCTTTGGGAGCTGAGACTGAAGGACTGGCAGCAGGAGCCTTCTTCTTTGAAGACGTGACATTGGCAAGATCACTGATCCCAAATTTGGAGGCTGATTTAACGGACCTGGCAGATTTTCCGGCACCTACACAATTCAAAAACAAGATAAGTTCCCTTGTTAAATTAAATACTTTCACATAAACTTATTTTTTATGAGGATACTTACTTGACATTGTGGCAGACGCAGAGGATATCTCTTGAGAATCTTGGATAATAATCTGGAAGCTTCGAACTTCAGGATCAAGCTTCTTGAAGGCTAACACTCTCTCTTTGGCAGCAGGGGTCAACTTTAAGTGAGCAACGGAGATAGTTGCATAAAAAGACAAAAAAAGAAAAGACATCAGTGATCCTCATCATATGAGACAGAACTAACAGTGATCCTTCGAGGATCCTCTATCCTACCATGAGTGGCCCATTCCTTGGGCAGATCCTTCCCATCCGGGATGGAATCCCTCTTAACAAAGAAAAATCGACGTTTCCAGTTGGTATCATTCTTGGTCACTTTGAAAATAGGGTGATCCTCCCCAGCTTTCCGTTTCAGCAGATACTGGTGGGAACCAAACGTAGTAAGATCATAGAGCTCGGCCAGCTCTGCCATTCCCAGATCAATCCCTTCTTGCTCGATGATCCTCTCGAAGGTATAAAGAACCCTCCAGATCATCGGCATAGCTTGGATATATGAGATGCCGGTAAGAGAAAAGAAAGATTGGGTAAACATCGGAAAAGGATATGAATACCCAATGAGGAAGGGAGTAGCAGGAAAAGCCACCCAGACATCTGAGACAAGATCGCTCAAAGCAGTAGGATCAAAGGGTTTGAAAACAACATTCGCTGGGAAACAATGGCGAATCTTGTCTATATGGACATCAGTAAAGCAGCATCTCTCCACGGGAGAATCCTTGATAATTCCCTGGCTCTTTAAGGAACTCTCCTTCTTGGACTCTTGTGCGGAGAATTACGGAGCAGCATATTTCGAACAAAAAACAGAGTAAAAAGCACGAAAGAACAGAGCAAAGAAGAGAAAGAAGAAGATGATACCTGATCAAGAGTCTTCAATGATGGTTATAAAGGGAGATACTTCGAATTTAAATACAAAATGATCCTAACCCTATCTCCTATTTATAATGATGATTTGCAGGGATCGTCACATCAGTGACGTAAATATCACAACGGCTAGTCCATATGTAACGGCTAGTAACCCGGAGTCGTCCGTTAGAGATAAGCTCAAAACAAAATATAACTCATCTATTTACAATTAACTCCTTATATTTTGGGGGCAATTGTTGGGGCTGGATTTTACTATAAATGATCCTTATATGTGATCCTGACCAGTGATCCTTGTTTCTTTAGCAGATAGTGATCCTCAGCCAGACTTCAGGATCAGGATCATGGGACGATATGGTGATCCTTACACTAACGGTCACTTCCACTTGTTACAAAATTGTTTTGCAGGAACACCTAGCAGGATATGCCCTACACATCATGATCCAGGGACGCGTTTTCACAAATATGGCAAGAGCTAAATTGGAGATAGACGTTGTACCGGATATGGAAACTTAGCTTGATTAATGGGCAGCAATTTAGGCTAGATTATCTTTATTTCTAAAGGGGTAATGAGCTGATAATTAGTCATTTTACCTAAAATAAGTCACCTACACTTGTATAAATACCACTCTTCCTCATTCGGAAGAAAAAACACACAACATACGACACAACTCTCAACACTTAGACACTCAGTGATCTTTGTACTCAGCTCATTATCATCCGAAGTTGTAACTACATTTTTTATTATATTGAAGTTGGTGATCGGTAGTTGCCATCACCCGAGGTTTTTTATGCCGGAGATCATACATTGATCAAGGGCTTTTTCCTCGTATAAATCATTGTGTCTTTGTATCTTTATCACAGAAGTGATCCTTTACTTTCATAGCTAACCAAGCATCATACCCCGTTTACATAAAGTTTGGTTACATTATCCTTGTGTGATTTTTGACCAAAACACTAAGGTTTTTACATTTTCATGTCACCAAGTTTGGATAGTCGCCAGTAAGGGCCATACTCCAGTTTACATATGATCCTTGGGCTTGTCCCCAGTTATCCTTTGGGCTTGTCCCCAGTGATCCTTTTGGCTTGTCCCCAGTGATCCTTTGGGCTTGTCCCCAGTTATCCTTTGGGCATGTCCCCAGCTATTAACTTATCTTTTACATTGGCTTAGTCCCAAGTTATGTTCTATTTTTCAGGTTTTCGAAGTTAAACAAATAAGGATCCTTAATCCTTATTATCCGTTAAAATTTCACTTATGGTTGTCTTGATTAAAGGTTAGGATCCTAACTTGGATTCTCAGGTATGATCCTTGACTATTTTAGTTATACTTGTTATTTTGAATAACCCTTACACTTTGACAACTAAACCTATGATCCTCGATCATAAACTATTTTTGAAAATTTTTCGATTACAGGATATTTGATCCAGGATCATATCCTAAAATGATTGAACATGATTTGCTTAACAATTGGAAAATAAAAGGATAAGCAAAGGATAACAACACGAGATAAGCCAGAAAGATTAGAGTTATTTTATTAACAAAGGATTTTAAACCCTTTCAAAAGTTGTCAAAATTGCCAACCCACGTTTCTACCAGCAAAACGTGGCCCGTCCACATGGGTTGGCAAAGGGTGTCCATTGTTTATGCGGTCATAGCAGGTGCAGGAAAGTAAGAGCGGCAGGATCACAAAGGCTTCATCCCCCAAACAGAGGATCCCTCCACCATTTGCGGTCCTACCTATTGTCCAAAGGATCCAGGATCCTTAACCCTAAAAACTATTGTTTGAGTTACAGACCATAAATTGTTTCAAAACATCACAACCACAAAAAACCACTACCAAATTTTAAAAAATTGGGCTCCGGCTATGTCTAGAAATTTCCAAAATTGCCCAATCCTGCAGCTCAAACCTTCGCTGCACCATCACCACCAACTCCACTTGCTTCCCCCTGATCCTTGCCAACATCACCGCCCTCAAGCATTAGGATCTCCTCAGCCTCCTCATCATCCTCCAACTCTGCCAGCCTCGCCTTCCAGCCTTCCACGTCCCATGTGCCTTTGTCGAAGGAAGGATCCTGAGCCTCCGCAGCCATCTGCAGCTGGATCTTATACATGGTTATCGCAGCAGAGACCTTGGCATCCTGGGTAATGTCATGCTTCTCATAATCAAAATTGATCAGCATCCTGGCAGCTTTATCCTTGGTGGCCCGGAGCTCCTTCTCAAGATCAGCAATCTTGAGATCCTTTAGCACACCCATCTGTTGGAGGTCGGCAATTTGGCGGTCTTGATCCTCAACGTGGCCAATATATGTTTCTATTTCAGCGAGTTTTTGCCAATAGGGAAAAGGGTAAGTTCAGGACCAGATGATCCTCAAACAAGCAGGATATACAAGCAGGAGCAGTGATCCTTACTTCGTTAACGTAATCAAGAAACTGTTGGCGGAGCAGGGGAAATCCTTGAAGATCCTCAGAGGCCTTCCTCTTCTTTCCTTTACCCCTAATAGGTGCTTTAGGGGCTGAAGCGGTTGGACTGGCAGCAGGGGTCTTCTTCCTCGCAGATTTGACATTAGCAAGATCATCAATGCCAAACTTGGAGGCAGATTTAGCAGATTTTCCAGCACCTACACAACCAAAATCAGATAAGTTGTTTTGGTCAAAAATCACACAAGGATAATGTAACCAAACTTTATGTAAACGGGGTATGATGCTTGGTTAATTATAAAAGTAAAGGATCACTTTTATGAGAAATATGCAAAGACACAATGATTTATACGAGGAAAAAGCCCTTGATCAATGTATGATCTCCGGCATAAAAAACCTCGGGTGATGGCAACTACCGATCACCAAACTTCAATATAAGAAAAATAGTTACAACTTTGGATGATAATGAGCTGAGTACAATGATCACTATAGTTTCGAGTGTCTAAGCGTGTGAGAGTTGTGTTGTGTGTTCTTCCGAATGAGGAAGAGTGTTATATATACAAGTGTAGGTGACCTATTTTAGGTAAAAAGACTAATAATCAGCTCATTACCCCTTTAGAAATAAAAGTAAATCTAGCCTAAATTATCGCCCTTAAATCATGCCAAGTTTCCATATCCTTCACAACGTCCATCTCCGATTAAGCACATGCCATAGTTGTGAAGACGTGTCCTTTAATTGTGATGCTAAGAGCGGATCCTGCTAGTCATTCCTGCAAAACAACATTAAATTCAACGAAAGCAACTGTTAGCATGAGGATCCTATGATGGTCCGTGATCCTGATCCTGGGAGTCTGCTGAGGATCACTATCTGCCAAAGAAACAAGGATCACTGGTTAGGATCACATGTGAGGATCATGTATTGTAAAAATCCAGCCCTAACAATTGCCCCCAAAATATAAGGAGTTTATTGTAAATTAACGAGTTGTATTTTGTTTTGATCTTATCTCCAACGGGCAACTCCGAATAACTAGCCGTTACAACCGGACTAGCCGTTGCGATCATTACGTCACTGAAGTGACATCCCTGCAAATCATGATTATAAATAGGAGATAGGGTTGGGATCGATCCTCATTTTAATTCAAGATATCTTCCCTTTATAATCTCCATCGAAGGTTGATCAGGTATTCCCTTCCCTTATCTTCTCTTTCTTTCTTCTATTACTCTGTTTTCTACTCCCCTGTTTCTATTCTCCCGCAAGGATGTTGCTCCGAAATTCTCCTCATAAGGATCACAAGAAGAGTAGTCCCCTAAAAAGCCAAGGGATCATCAAGGACTCTCCTACTGAGAGATGCTGTTACACCGATGCTCTCATTGATAGGATCCGTCACTGTTTTCCGGCGGATACCGTCTTTAAATATTTTTCTCCTATCGCCCTAAGTGATTTTATCACCAACACCTGGGTGGCTTTTCCTGCAACTCCGTTCTCCATAGGATATTCGTATCCTTTTCCAGCCTTCACCCAATCTTTCTTTTCCTTAACCGGCATCTCTTATATCCAAGCTATGCCGATGATCTGGAGGGTTCTGTATACCTTCGAGAGGATCATCGAGCAAAAAGGGATTGACCTAGGGATGGCGGAGTTGGCCGAGCTTTATGATCTTACCTCGTTTGGCTCTTATCGATATTTGTTGAAACGGAAAGCTGGGGAGGATCACCCTGTTTTTAAGGTTACAAAAAATGATACAAATTGGAAGCGACGCTTCTTCTTTGTCAGAAGGGATACCATCCCTTATGGGAAGGATCTGCCCAAGGAGTGGGCCACTCATGGTAGGATAGAGGATCCTCGAAGGATCACTATCAGACTTGTCTCTTATGATGAGGATCACTAATGTCCTTTTTATCTTTTGTGCAGCTATATCCATTGCTCATCTTAAGTTAACCCCTGCCGCAAGAGAAAGAGTTTTAGCCTTTAAAAAGCTTGATCCGGAGGTTAGAAGTTTCCAAGTCACCGTCCAAGATTCACAAGAAGTATCCTCCGCATCTGCCACTATGTCAAGTAAGTATCCTTGTAAAAAGTAAGTTATATGTGAGATTGTTTGATCAATAAGGGAACTTATCTTGTTTTTTGATTGTGTAGGCGCTGGAAAGTCTGCCAAATCTGCCAAGTCTGCCTCCAAGTTTGGGATAGATGATCTCGCCAACGTCAAGTTTTCGAGGAGGAAGACTTCTGCTGCCAGTCCCTCCGCTTCAGCCCCTAAAGCACCCATTAGGGGTAAGGGAAAGAAGAGGAAGACTTCTGAAGATCTCCATGGATTTCCTCTGCTTCGCCAACAGTTTCTCGACTATGTTAATGAGGTAAGGATCACTGCCCCTGTTGGTTATCCTTCTTGAATATCCTGCTTGCATATCCTGCTTTTTTGTGGATCACCTGATCCTGAATCTACCTTATTTCTCTTTTGCAGAAACTTGCTGAGATCGAGACCTATCTTGGACATGTCGAGGATCAGGAAAGCCAAATCGCTGACCTTCAACAAATGGGCGTGTTGAAGGATCTCAAGATTGCAGATCTTGAGAAGGAACTCCGGGCTACAAAGGATGAGGCTGCTCAAAGGCTGATTGACATGGATGGCGAGAAGCAGGAGATTACCCAGGATGCCAAGGTTTCTGCAGCAATTGCTATGTACAAGATACAACTACAGATGGCTGCGGAGGCTCAGGATCCTGCCTTTGACAAAAGCACATGGGATGTTGAGGGTTGGAAGGCAAGACTGGCGGAACTGGAGGACGAGGATGAAGCTGAGGATATCCCAATGCTGGAGGGTGGTGATGCTGACAAGGATCAGGGCGGAGAAGCTGGTGGTGATGGAGCAGCAAAGATGTAAGCTGCATGATTGGGCAATGATGGATATTTGTGACTAGGCCGGAGCCCAATTTTTTAAGCTTGGTAGTGGTTTGTGGTTGTGGTATTTGAAACAATTGATGGTCTGTAATCTTTGAACAATAGTTTTTAGGGTTAAGGATCCTGGATCCTTTGGACAATAGGTAGGATCGCAAAAGGTGGAGGGATCCTCTGTTTGGGGGATGAAGCCTTTGTGATCCTGCCGCCTTTAATTTCCTGCACCTGCTAAGACCGCATAGACAATGGACACCCTTTGCCAACCCATGTGGACGGGCCACGTTTTGCTGGTAGAAATGTGGGTTGGCAATTTTGACAACTTTTGAAGTGTCAATCCTTTCGTTAATAAATAAAATCTTAAACTTTTGTCGCTTATCTTGTGTTATTATCCTTTTTAATTTCAATTGTTTTGACACATGTTTGTTTGAGTAAGAAAAGTTGAGCAAATTATGTTTAAGAAATTTAGGATATGATCCTGGATCAAATATCCTATAATCGAAAATTTTCAAGGTAGTTTATTTTAAGGATCATAGGTTCAGTTGTCAAAGTGCAAGGGTTGTTTAGTATAATCAAAATAGTCAAGGATCATACCTGAGGATCCAAGCTAGGATCCTAACCTTTGATCAAGATAACCATAAGTGAAATTTTAACGGATAACAAGGATTAAGGATCCTTATTCATTTAGCTTTGAGAACCTGAAAAATGGAACATAACTTGGGACTAAGCCAATGTAAAAGATAAATTAGTAGCTGGGGACATGCCCAAAGGATAACGGAGGATGATCCCAAAGGATCATTGGGGACAAGCCCAAAGGATAACTGGGGACAAGCCCAAAGGATAACTGGGGACAAGCCCAAAGGATCGTATGTAAACTGGAGTATGGCCCTTACTGGCGACTATCCAAACTTAGTGACATGAAAATGTCAAAACCTTAGCTAACGTGAAAACGTTAGAAACCTTATGAACGGATGTATGGTACGTCTACCATTATACGTAGGATCCTGGGTATAGCCAGTACGATGAGGTTGTCAGCCCCGGAAGTGGGTACTGGTCCCAAAGACGTGAACTATATCAGGATCATCGTGCGCTGCTGGCGGAAACTGGGGATAATCCCAAGGATAACTGGGGACAAGCCCAAGGATCTGCATTGCTTTTGAAGATCTTTGACGATATGCTGTAGATACCTGAACTATCATAACTCAAATGGTTCGTGAGAAGAGGATGAAGGATACAGGATCCTTATCCTTTGGTAAAAAGTAAGGAAATGTAAATGTTTTAAGATAAGGACATTACCAGAGTAAGGATCACTGACATCACCAGGATCCTTCGAGGATACTTCAGTGTAAGGATCACATGCTTGAAGGATCATGTTCACATAAAGTATCTCTTTAAGTGAACAGCATTCCAGGCTCTTGGTAACAAGTTTCCTTCCATAGTTAGCAATCTGTATGCCCCCTTTCCTGCTTCAGCTTCAATTAAGTAAGGGCCTTCCCACTTTGGTGCTAACTTCCCGTCAGCAGGATTAATAGTGTTTTGGAATGTTTTCCTCAACACCATATCTCCGACTTGGAACTTCCTTATCCTAACATTTTTGTTGTAAGCACCAGCCATTCTTTGTTGGTAGCTTGCCATCCTTATCCTAGCCAGATCGCTGATCTCCTCAATAGTATCCAAATCCTGAGCCAGGATTGCAGCATTTTCTTCAGGATCACGAGCACTTGTTCTAGCAGTTGGGATCACCATCTCTGTTGGGATCACTGCTTCTGCCCCAAATACTAAAGAAAAAGGTGTTTGACCAGTGGCATTCTTGGGAGTTGTTCTATCGGCCCATAGCACATAAGGTAACTCCTCTGCCCATTTTCCCTTCTTGGATCCTAGCTTCTTCTTCAGATTGTTGATGATGATCTTGTTGGATGATTCTGCTTGGCCATTGGCCTGTGGATGAACTGGTGTTGATGTTATCATCTTGATTCCCCAACTGTCACAAAAGTTAGTAGTTCTGCTTCCAATGAATTGGGAACCATTATCACATACAATTTCAGAGGGAATGCCAAATCTAGTAATAATGTTTCTTTTGATAAAGGATATAACTTCTTTTTCTCTGACTTGAGCAAAAGCTTCAGCTTCTATCCATTTAGAGAAGTAGTCAGTCATGGCAAGCATAAATACTTTTCCACCAGGTGCTTTAGGGAGCTTGCCAACTATATCCATCCCCCATCTCATGAATGGCCAAGAGGATGGTATAGGGTGTAGCAGTTCAGCTGGTTGATGAAGGATATTGCTGTGTCTTTGACAAGGATCACATTTCCTAGCATATTCTACAGCATCCCTTTTCATGGTTGGCCAGTAGCTGTTCTAAGGATCCTTGAGAACAATGCCCTGCCCCCAGTGTGGTTTCCACAATCTCCTTCATGGAAGTCTCTCAATACTTCTTCAATTTCAGGATCCTCAATACATCTTAAATATGGTCCTGCAAGAGATCGTTTATATAGCACATTATTTAAGATTGTAAATTGAGATACCTTAATCCTGAAAGCTCTAGGATTTTCTCCCATCGGAATCTCCCCGTGTTGCAAGTAATTCATGATTGGTGAGACCCATGATCCTGCATAAGATTGAGCTTCTTCACTAGGGATTACTGCAGTATCCTCTTCTATTTCCATGGCCACTTGATTTTCAATAGCAGGAGCCAGGATATGGATGATAGGGATACTTATGTCTTCTGGAATTTTTAAGGATGATCCTAAGTTGGCCAATGCATCAGCTTCCGTGTTATCCTCCCTTGGTACCTGTGTTAAGCTGAAAGAAACAAAAGAGAGTGCCAATTCTTTGACTATCTTTAAATATTTGGTTAGTTTTTCACCTTTAACAGCATAGGATCCATTAAAGTGATTGGTGATCAATAATGAGTCTACATATACTTTAAGATATTTCACCCCCATATCCTTAGCAATTTGCAAGCCAACAATTAAGGCTTCATATTCAGCCTCATTGTTAGTTGCTTGGAACTCACAGGCTATGGAGTGGGGTATTATGTCCCCCTGTGGCGATTTTAGTAGTATCCCGAGCCCTGTGCCCTTGACATTTGAGGATCCATCACTGTGTAGTATCCAGGGATCCTTGGTCTCATCCAGCTGTTGGACCTCCAATTCTGCTTCTTTTTGTAGATCACTACTGAAATCAGCCACAAAGTCAGCTAGTGCTTGGGATTTAATGGCTGTTCTTGGCTCATATCTTATATCATGGGCACTAAGCTTTACTGCCCACTTAGCCATTCTTCCTGACATTTCTGGTTTCCTGAGGACATTCTTAATTGGAAAGTTAGTTCTAACAACAATAGTATGGGTTTCAAAATAATGCCTTAGCTTAGTTGATGCCATGATTAATGCAAGAATAAGTTTTTCGAGGTGTGAGTACCTGGATTCGGCATCAAGTAAACTCTTACTTACATAGTAGATAGGATATTGTGTACCTTCGTGATCCTTAACAAGGACAGCACTTACAGCGGTTGAGGATACCGCCAAATATAAGGATAACACATCTCCTTTTTCGGGCTTTGATAATGCTGGTGCTGAGGACATATATTCTTTAAGGGCTTGTAAAGCATTCTCATGTTTCTCAGTCCATTCAAACTTCTTGTTCTTCCTTAGAATATCGTAAAATTCTTTACATTTTTCTGAGGATTTTGATATGAACCTGTTCTGAGCTGCTATCCTGCCTGTTAGCCTTTGCACATCCTTAGCATTGGCAGGGGACTTGATGTTTACTAGTGCTTTAATTTGCTCCGGACTTGCCTCAATGCCCCTCTGAGTTACCACATATCCTAGGAATTTACCTGCCTTAACACCAAAGTGGCACTTTGAAGGATTAAGCTTCATGTTATAATTATCAAGGATATCAAATGCTTCCTCCAAATCCCTTAGGTGATCCTCAGCTTTCTTTGATTTGACTACCATATCATCTATGTATACTTCCATAGTTTGTCCAATTTGATCTTTGAACATCATATTCACCAGCCTTTGATAACAATACAAACCTGTTGGGGTCATAAAGGCTGTATCCTCTTGGTCAGATGGTTCCATCTGAATTTGTTGGAATCCAGATGATGCATCCATAAAGGTTAACAGTTCATGCCCCGCTGTTGCGTCCACCATGGAGTCAATGTGGGGTAATGGGAAAGGATCCTTGGGACATGCCTTATTTAAATCAGTGAAATCGACACATACCCTCCACTTTCCATTTTTCTTTTGGACAACGACCACATTGGCTAACCATTTTGGATACTTTACCTCTCTGATCATACCTGCTCGAAGTAGTCTCTCTACTTCTTCTTGGATAATGGCATTCCTTTCCGGTGCAAACTTCCTCCTTTTTTGATGGATTAGTTTGATAGACCTGTCAATGCCAAGTTTGTGAGTAATAATATCCTTAGATATACCTGTCATATCTTCATGTTTCCAAGCAAAGGTAGATTTTCTTCTTTTGAGGAAGGATATTAAGTCTTCTTTCATCTTGCCAAGGATCCCTGATCCGATATAGATTTTTGATTCAGGATCACTAGGATCCAAGAGGATTTCGTCCACATCTTGTTCTCTTGCCTCCAAGACATTCCTCAGAGGATACTGTAATTGCTATTGCTCCCTTGGCTTCGAGGTTGGCTTCATGGATGAGGTATAACAATCCTTAGCCTCCTGCTGATCACTGTCGATCTTGATTATTCCCCATGGGCTAGGGAGCTTCACACATTGATGGTAGGTGGATGGGACTGCTTTCATATCATGTATCCAGGGCCTGCCAAGGATAACATTGCAACAAGATAAACAGTCAATAACGCAAAATTTTTGATAATTATGTAATCCTTCCACGTAGATTGGGAGTTTGATGTCCCCCAGAGTTTTCTTCGTTTCTCCACTGAATCCTACAAGCACAGAGGATCTTGGTGTGATGTCTGATTCTGGGATACCCATTTTCTTTAGAACAACAAGCTGGATAATGTTCACTGAGCTTCCTCCATCGATAAGGATCCTGCGGACAAAATGGTTAGAGATAAAGAGAGTGATAACCAAACTATCATGATGAGGATCCTGAATGTTAATGCGATCATCCTCATCAAACGTTATCATCTTCCCCTCTGAGACACTTGATGTTCTAATAGGTCTTTCTCCATTATCCATTTTTGACTCCTTTGCATGTCTTTTGGCCGCCGAGAAGGATGTACCACAGATGTCTGATCCTCCAGAAATAAAGTTGATCACTTGTGCATTTGCCGGAGGTGCTGGAGCCTTTTCAGGGATCCTTTCAGGATCCTTAGTCCTTTGCTTTTTTCTTCCCAACAGTTCTTTTAGGTGCCCCTTGCTTAACAGATATCCAATCTCTTTTCTTAAAGCTATGCATTCTTCGGTTAGATGCCCGAAATCCTCATGGTATGCACACCATTTTGACTTGTCTTTAGTTCCGGATGGTTTATCATCTTCCTGGGCCACCTAGCTTTTTCACCTAGATTCTGCATTGCAAGGATTAGTTCATGATTATCAACGGAAAAACAATATTCTGAGATTGGAGGATAATCTTCATCATCCTCTTCTTGGTCAACAGCAAGCACATTCTGGTTCTCATTTCTATGGTAGGATTTGAATTTGTTGTTCTTGAAGGAGGATCCTTGCTTCTCCTGTTTTGAGGATCCTACTTGTCTCTCCTGGATCCTCTTGTCATCCTCTAGCCGGATGAACCTGAGTGCCCGAGTTCTTACTTCATCTAAATTCCTGCATGGTGTCATAACAAGATCGTCATAGAATAATGAATCCTTAAGCAGTCCCATTTTGAAGGCTTCAACAGCCGTAGCCATATCCAGGTTGGGAATGTCCAAGGATTCTTTACTAAATTTAGTTATGTAATCCCTTAATGATTCATTATGACCTTGGGTTACCCTATATAAATCACTGGTTAATCTTTCAAATTTTCTACTACAAGAGAATTGGTTATTGAATAAATTAACTAAATTAGCAAATGAAGTAATAGAGTAAGGGGGAAGACTTAGCAGCCACTTAAGAGCTGATCCAGTAAGAGTGGATCCAAATCCTTTACATAGGCATGCTTCCTTCAGCTTTTCTGGGATAGGATTGATCTCCATCCTCTCCCTGTATTGTGCTATGTGCTCCTCTGGATCCGTTGTACCATCATACAGCTTCATAGTAGGGATATGGAACCTTTTGGGTACCTCTGCATCACAAATTGGTGGTGCAAAGCGAGATACCTTGTGGCTTCCATCTGCAATCTCTGGGATAGGCTTGACTACCCCTGGAACACTTGAGATCATATCTTTTAGCTTCTTTAATTCCCTGGCCATAGCATGATTGACACCTGTATCCTGCATGAATCCATGGTTAGTAGTAAGATGATTATTTAAAGTGTTACCTCCTATTGAGTTCAAGTTAGTGAATCCATATTGCTGGGATTCGGGGATAACGGAGGGACCAGTGGAAGCAATGGTCTGCATTGGAATGAAGTCCCCTTGATGGACATCTAGACTTCCTGTTTGCAAACTTTTTAGGGATCCTGGCATCTGGAAGGATCCTGGTATCTGGAAGGATCCTGGAGCGAAGGAGGATCCTTGACCCTGGGATGATCCTGGAACAAAGTAGGATCCTTGACCCTGGGATGATCCTGGAACAAAGTAGGATCCTTGAAGCTGCTGTGTTCCCGGATAGGCTCCCGAATTCATGAAGGATCCCATATGTTGGGGATAGGATCCTGCCGGTTGAAAGTGTGAGCTTGATGCCTGAGTCATTGCTGTCGATCCGAGGTGCAATCCTCTTGATTCTCCCATAATTTGCACGTCTGGAATTCCCGATGGCTGAGAAGTGATCATTGGAGTATCAAAGCTCAAGGATTTGGGCATCAGTGGGGAATGATCCTCTGCCGTTCTCTTTTGTCTTTTGAGATCTCCAATTTCCCTGAGGATCCTATCATTAGTTTCATCCTGCCGCTGCATACGATCCTTCATCTGCAAAATCAAAGTAAATACATCACTAGTACTGGGAATATAAGAATTCATAGCAGAAGGAGATGGAGTTTTAGAATTAGTAGGAGTTTGTCTCTTCTCAGCCATCTTCTGGGATCCTGCCGGTGGAGGAGGCAGAATGTTCTGGGACGAGGTGACTGCAGACATTGCCGTGGACATGTTTTTCGATGATGAAGCCATGTAATTCTTCGAAATGATTTTGAACAAAGAGTTTTCTTATGAATGAAGCACCAATTGCCCCACGGTGGGCGCCAAACTGTTTTGGTCAAAAATCACACAAGGATAATGTAACCAAACTTTATGTAAACGGGGTATGATGCTTGGTTAATTATAAAAGTAAAGGATCACTTTTATGAGAAATATGCAAAGACACAATGATTTATACGAGGAAAAAGCCCTTGATCAATGTATGATCTCCGGCATAAAAAACCTCGGGTGATGGCAACTACCGATCACCAAACTTCAATATAAGAAAAATAGTTACAACTTTGGATGATAATGAGCTGAGTACAATGATCACTATAGTTTCGAGTGTCTAAGCGTGTGAGAGTTGTGTTGTGTGTTCTTCCGAATGAGGAAGAGTGTTATATATACAAGTGTAGGTGACCTATTTTAGGTAAAAAGACTAATAATCAGCTCATTACCCCTTTAGAAATAAAAGTAAATCTAGCCTAAATTATCGCCCTTAAATCATGCCAAGTTTCCATATCCTTCACAACGTCCATCTCCGATTAAGCACATGCCATAGTTGTGAAGACGTGTCCTTTAATTGTGATGCTAAGAGCGGATCCTGCTAGTCATTCCTGCAAAACAACATTAAATTCAACGAAAGCAACTGTTAGCATGAGGATCCTATGATGTTCCGTGATCCTGATCCTGGGAGTCTGCTGAGGATCACTATCTGCCAAAGAAACAAGGATCACTGGTTAGGATCACATGTGAGGATCATGTATTGTAAAAATCCAGCCCTAACATAAGTATTCTAACTAATTTAAAAAATCCTACATGAAACTACTTTTTAATCAGGATACTTACTTGACATCGTGACAGAGGCAGAGGATACTTCTTGGGAATCTTGAGTAGCAACCTGGAAAGTCCTTGTCTCCGGATCAAGCTTCTTGAAGGCTAAAAGTCTCTCTTTTGCAGCAGGTGTCAACTTCAGACGAGAGATGGAAATAGCTACACAATAAACAAAAAACAAAAGAAAATGTTAGTGATTCTCATCCTAAGGAACAAATCTTATGGTGATCCTTCCAGGATCCTCTATCCTACCATGAGTAGCCCACTCTTTGGGCAGATCCTTCCCATCAGGGATGGTATCCCTCCTAACAAAGAAGAATCGTCGCTTCCAATTCGTGTCGTTCTTGGTGACCTTGAAGACAGGATGATCCTCTCCAGCTTTTCGCTTAAATAGATAACGATGGGGTCCGAAAGTGGTAAGATCGTACATCTCAGCCAGCTCCGCCATACCAAGGTCAATCCCTTCTTGTTCAATGATCCTCTCAAGGGTATACAATACCCTCCAGATCATGGGCATAGCCTGGATATAGCAGATGCCGGTGAGAGAGAAGAAGGATTGAGTGAACTGTGAGAAAGGATATGAATACCCTATCAAGAACGGGGTAACAGGAAAGGCCACCCAAGTATCAGAGATAAAGTCACTCAAAGCAGTGCGAGTGAAGGACTTGAAGATGGTGTTTGCCGGAAAACAGTGACGGATTCTATCAACCTGAGGATCAGTGAAACAGCACCTCTCGGTGGGAGAGTCTTTGATGATCCCTTGACCTTTCAAGGGACTGTTCTTCTCAGGATCCTTATGAGGAGAATTCCGGAGCAACATATTTGCAGAAGAAAAACAAAGAAGCAGAAAAACAGAGTAAGAGAATGAAGAAGGAAGAAGAGAGATACCTGATTGATCTTCAGACGAGATTATAAAGGGAGTTTCTTTGATTTTAAATGCGAATTGATCCTATCTCTATCTCCTATTTATAATGATGATCTGCAGGGCTGTCACTTCTGTGACGTAAGAATTGCAACGGCTAGTTCGACTTTAACGGCTAATTATCCGATTAGCTCGTTACAGATAAGATCAAGCAAAATATAACTCATTTATTTACAATATCACTCCTTATATTTTGGGGGCAATTGTTAGGGCTGGATTTTTATAATACATGATCCTTACATGTGATCCTAACAAGTGATCCTTGTTTCTTTGGCAGATAGTGATCCTCAGCAGAGTTCCAGGATCAGGATCACGGACCATCATAGGATCCTCATGCTGACAGTTGCTTTCATTGAACTTAATGTCATTTTGCAGGAATGTCTAGCAGGATCCGCTCTTAGCATCACAATCAAGGGACGCATCTTTACAACTTTGGCATATGCTTAATCAGAGATGAACGTTGTGAAGGATATGGAAACTTGGCATGATTTAAGGGCGATAATTTAGGCTACATTTACTTTTATTTCTAAAGGGGTAATGAGCTGATTATTAGTTTGTTTACCTAAAATAGGCCACTCACACTTGTATATATAACACTCTTCCCCATTCGGAAGACACACAACACATTTCTCACACGCTTAGACACTCGATACTATAGTGATCCTTGTACTCAGCTCATTATCATCCGAAGTTGTAACCATTTTTTGTTATATTGAAGTTTGGTGATCGGTAGTTGCCATCACCCGAGGTTTTTTATGCCGGAGATCATACATTGATCAAGGGCTTTTTCCTCGTATAAATCCTTGTGTCACTTGCATATTTCTTACTAAAGTGATCCTTTACTTTTTCAACAAACCAAGCATCATTCCCCGTTTACTTAGAGTTTGGTTGCATTATCCTTGTGTGATTTTTGACCAAAACACCAAGCATCATTCCCCGTTTACATAAAGTTTGGTTGCATTATCTTTAAGTGATTTTTGACCAAAACAGGAATGAAGTCTCCCTGATGGACATCGAAACTTCCTGTTTGCAAACTCCTCAAGGATCCTGGCATCTGGAAGGATCCCTGAAACTGGGATGATCCTGGAACAAAGGAGGATCCTTGAACCTGGGATGATCCTGGAACAAAGGAGGATCCTTGAACCTGGGATGATCCTGGAACAAAGGAGGATCCTTGAACCTGGGATGATCCTGGAACAAAGGAGGATCCTTGAACCTGGGATGATCCTGAGTAGGCTCCTGAACTCATGAAGGATCCCATATGCTGAGGATAGGATCCTGCTGGCTGAAAATATGAACCTGATGCCTGAGTCATTATTGTCGATCCGTAGTGCACTCCTTTTGGTCCACCCACATACTGAACGTCTGGAATCACCGAAGGCTGAGAAGTGATCACCGGAGTATCAAAATTCAAAGATCTGGGCACCAGTGGGGAATGATCCTCTGCCACTTTCTTTTGTTTCTTAAGATCTCCGATTTCTTTGAGGATCCTGTCATTGGTTTTATCCTGTTGCTGTATATGTTCCTTCATCTGCAAAATCAAAGTAAACATGTCACTAGTAGTGGGAGTGTAAGGAGTAGAAGAAGTTGGAGGTTTAGGGAATATGGGAGTTGGTTTCTTCTCAGCATTTTTCTGAGATCCAGCAGGTGGTGGAGGCAAAGGTGGAATGCCCTGGGACGAATTGACCGCAGACATTGCCGTAGAGGTATTCTTCACTGATGAAGCCATGTATTCGTATGCAATGAATTGGAATGATCACCAATAGAAAATTTTCTTATAAATGAAGCACCAATTGCCCCACGGTGGGCGCCAAACTGTTTTGGTTAAAAATCACGCTAGGATAATGCAACCAAACTCCAAGTTACGGGGAATGATGCTTGAAATGAAGAATTATGATAAGGATCACTATGATATAAATTGCACGAGCAACACAAGGATTTATACGAGGAAAGAGCCCTTGATCAATGAATGATCTCCGGCATAAAAAACCTCGGGTGATGGAAACTACCGATCACCAAGCTCAAATAAATCAATTAAAGTTTACAACTTCGGATAGTGACGAGCTAAGTACAAGGATCACTATGCTAAAACGTGTAAAAGTGTGAGAAATGCTAAGTGTTTGCTGAGAGCTTTGTGGCTGCAATTGTACGAGAGTGTGTGTAAGCAAAAAATGGCTAAGTGTTCTAATTTTAGCTCGTCACCCCTTTAAATATGAAAGCTAAACTTAGCTAACTAACTGCCCGACTATCATGCCATTCTCCCACGTTCTCCACAACGTCCATTTTCATTCAAATGAGTGCGAAATACTTGGGGAATATTCCATAGTAACGTTGCCAAGACCAAGTCAAGTTCAATACTCCTGCAAAATAATACGAAATACAAACAACCAATCGTTAGTATGAGGATCCTTAAGGTGATCCATGATCCTGATCCTGAAGCTCTTCTGAGGATCACTATCTGTCACAGAAGTAAGGATCACTTGTCAAGATAATAAGCAAGGATCACTGATTGTTAGAAAATCCTCCGCTAACAATTGACAGGTCATTCAAACCAATCCACCAAAAAAGGAGGAAGTTTGCACCGGAAAGAAATGCCATTATCCAGGAAGAGGTAGAGAAATTGCTCCAAGCAGGTATGATTAGAGAGGTCAAGTATCCAAGATGGTTGGCCAATGTGGTTGTTGTTCAAAAGAAAAATGGAAAGTGGAGGGTATGTGTCGATTTTACAGATTTAAATAAGGCATGTCCCAAGGATCCTTTCCGATTACCCCACATTGACTCCATGGTGGATGCAACAGCGGGTCATGAACTGTTAACCTTTATGGATGCTTCATCTGGATTTCAACAAATTCAGATGGAACCATCTGATCAAGAGGATACGGCCTTTATGACTCCAACCGGTATATATTGTTATATTGCTATGCCATTTGGACTAAGGAATGCAGGTGCAACTTATCAAAGGCTGGTGAATATGATGTTCAAGGATCAGATTGGACAAACTATGGAGGTTTACATAGATGATATGGTGGTAAAATCCGTAAAAGCTGAGGATCACCTAAGGGACTTGGAGGAAGCATTCGATATCCTTGACAAATATAACATGAAACTTAATCCTTCAAAATGTCACTTTGGTGTTAAAGTAGGTAAATTCTTAGGATACATGGTGACCAAGAGAGGCATTGAAGCTAGTCCAGAACAAATCAAAGCCTTAGTGAATATCAAATCTCCTGCCAATGCTAAGGATGTCCAGAGGCTAACAGGCAGGATAACAGCTTTGAACAGATTTATATCCAAATCCTCAGAGAGGTGCAGGGAATTCTATGATATCCTAATGAAGAACAAGAAATTTGAGTGGACTGAGAAGCATGAAAATGCCTTAAAAGCTCTCAAGGATTACCTATCCTCAGCACCGGCCTTGATGAAACCAGAAAAAGGAGATGTGCTATCCTTATATCTTGCAGTATCCTTAAAAGCAGTAAGTGCGGTCCTTGTTAAGGATCACGAAGGTACACAACATCCTGTCTATTATGTAAGTAAGAGTTTACTTGATGCTGAATCCAGGTATTCACACCTAGAAAAACTTATCCTTGCTTTAATTATAGCATCTACTAAATTGAGACATTATTTTGAAACTCATGTTATTATTGTTAAAACTAATTTTCCAATTAAGAATGTTCTCAGGAAACGTGAAATGTCAGGAAGGATGGCTAAGTGGGCAGTGAAGCTTAGTGCATATGATGTAAGATATGAGCCTAGGACAGCCATCAAATCCCAAGCATTAGCAGACTTTGTGGCTGATTTCAGTAGTGACTTACAAAAGGAAGCTGAGTTAGAAGTCCAACAGCTAGAGGAGACCAAGGATCCTTGGATACTCTATACTGATGGATCCTCAAATGTCAAAGGCACAGGGCTTGGAATACTACTAAAATCGCCACAGGGGGACATAATACCCCACTCTATAGCTTGTGAGTTCCAAACCACTAATAATGAGGCTGAGTATGAAGCCTTGATTGCTGGTTTGCAAATTGCTAAGCAAATGGGGATCAGGTATCTTGAGGTACATGTAGATTCATTGTTAATCACTAATCACTTTAATGGATCCTATGCTGTTAAAGGTGAAAAGCTAACCAAATATTTAGAGATAGTCAAAGAATTGACACTCTCTTTTGTTTCCTTTAGTTTGACACAGGTACCAAGGGAAGAAAATACAGAAGCTGATGCATTCGCTAATTTAGGATCATCTTTGAAGATCCCGGAGGATATAAGTATCCCCATTATCCATATCTTGGCTCCTGCCATTGAGGATCATGTGGCCATGGAAATAGGAGAAGATTCTGCAATTATCCCTAGTGTGGATACTCGATCTCATTCAGGATCAGGATCATGGATCCTCCCAATTATGAGATACTTACAACATGGAGAGATTCCTACAGGAGAAAACCCTAGGGCTTTCAAAATTAAGGTATCTCAATTCACAATTTTAAATAATATGTTGCATAAGCGATCTCTTGCAGGACCATCTTTAAGATGCATTGAGGATCCTGAAATCCAAGAAGTTTTGAAAGACTTCCATGAAGGAGATTGTGGAAACCACACTGGGGGCAGGGCATTATTCTCAAGGATCCTGAGGACAGGATACTATTGGCCAACTATGAAAAGAGATGTTGTGGAGTATGCTAAGAAGTGTGATCCTTGTCAGAGACATAGCAATATCCTTCATCAACCAGCTGAATTTTTGCATCCTATATCCTCCTCTTGGCCATTTATGAGATGGGGTATGGATATAGTTGGTAAGCTCCCTAAGGCACCTGGTGGAAAAGTGTTCATGCTAGCTATGACTGATTACTTCTCCAAGTGGATAGAGGCTGAAGCTTTTGCCCAAGTCAGAGAAAAGGAAGTTATATCCTTCATTAAAAGAAATATTATAACTAAATTTGGTATTCCTTCTGAAATTATATGTGATAATGGTTCCCAATTTATTGGGGGCAGAACTACTAACTTTTGTGACAGCTGGGGGATTAAGATGATAACATCAACACCAGTCCACCCACAAGCTAATGGTCAGGCAGAATCATCCAACAAGATCATCATCAACAATTTGAAGAAGAAGCTTGGATCTAAAAAAGGGAAATGGGCAGATGAACTACCTTATGTGCTTTAGGCTGATAGGACAACCCCCAAGAATGCTACAGGCCAGACTCCATTCTCTTTGGTGTTCGGGGCAGAAGCAGTGATCCCTACAGAAATGGTGGTTCCAACTGCTAGAACAAGTATCCGTGATCCTGAGGAAAATAATGAGAACTTGGTTCAAGACCTGGATACTATTGAAGAAATCAGGGATTTGGCTAGGATACGGATGGCCAGTTATCAACAAAGAATGGCTGGTGCTTACAACAAAAATGTCAGGATCAGGAAGTTTCAAATTGGTGATATGGTGTTAAGAAAAGCATTTCAGAATACCACTAATCCTGCTGATGGAAAATTGGCACCAAAATGGGAAGGCCCTTATTTGATTGAAGCTGAGGCAGGAAAGGGGGCATATCGATTGCTGACTATGGAAGGTGATTTGTTACCAAGAGCTTGGAATGCTGTCCACTTGAAGAAATATTTCATGTGATCAGGATCCTTATAGAACAGATGATCCTTACATTATGGGTATCCTTGAAGGATCCTTAAAGCACAGATGATCCTTACTTTGGTAACATCCTAAACTCAAACTATTTCATTTCCTTATTTTCTCATATAAGGATAAGGATCATGTGTCCTTTATCCACTTCTCACGTGATTCTGAGTTTTGAAAGTTCAGGTATCCTTAGCAAAATGTTGATCATCCACAGAAGTAATCAGTTCCTTGGGTTTGACCCCAGTTATTTGGGCTTGACCCCAGTTCCGCCTATAGCGCATGATGATCCTGGTATAGTTCATGGCAGTGGGACCAGTACTCGCTTTAGGGGCTGATAATTCCATTGTACTGGCTATACCTAGGATCTACGTATAATGGTAGACGTACCATACATCCGTTCCTAAGGTTTCTAATGTTTTCATGTTAGCTAAGGTTTTGGCATTTTCATGTCACTAAGTTTGGATAGTCGCCAGTTAGGGCCATACTCCAGTTTACATACGATCCTTGGGCTTGTCCCCAGTTATCCTCGGGCTTGTCCCCAGTTATCATTGGGCTTGTCCCCAGTTATCCTTGGGCTTGTCCCCAGTTGCTAACTTTCATCTTATATTGGCTTAGTCCCGAGTTATGCACTATTTCAGGTCTTTGAAGTTAGACAACTAAGGATCCTTAATCCTTACTTTTCTCTAAGGTCTATCTTATAGTTATCCTGGTTATGGTATTAAGGGTTAGGATCCTAACTTGGATCCTCAGGTATGATCCTTAACTGTTTTAATTTTGTTCATTGTTTATTTGAATAACCCTTGTAACTTGACAACTAAACCCGTGATCCTTAAAAATATACTACTTTTTGGGATTTTTCAACTATAGGATATTTGATCCTGGATCATATCCTAAATATTTTCAATTTAACTTATTCAAGATTTCATATTTAGATAAGTATACGTCAAAATAATTGAAAAATAAAAAGACAAAAAAGGATAACAACATAAGATAAGCCACAAAAGATTAAGGGTTTATTTATTAACAAAAGGTTAACCCTTAAAAGGTTGTCAAAATTACCTACCCCGAGCATCTACCAGCAATACGTGGCCCGTCCGCTGGGGTAGGTAAAGGGTGTCCATGATAATAAGTTCTAAGTAGTGCAGGAATAGAAAGACGGCAGGATAACAATGGCTTCATCCCCCAAACAGAGGATCCCTCCACCGATTGTCATCCTACCTATTGTTCGAGGGATCCGGGATCCTTATCCCTAAAACTATTGTTTAAGTACAAACCAAGAATTGTTCAACAAAACAACCATCAAACTAAAAAAAAATTGGGCTCCGGCTATGTCTAGAAGTTTCCATCATCGCCCAATCATGCAGCCTAGACCTTCACTGCATCACCACCTCCAGCTTCTCCACCTTGATCCTTGCCACTGCCTCCAGCCTCAATTGTCAGGATCTCTTCAGCCACCTCAGCCTCCTCATCATCCTCCAGATCAGCTAGCCTTGCCTTCCACCCTTCAACATCCCAGCTGCTTTTGTCGAAGTTAGGATCCTGGGCTTCCTGGGCCATCTGCAATTTTGTCTTGTACATGGTGATGGCAGCAGAAACCTTTGCACCTTCCACGATTTCATGCTTCTCGTAGTCGATGTCAATCAGGATTTTGGCTGTCTCGTTCCTAGCAGCTTGGAGGGCTTTTTCAAGTTCAGCGATCTTGAGATCCTTGAGCACGGCAACCTGTTGGAGATCAGCGATCTTCTCATCCAGCTTCTCAACGCTCCCCACGTAATCCTCGATCTCGGAAAATTTCTGCAGAGAAGTCAAGACAGTTCAAGGTCAGGTGGTCCTCATATGATCAGGATATATGGTCAGGATATGCAAGCAGAATCAGTGATCCTTACCTCATTAAAATATTCGAGGAACTGGTGGCGGAGAAGGGGCAGGCCTTGTAGGTCCTCAGCTTCGGAACTCTTTCTCTTTTTGCCACCCCTTCCTTTGATGGGTGCCTTGGGGATGGAGACGCTCGGGCTTGCAATGGCCTTCTTCTTGGATTTGACGGTGTCAAGATCAGCCATACCAAACTTGGAGGCAGCTTTTGAGGATTTTCCAGCACCTATACGTTCAAAACAAGATAAGTATCCTTACCCTATTTATATTTAACTATCTATTCAAATCCTAAATTATACCAAGAACAGGATACTTACTTGACATTATGACTGAGCCTGAGGATATCTCTTGGGAGTCCTGGGTGTTGGTGTTGAATGTTCTTGTTGCAGGATCAAGCCTCCTAAAAGCAGCAAGTCTCTCTTTGGCGGCAGGGGACAGTTTGAGGTGTGAGACAGTGATAGCTGCACGTTAGAAACAAAAAAGGGTGTTAGTGATCCTTATGTGAAAAGAGAATCGTCTGGTGATCCTTATCAGGATCCTCTATCCTACCATGGGTGCACCACTCCCTGGGCAGATCCTTTCCATTTGGAATAGTGTCTCTCCTGACGAAGAAGAAGCGTCGCTTCCAGTTAGTGTCATTCTTAGTGGCTTTGAAGATTGGGTGCTCTTCACCAGCTTTTCGTTTGAACAAGTAACGGTGGGATCCGAAAGTAGTGAGGTCATACATCTCACCCAGCTCAGACATTCCAAGATCGATCCCTTCTTGCTCGATGATCCTTTCAAGGGTATATAGAACCCTCCAGA
The DNA here is from genome assembly GCF_002127325.2 of Helianthus annuus. NCBI lineage: Eukaryota > Viridiplantae > Streptophyta > Magnoliopsida > Asterales > Asteraceae > Helianthus > Helianthus annuus. The sequence goes on from NC_035439.2 coordinate 69,472,733, forward strand.
TCATCGGCATGGCCTGGATGTAGCAGATGCCGGTGAGAGAGAAAAAGGATTTGGTGAATTGAGGGAAAGGATACGAGTATCCTATCATGAAAGGAGTGACCGGGAAGGCAACCCAAGTCTCAGAGATGTAATCGCTCAGGGTAGTAGGACTGAAAGGTTTAAAGAAGGTGTTCGCCGGAAAATAGTGCCGGATTTTGTCAATTTGGGGATCAGTGAAGCAACACCTCTCTTGTGGGGAATCCTTGATGATCCCTTGACCCTTCAAGGGGCTATTCTTTTTGGGATCCTTAGCAGGAGTGTTCCGGAGCAACATTTTTTGCGAGATGAAAGAAAAAGAAATAAAACAGAGTAAGAGAAGGAAGAAGGTGAAGAGAGAATACCTGTGTGATCTTCGGATGAGATTATAAAGGGAGTATCTCTGAAATTTAAATGCTAATTGATCCTATCTCTATCTCCTATTTATAATCTTGATCGTGCAGGGTTGTCACTTCTGTGACGTCAGAATTGCAACGGATAGTTCTATATCAACGGCTATATATCCGTTAGTTAGTTGCGGATAAGATCAGTAAAATATAACTCGTTCATTTTACAAATTACTCCTTATATTTTGGGGGCTATTGTTAAGGGAGGATTTTCTAATAGCCCGTGATCCTCACTTGTTATCCTATTAGTGATCCTTACTTCTGTGACAGATAGTGATCCTCAGAAGTGCTTTAGGATCAGGATCATGGATCACCCTGAGGATCCTTATACTAACGATTGTTCTCTTTGAATTTCGTATTGTTTTGCAGGAGTTGCAAGTTGGACCTAGTCTTAGCAATGTTACTATGGAATATTCCACGGCTATTTCACACACGTTTGACTGAGAAGGGACGTTGTGGAGAACGTGGGAGCATGGCACGAATTTCGGATAGTTTGTTAGCGTAGTTAACTTCTATTTTTAAAGGGGTAACGAGCTAGTAGTTAGAACACTTGGCTAATTTCAGCTACACACACTCGTACAATTGCACTCTCAAGCATACAGAAGAACACTTAACAGTTTTCACACATTTTTGCACGATATACCATAGTGATCCTTGTACCTAGCTCGTTACTATCTGAAGTTGTAAACATTTGTTGGTTAATTTGAACTTGGTGATCGGGAGTTTCCATCACCTGAGGTTTTTTATGCCGGAGATCATTTATTCATCAAGGGCTTTTTCCTCGTATAAATCTTTGTGTCAATTGTGCAAATTACCTCTAAGTGACACTTATCATTGTGCCTCATTTCAAGCATCATACCCTATAACTAAGAGTTTGGTTGCATTATCCTCATCAGATTTTTGACCAAAACATAAATGTAATTCAACCAAACCAATATGAGAGGGGTTCAAAACTTAAGTATAAGTTCAATGTTTAGCGGAAGCATAAAAGTAAACCCAACATAAGTATAAGTATGAAATGTCATAATGTTTAACAAAACATTCACGATCCTTGTCCACAACGACCGCGCCTCCCAGTGCAAGCTCCATGTGTACCTAACGACCTGCAAGGCATGTAACAGAGAGTCAACAACTAGTTGAGTGAGTTCACAGTGGGTTGTTTAGTTATAGTGTTCATTTCATAAACCGTTTGTTATTTAGTAACCCATGTATCGTTTATAATTACATCGCGGCCCTCAAGGCATGTTTGCGAAGATTAGTGGGAGTTTCCCATGTATTGTAGACTAGTTATATTTGTATCGCGGCCCTCCAGGCATATGTGCGAAGTTTAGTATCAGTATCGCGGCCATTCCAGGCATGTGTGCGAAGTTCAGTAATAGTATTGCGGCCATTCTAGGCATGTGTGCGAAGAGTAGTGGGGGCTTCCCCATGTATCACTAGTCTAGCAGTATCTATAAATGACTTTTCTTTAACAAGGTCAGTAATCCGTAATTCCCAATAACAATGTAAGTACAAATAACCATTCAATCCCATTCCCTACCCCGGGAATCCCATGCCCTGGTAAGAGTGTGAACTCACCTTAGTTTGCTCGGTTTGCTAAGTTAAGTGCTCACAAGAAATCAGTCAAGTCCTATAGTTATGCACGTATCTAATCAGTTTCAGTTCATAGTAATTTACATGCCATTTATGTCACATAGTGTGTTTATGCCAGCATCATCAAGTAGCATATACAGTTAGTTCATGTTCATACAATCATACTCGATATAACTGAGTTCTTGGTAAATTCTAACATAGTTAATCAGTTGTAACATTTGTGCTTGTAATCATTGTGAACAGTTCAATTATCAATAAAACAATGTTATTTTATCCCAATGATTGTTTGATTATGTTTTACATTTTTCATGTTTTGACTTTCGTTCAATTTCAAACTCTACATCGCTTTCTGGAGCATTATACGCAAACTGGTGCGTAAACGTACTCAGTTTAATGCGACAAATACTTCGGAACATCAACATATACTCAACATACCTTAAATAACCTTTACATAACTTAGAAATAAGTTTTGAAGGCTTTGGTATAGCAAAAACAAGTTAATTCGCTTACAGGGACTAAACTTGACAAACTGTAAAAGTATGCCATTTTGAACTGTAACGAACATTCCGGAACATGTCCATAAGTTAAACATACCATAAATATCCTTTGCATAGCTTAGAAATAGGCTTTGAGGGGTTTGGTATGCTAAAATAAACTTTTGGGTCATTCAGGGACTAAAAGTGTCAAAAAGTGCACAAGTTTGCACTTTTGCGCATAACTTACGTTCTGAATACATCCGGACATCCAAAAATTTATGTAAGCATCCTTATATTATGCCTTAGTGTTTGGCATAAGAAAAATCCATTCATCGCGTCATTTGGATCGTCTTTCGCGCTTATGCGCATTCCGTCGTAATTAAGCGAACATCGCGATCGTACGGCCAAACGAGCCAACATCCGGAACATTTTTGGGCATGTTTCATGTCCACAATGTTTAGGCATCATTTTAGGGCCTTAAAGATGTCTTTACAGGTCTTAAAAGGGCTGGAAATAGCTTAAAAACGCAACAGGGGCCAAATACGTAAATTCTGCAAGTGGTGCAGATCAGACGGGGCCAGGCGACCCGCGTAAGACCTGCACACACTTTCACGCGGGCCGCGTGAGGATGTCTGACAGAAAGATTTTGCATTTAATGCAAAATCTGGCCTTTCGTTCGATCAAGAGGCGATGCCTTTTCACCCAATGAAGGGCCAAGGGCCAAGTTCAGTGAATTTAACCACTGGACACATGTACGCACGAGATCAAGGCACGATATTCGATAAAACGATCCTAACGGTTCCACTTTTCCTATAAATACCCCCCCCCCCCTTTTGTGTAAAAATCACAACAATCTGATCTTGAAGCTCTAAGTTGAAACCATTGTTTCATACCTGAGCTATTTGATCTAGATTAGCACTCGGGGGCCCTCCGTAAGTCTTCTTTCGTTCTTTTATCGCTTTTCGAGTCCGAAAGTCAACGTTTTGTTGACTTTCTGCATTGACCAGCCTATGGTCGATGCGAAGTTCATGGAACTTTATAACGTGAGCGTGATCACGATGGTTATGGTCCATAGTGACCATACCTACTGATCACCACGTTATCTAGGCTCAGTGACGAGTCGTAGTTTCGGCCAAAATGTGCATTCTTGCATATTTTGTAACCAAACTACTCGTGGGCATCAAAGCCGTTTGTTTTGATGTCAAACCTGTTTCTAAACTTAGTTAAGCATGTTCTAACATGCTTAGCTCGTCATGTTTAGTATAGTGCTTATATAGGGTCGTAAGGTAAGCGATCTAAACCATCGCTTATACTTTCGAACCCGACCCATTTGGTCGATCTTTAGGATCCGACCAAACATATTAGGTGACCATAGCTATAACCTTCCGAGGTTATACCTTGTGGTCGCAATGTTAGGCGTTCCGAACGCGTTCTACGCGAACGACGCGTAAGGTAGCATAAGCTACCTAAACGGGTCATGATGGACCGTAAGCACTTAGGTTAGGTTTCATTTTAGTATGTCAGCTTTGTTAAACCATATTACACGAGTCTCCATACTCGTTTTGGTTTACGAACCCGCGTACTATCCGATCCTTCTGATTTGGTCCGGTATATTAACATAGCTACCTATTAGGTGTCGGTTGATATCCCGTGATCTTTAGCATTATCTGGTTATTATACAAGAACTCAAAGCAATCTCAGGTGAGTACATAGAACCCCATCTTTTACTGTTTTTCCAAACTGTTTTGGGGTGAAACACATGTGCCTATCTGTTACTTTCATGCTTTCCATGTTTTCACATCGTATATCTGCCATGCTCATTAGTACATTATAGTACATGATTTCATTACATTTTATGCTACGTATGCCCATTGTGTGCGTACTTAGTACATTTGATTTACATTACATTTCTGTTGCATATGTTTACTCAGCATATGGACACATTGATTTACATGAACATTTCTGTTGCATATGTTTACTCAGCATATGGACACATTGATTTACATAAACATTTCTGTTGCATATGTTTACTCAGCATATGGACACATTGATTTACATGAACATTTCTGCTTCGTATGTTTACTTAGCATACTTAGTACAATTGTCTACATCACATGCCTTCATTTTGTTATGACATTTGGTTTGTTTAACATGGGACAATACATTCATTAACACTAGCTACGCCGTTCGTTAGTAGGTAGTGGTACCATAGGAATTGACAACTCCCATTCCTGAAGTCCTGGGTTTGATAGGACTGGAAGGAATGACCGAATTCGATATACATAACTTAGATAAACCTTTAATTTGTTTAAGGGTTTATCGCCACAGTCTCAAGGCTTGGATGTATGCATAGTTTACAATACCGCATAAATGTTAATATCAATAGAGCATGCATTTTCCGCAGAACATAACGTTGATTTAAACCACGTTTTACTTCAACGACTTGTCTTGTGCATATGGTTTAAGTTGATACATTTCGCTTACCATACATGATACAATTTGGGATGTACATTACATGATTTACATTGAACATAAACACGTCGACATTGACATACACATTTGGTGGTTTACATTTGAACATAAACATTTGACATGATTTACAATAACACTTTACATTTGGTTTACACATGAGCAATTTACATGGTGGATTGGTTTGGGTAAATGATTTAAGTAACGTGGCGTATGTAATATGATACAAACATGGTGGATACGCCGCTGGTACTTCCTATATATAAATGTTTGTATAATATTACATATCGTGGCGTTATCTAAGTCATTTCAGTTTAGACACATTACATTTTACATAAATAACATTTTCTTCACAAGACATTATTTTCACAAACAACTTATCTTATTCAACTCATTTTACTTGGTTATTCGTTTAACCTTGCACTTATCTATACATATCGTTTGATGTTATCGTTTTTCAAATGATTTACAAAGCAAAACAAATTACAAGGTTCATGACTGACTGTTATTAAACATTCTTTAAAACTCAAGTCATGAACCCCATTTTCACAAAACCTATGTATCTCACAGGCATTTTTATGCTGACATACCTACTTTCACATGTGTTTTCAGGAGCTATTCCATAGGATGATGATCATGACACTAGGGCGGACCTGTGCCTTAGAGCCTAAAAATGAAGTTTGAACTAGCTTAATTATGTTTTGATTTCCGTACTCTCTTTCCAAGACAATGTAACACCTTTGTTTATAAATAAAATACAACTTGTATGCCATGGTTATGAAACAATTTAATTCTGTCCACAACACTCCCCGGCGTTTCCGCCGCGGTTGCATGTTACACGCGGCCGGGGTGTGACAGAAGAGTTGGTATCAGAGCCAATGGTTATAGGGAACTAGGTTATTAGTAATGCTTTGACCTAGACTATAACTTTAGGACCCTAACACAAGTTATCTTGTGTTTAGAGTTTAAAACATGCACATCACCTATCCTTAGGTGATAACCACAACGGGAACTTCGGTTCCGAATCCGCTTTGAAAATTAATCATCTGTTCTAGGATGATTGATTACTAGGTTTTGAACCCTCTATTATAAGGTTCTGAACCCCTTTGGATTTTCAAAAATCCCGTCAAAGTGTTGGGTTAATAGTGTGAACACGTGCGAACTGGAAGGGTGAATGCCTGTACCCTGAGTTTTCTGTCTAAGGCTAGAGTGTTCGTACAAATCCACATAATCGGACCAGTCACTCTTACCTGGGAACTCTTGGGGTGAGTGTTCACTTATAGGCGAGCATGTCTTCGCGATACACTAATCCTGACCCATTTACTTTGACTAGACATTTCACGTCGCTTATTTGCTTTGCGATGCATAACCGCCATCTTTGCTTTTGATTGCTTTTGCTTCATCTCATTCTCTTCATCCAATCATCTCACTCGTTTCATTTCATGTTTTTCTCTTCTAGAATGCCTCCTCTACGCGACAACCAGATAGCTACTGCCGAGCTGGCAGAGATTATTGCGCAGCAGATGCCTGCTCAATTTCCGAATCTCTTTGCTCAATGGAACCAGGCCAACAACAACAATGGTACATGCAAATACAAGGATTTTAGCTCGGCTAAGCCACTCAAGTTTAGTGGTTCTGAGGGAGCAACTGGGCTTCTTCAGTGGTTCGAGAGCATCGAGAACACTTTCCGTCATGTGCAGTGTCCTGACAATCGCAAAGTCGAGTTTTCTTCAAGCGTGTTTCAGAAGAGGGCTCTTACATGGTGGAATGGGGTTATGAGAGGTCAAGGTGCAGAAGTTGCTCTAGCTCAAACATGGGCTGAACTGAGAGCTCTTATGATGAGGGAGTTTTGTCCTCGTCATGAGCAACGAGCGTTGGAGAAAGAATTTGATGTGTTGAAGCAAGATAGTGGCGAGCACAGGGCTTATACAGATAGGTTTGAGGAGCTGAGTCTTCTTTGCCCGACTATGGTTACCCCACTCGATAAGGCCATCGAAAGACACATCGATGGCCTACCTGACTCAGTACAAGATATCCTTACTGGTAGCAACCCTACCACACTCCGTCAGGCAATCGAGTTATCGGCGATGTTGACTGAGTCGCAGATCCGAAAGAATAAACTACAAAGGAAGGGTGACAAGGGCAAGAAGCAGTCGGCAGACAAGGAGGACAGTAAGAAAGGTCAGAACAAGAAGGGAAAGGACTCTGGTTCCTCAAGGGGGTCAAGGAAGCGTAAGGCTTCCCAAAATTTTGCTGTGACTGCCCAAGCTAACCAGGCAGCTCCCAACCAAGCCGCACAGCCTCCAGCCAAGAAACCCTATTCAGGAAATGCACCTTTGTGCAATCGATGCAACAGTCACCACCAACCACAATATCAGTGCCGTTTCTGTACTAACTGTGGGAAATCGGGTCATCTTGCCGATGTTTGTCGGTTTGCTCAGAATCACGCAGTCCAGAACCTTGCTCAACAGGTTGCTCAACAACAGGGTCAGGCTGCACGACCAAACTACCCACCAGGTGCATGTTATAATTGTGGGGATCTGACCCACTACAGAAATCGGTGTCCAAGACTAGTCAACCAGAACCAGAATGCAAACCAGAATCCGGCACCGGCTCGAGGACGAGTCTTCAACATGAATGCACAAGAAGCACAAGCAGACAACGAGGTGGTGAACGGTACGTTCTTTATTAATAATCAGCCAGCATCTGTTCTTTTTGATTCGGGTGCCGACAAGAGCTTTGTGTCATTGTCTTTTGAGACAATGCTTCGCGTGTCTAGAACGAAACTAGGTAAACCTTTGACAGTAGAGGTTGCCAGTGGTGAAGCCATTGTTCTTAATTCCGTTCTACGCAACTGCCAGTTAAACCTTAACGACCATATTTTTCCTATTGACCTCACGCCAATGCAACTTGGAAGCTTCGACGTTATAGTGGGAATGGATTGGTTATCCAAGCATCGCGCAGAGATAGTTTGTTCTGAGAAGATTGTTCATGTACCGCTGTCTACAGGCGAGATCCTACAGGTTCGTGGTGAGAAGCCTTCCGGTGGTCTCAAACTCATGTCCTGTTTTAAAGCACGGAAGTATCTGTGAAAGCACTATGTGGCTTTCTTAGCACATGTTACAGCAGATAAAGGCAAGGGTAAGTCTATTTCAGATATTCCTGTCGTTCGGGATTATTCCGAAGTATTCCCTGAAGACTTACCTGGTCTACCTCCAGCACGCCAAGTCGAGTTCCGTATTGATCTCGTACCTGGTGCAAATCCCGTTGCCAGAGCTCCATATCGTCTTGCACCGTCCGAGATGCAAGAGTTGTCTAAACAGCTGCAGGAACTCTCCGACAAAGGTTTTATCCGTCCTAGCTTTTCACCTTGGGGTGCTCCCGTTCTCTTTGTAAAGAAGAAGGATGGATCTTTTAGGATGTGTATCGATTATCGTGAGCTTAACAAGCTTACCATCAAGAATCGATATCCCCTACCTCGCATTGATGATCTCTTTGATCAATTGCAAGGTGCTTCATACTTTTCAAAGATTGATCTACGATCTGGATATCATCAGCTCCGTGTGCATGAAGAAGATATTCCAAAGACAGCGTTCCGTACTCGTTATGGACATTACGAGTTCACAGTCATGCCATTCGGTTTGACTAATGCTCCTGCTGTTTTCATGGACTTGATGAATAGGGTCTGCAAACCTTACTTGGATAAGTTCATCATTGTTTTCATTGACGACATTTTGATATATTCTAAGACGCGAGCTGATCATGAGCAACATCTCCGTCTTACTTTGGAACTCCTAAAGAAAGAACAACTTTTCGCCAAATTCTCCAAGTGTGAATTCTGGCTTAAAGAGGTTCAATTCTTAAGACATATTGTCAACGAACAAGGTATTCATGTAGATCCCTCCAAGATCAGTGCGATCAAGGATTGGGATACACCTACTACCCCTACTGAAGTTCGTTCTTTTCTTGGTCTGGCGGGTTATTACCGTCGCTTCATTGAAAACTTCTCAAAGATTGCAGTTCCTCTAACTGCTCTAACTCAGAAGAACAAGCCATTTGATTGGGGAGTCAAACAAGAGGAAGCGTTTCAGACCTTGAAACAAAAGCTTTGCGACGCACCTGTCCTAACATTGCCTGAGGGCAATGATGACTTCGTCGTTTATTGTGACGCATCTAAATTAGGTCTCGGCTGCGTCCTAATGCAAAGAAACAAAGTCATAGCATACGCATCAAGGCAGTTGAAGATACATGAGAGGAACTACACCACTCATGATCTTGAGTTGGGTGCAGTTGTCTTCGCTCTCAAAATTTGGAGACACTACTTGTATGGTACAAAATGTGTGGTTTTCACAGACCACAAAAGTCTTCAGCATATCTTCAATCAAAAAGAGCTCAACATGAGACAAAGACGTTGGGTTGAACTTCTAAACGACTACGACTGCGAGATCCGCTACCATCCTGGTAAGGCGAATGTTGTAGCCGATGCATTGAGTCGCAAGGAACGTACTAAGCTTCATTGTGTACGTGTCCAATCTGATATTCAAACTGATATACAAGCCCGTATTTCTCAGGCTCAACAAGCTTGTGTTTCACAAGGTTTAATGGATAAGGAATTTCCTTATCACATAACACCTGCTCTTGAACTGAAAGACAATGGATCGTACTATTTCATGGACCGTTTGTGGGTCCCAAGCCAAGATGATCTTCGTACCTTGCTTATGGATGAAGCCCATAAATCTCGTTATTCCATTCATCCTGGCTCAGATAAGATGTATAAGGATCTTCGTATTCAGTATTGGTGGCCTGGTATGAAGAAAGACATTGCCTTATACGTATCCAAATGCCTTACTTGTCTCAAGGTTAAGGCTGAACATCAGCGTCCTTCCGGATTATTAGAACAACCGGAGATCCCAGTTTGGAAATGGGAAAACATTACTATGGATCTCATTACTAAACTTCCGCGCACAAATGTGACACCCCAGGAAAAACCAGTAAACGATACAGCTTACCTAGCTTCCTCAGTGAGTGCGTACCAAATTTCGGGACGAAATTTCTTTCAAGTTGGGGATAATGTGACAACTCGAATTTCCAAGATTCCTATTTCGCATTTATTGCACGTTCAAGTATTGTTTAGCTGTTTAATTACACAATTGATCACTATAGAATTGTATACGTTTTGGTATAATGAAGTGTATTGTGTGTTTGTACATGTCTATGTGTTAATTATGATAAACTTGTCAAATGTGTAATCTTGGTGGTGAAACTGTGTAATTAATTGGAATAGTGCACTATTGTAAAATATAATACTTGAGGATGTAGAGCACAATTAGTGGAATTCTAGTAATACATAACCCTAAACTCTTTCACTAATCATTTGGCACAAAAACCAAAGCACGTACATTCATCTCTCTAGCAATCATCATCACCACCATCATTGGCACAAGGCATTCATCACTTTCGATTCCTCTATTTCACTAAAATCATTCAAGGTAATCGTTATTGATCATTGTAATGCTTGTAAACCCTAAATGATTGTTGATTGTATCGATTCATGATTCTTGTAATTCTTGAAAAACCCTAGATTATCTTATGAAGGTTCTGCGTTTTAAATTGATATTGAATATTTGTGATGATGATGATTATTTACATACTTGATAAATTGTTCTTGGGATTGATTGTTGATTGAATTAGAAATGGAATTGCCGTTATGCGTCGATACATAAGGAATTAGGGTTTTGAGTCGTATGAGAACGTAACTGATATGATGCTCTTCTGTATTGGAATTCATGTTATTAATTGTCTGAGTTAACATAATTGTCCGAGTTTAAGTAGAAGCAAAGGACCGAATTTATTTGATGAATAAGAACCGAGTTTAATATTATGTCATAAGGCCGAGTTTAATGAAAAGCAAATGGTCCGAATTTGTTTATGTGAAGGGTAGTCCGAGTTTAAAAGAGGACCCCTTATCCGAGTTTATTATAATGACATTTGATCCGACCTTAATTTCATGTGTATTGTCCGAGTTTAATTGATAGAATTCAGCCCGAGTTATGTAAAAGCATGATGGTCCGAATTTAAAGGGAAACATATAGTCTGAGTTTAAATGAACAACATATAGTCCGAGTATATACATGAATCATGTAACCCGAGTTTATTAATTGAAGGTTACCTGAGTTTATACTTGAAAGTAGTCCGAGTTTAGTACTGGAATGTTACCCGAGTTTGATTACAGGTCTGAGTTATTGATTAATGTGGTCCGACTTTATTAGAATTAGTATGGACCGAATTTTTATAAACATATGATGCTTGTCCGAACTTCTCATCATGAAGGTATTGGTCCGAGTTTGTTTAAGGAACATAGTGTCCGAGTTTCATGGTAGTTAACATGGTCCGAGTTTCAAGCATGAAACCCCCCCCCCACTTAGTCCGAGCTTAAGATATTAAAGTTCTGTCCGAGTTTAATTAAATAAATTATGTCTGACTTTAATTGAAGAAGCTAGGCCGAGTTTATGTATGTGATGCAGTTGGGTTTGGATTTGTTAAGTAAGTATGTTTACACTTATAGCGATTAACCTTGTTAACTGGTTGTTCAGATTAATCATTGATGTCGGTTAGTCCAGTTAGCCTGCTAAAAATTGTTAAACATTAACTGTTAGTCATTAACTTTGTAGTTGTTGAATTAGTGAACATGTTAACCCTGTCAGACATGAAACGTTGCTAGTGTTGCTAGTGTGCGAATCCTGTTAAGTGTGTTATCTTGGTGATATAAGTCAACTGCCTGATAATCCTGTCAAGTATGAATTCTACGGTTTAGACTAACAGTATATATGAAATGTAATAACGGCATAAACACACACTTTGTGACATCAATGACATATGAACTTAAACTGATCATATACACGTGCGTACTATAGGTCGTGACTGATTATTTGTGAGTGCATAACATAGCATACCGAGCAAACCAAAGTGAGTTCACACTCTTACCAAGGCATGGGATTCCCGGGGTGTTGGGAATGGGATTGAAAGGATAAGGTTGAATAGATACACTACTGACACTATGACTAGACTACCATATTTCTATCCTCGGATGTGAAGGATACTTATACTGATCACTATCCTCGGATGTGAAGGATACTTATACTAATCACTATCCTCGGATGTGAAGGATACTTATACTGATCACTATCCTCGGATGTGAAGGATACCTATACTGATTACTATCCTCGGATGTGAAGGATACTTATACTGATCACTATCCTCGGTTGTGAAGGATACCTATACTGATCACTATCCTCGGATGTGCAGGATACTTATACTGATCACTATCCTCGGTTGTGAAGGATACTTATAGTTACGAGTAGTCTAGTGGTTATACAACGTGGGAAGCCCCCACCAATAGAACGTACTAACGGCCCAGTAGAGCCACTTGTTACAAATGAACATACTATTACGCATTTACTTTCTGTGAACTCGCTCAACTAGTTGTTGACCCTCTGTTACATGCCTTGCAGGACGTTAGGTATATGGAGCTTGCACACGGAGGAGCTGGTCGTTGTGGGGCTTGGATCGTGATCACCTTGTTGAACACTTTTGATGTTTGATACTTATTTGCTATGGGTTTTACAATAATACGCTTCCGCTAAACAATGTTAACTTACTTATGTTTTGGAAACACCTTTCATATGGAATTGGTTTGGATTATATTGTGTTTACTTTTACTTTATACAATGTTCTGTATGATTGGTGGCTTGATCCTGGTCAGTCACGCTCCCAAGCGGTGATACTCCGCAGGTGGATTTTGGGGGTGTGACAGATTGGTATCAGAGCCATTGGTTATAGAGAACTTGGTTTTAATATGGGAAAAACGTTTTTATTAAAACCAGACTATAACCAGAACAGTGCTCTCAACGATCCACAACGACGCTTCGCTCCACGTGCAAGACTCGACATCCTAGGTAATAAGGTTTATGTTTGTTACCTGCTTGCTAGAACTGCATAGAACTTTGTTCGTAGTATGCTTACATTACTTTGCTCACTACTTGTTATTGCTTGAGAACACTTACGTGCTTACACTCTTCTGTCATCGCACTATTCGCGAACTTTTCTCACTTATGTTGCCTTTGATGTGAAGATCAATGGCCGCACGAATTAACATGACTCAAGCCCAGCTAGAGGCTCTCATTGCTGCGGCAGTTGCAGCCGCTCAAGCAGGTAGTATACCCTGCAGTATAGACACTAGGATCTTTAGATCCTACATTAATTCTCGTATTTAACTTTGCCCTATTCGTACACAATAGGTCAACCCGCTCAGCAACAACCTGTCTGCACTTTCAAGAACTTCATGGACTGTCGTCCAAATTCCTTCAGTGGCACCGAGGGGGCAGTGGGACTCCTCCATTGGTTTGAAAAGCTAGAGTCAGTATTCGAAATGTGCGAGTGCCCTGAGGCTCGCAAGGTTAAGTATGCAACTGGCACCTTGGAAGGAATAGCACTGACTTGGTGGAACGCCCAAGTCCAGATCTTAGGGTTGGCAGCTGCTAACGCCACACCCTGGAATGATTTCAAGGAACTGATTAAGAGGGAATACTGCACTAGAGAAGACATTCACAAGTTGGAGGACGAGTTGTATAACTTGAAAATGGAGGGTTCAGAGATTGAAGCTTATACCAAGAGATCGAACGAGTTGGCTGTGCTATGTCCAACCATGGTGGAACCACTATACAAGCGTATAGAGTTGTATCTCAAGGGGCTTGCGCCAGAGATCCAGAGCCACGTGACGTCGGCTAACCTCAACAACATGCAGGAAATTCAGCGCCTCGCTCACCGCCTCACAAATCAGGCAGTAGACCAGAACAGACTGCCAAAGCGTATCAGTGCTACGGCTACCGCTACTGCTTCTACTACACTTGCTACTCCCAGTGAAAGTAAGAGAAAATGGGATGGGGATTCTAGCAAGGGATCAGCTTCAGTGCAGTCACAAGCTCAGCAGCGAAAGACCGACAGTTACCAGAGTCCCAGTCAGCACTCCTCAGGCAGCCACAGACAGGGAGGGTATCGAGGAAATCTTCCAAAGTGTAACACCTGCAACAAACATCACAGTGGCCAGTGTAATAAGGGCCGTTGTCATAGATGCCTCAAGATGGGTCATGAGGCCAAAGATTGTAGAAGCCCTCGACCTGCAAACCAGAATCAGCAGCAACCTCAAGCACAGCAAAATCAGCAGCAGGGTAACAAAGGGTGTTTTCATTGCGGTGCAGAGGGTCACTTCAAAAGGCATTGCCCTCAGTTGAACAGGAACCAGAACAACAACAACAACCATAACAACAATCAGGGCAACGGGAACAACAACAACAACGGGGGAAACAACAACAACAATGGCAACGAGGCAAGAGGTCGAGTTTTCGTGTTAGGAGGAGGAGACGCAATGAACGCTAATTGAACTTATAACTTGTCTTGGGTTTTCATTATTATGTTTACGCTACTCGAACAAAGTTTGGTTTGAACATCAATTGTATTGGGTTTTATGAATTATTTTAACTTCTATACTTTATGTTTGATATGATGGATGGTTTGATATTATTGAGCGCACCTGCCGTGTTTATGGACCTTATGAACCGGGTGTGCAAACTCTATTTTGACAAATTCGTCATCGACGACATTCTGATCTACTCCAAGAGTCAGGAGGAGCACGAGCAGCACTTACGTCTTATCTTGGAAACCCCTTCGAAAGGAGCAAATATACGCAAGGTTTTCTAAGTGAGACTACTGGCTACGTGAGGTCCACTTCTTAGGCCATGTGGTGAACAGGGATGGAATTCACGTCGATCCATCCAAGGTAGATTCGATCAGGAACTGGCCTGCACCGCGTACACCGACAGAAATACGCCAATTCTTGGGTTTGGTGGGATACTACAGGCGGTTTATCAAAGACTTCTCCAAGATCGCGCAGCCGCTTACTATGATGACACAGAAGGGTGTCACCTACCGTTGGGGAGATTCCCAATAGACCGCTTTTCAGTACCTTAAGGATAGGCTTTGCAGCGCACCTATCCTCTCATTGCCAGAGGGCACAGATGACTTCGTGGTTTACTGTGACGCATCCATCCAGGGTCTTGGGTGGTGTTAATGCAGCGCAACAAGGTTATTGCTTACGCTTCACGTCAACTCAAGGTTCACGAGCAGAACTACACGACGCACGATTTAGAGCTGGGAGCTGTTGTTTCACGCTTAAGATATGGCGACACTACCTGTACGGTACCAGGTGCACAATTTACACCGATCACAGGAGTCTCGAGCATATTCTTAAGCAAAAGGATTTGAATATGCGTCAACGGAGATGGGTTGAACTTCTGAACGACTACGAATGCGCCATCAAGTATCATCCAGGCAAGGCCAATGTTGTGGCTGACGCCCTCAGTCGGAAAGACACTCTACCTAAGCGCGTGCGAGCGCTACAGCTTACTGTTCAGTCCAGTCTTCCTGCACAGATACGAGCTGCTCAGGTTGAAGCACTAAAACCCGAAAACGTCAAGGCTGAAGCCTTACGAGGTTCAAGGCAACAAATGGAACAAAAGGGAGACGGCGCCTACTATGTAACGGGGCGTATTTGGGTCCCACTCTATGGCGGTTTACGCGAACTTGTGATGGACGAAGCGCACAAGTCTCGCTACTCGGTACATCCAGGGTCGGATAAGATGTACCACGATATCAGAACAACTTATTGGTGGCCAAACATGAAAGCTCTTATCGCAACTTACGTCGGCAAGTGTTTGACTTGTGCAAGGGTTAAAATCGAGCATCAGAAACCATCAGGCCTACTTCAACAGCCTAAGATACCTCAATGGAAAGGGGAAGAAATTTCCATGGATTTTGTTACAGGCCTACCTAGATCTCAGCGTGGGAACGATACAATATGGGTAATCGTGGATCGACTCACCAAGTCTGCACACTTCCTGGCTATTAAGGAAACGGATAAGTTTTCTACCTTAGCAGACATCTACATGAAGGAAGTTGTTTCGAGGCACGGAGTGCCAACCTCTATCATTTCGGATCGGGATGCACGATTCACGTCAGAGCTATGGCGAGCGATGCACAAAGCGTTTGGCTCTCGTTTAGACATGAGCACAGCATATCACCCTCAGACGGATGGGCAGTCTGAGCGCACGATACAAACTCTTGAAGACATGCTTCGGGCATGTGTTATTGATTTCGGCAACGGCTGGGAAAAGCATCTTCCTTTGGTGGAGTTCTCGTATAATAACAGTTATCACACCAGCATTCAAGCCGCTCCGTTCGAGGCATTGTATGGACGTAAATGCCGGTCACCTCTCTGTTGGGCAGAGGTGGGGGATAGTCAGGTTACGGGTCCAGAAATTGTAGTGGACGCCACAGAAAAGATTGCACAAATACGACAACGCATGGCGGCAGCTCGCGACCGTCAGAAAGCCTACGCGGATAAGCGTAGCAAGCCTTTGGAATTTCAGGTCGGGGACCGAGTTTTGTTAAAAGTCTCACCCTGGAAGGGTATGGTTCGATTTGGTAAACGAGGCAAACTCAA
Source organism: Helianthus annuus (assembly GCF_002127325.2). Taxonomy (NCBI): domain Eukaryota; kingdom Viridiplantae; phylum Streptophyta; class Magnoliopsida; order Asterales; family Asteraceae; genus Helianthus; species Helianthus annuus. Next base: position 69,489,250 of record NC_035439.2, read on the forward strand.
TCCACGGTATGTTGGACCGTTCGAAATCACTGAAAGAATAGGCCCAGTAGCCTACAGACTGAATCTACCAGCTGAACTCGGTGCAGTTCACAATGTGTTTCACGTGTCGAATCTGAAGAAGTACCTGTCAGATGAGACCCTCACAGTTCCTTTTAAGGAACTCACTATCGACGAGCGGTTGCAGTTCGTCGAGGAGCCAGTTGAAATCACGGACCGGGATGTTAAGGTCCTCAAACACAAGAGAATCCCTCTTGTTCGAGTTCGTTGGAACTCCCGACGTGGCCCAGAGTACACCTGGGAACGCGAAGATCAGATGACAGAAAAGTACCCCAGTTATTCGAAACCAATGCAACCACTACTGAGGCTGAAGCTACTACTACTGAATTTCGGGACGAAATTCCAAATCAACGGGGGGATGATGTGACACCCCAGGAGAAACCAGTAAACGATACAGCTTACCTAGCTTCCTCAGTGAGTGCGTACCAAATTTCGGGACGAAATTTCTTTCAAGTTGGGGATAATGTGACAACTCGAATTTCCAAGATTCCTATTTCGCATTTATTGCACGTTCAAGTATTGTTTAGCTGTTTAATTACACAATTGATCACTATAGAATTGTATACGTTTTGGTATAATGAAGTGTATTGTGTGTTTGTACATGTCTATGTGTTAATTATGATAAACTTGTCAAATGTGTAATCTTGGTGGTGAAACTGTGTAATTAATTGGAATAGTGCACTATTGTAAAATATAATACTTGAGGATGTAGAGCACAATTAGTGGAATTCTAGTAATACATAACCCTAAACTCTTTCACTAATCATTTGGCACAAAAACCAAAGCACGTACATTCATCTCTCTAGCAATCATCATCACCACCATCATTGGCACAAGGCATTCATCACTTTCGATTCCTCTATTTCACTAAAATCATTCAAGGTAATCGTTATTGATCATTGTAATGCTTGTAAACCCTAAATGATTGTTGATTGTATCGATTCATGATTCTTGTAATTCTTGAAAAACCCTAGATTATCTTATGAAGGTTCTGCGTTTTAAATTGATATTGAATATTTGTGATGATGATGATTATTTACATACTTGATAAATTGTTCTTGGGATTGATTGTTGATTGAATTAGAAATGGAATTGCCGTTATGCGTCGATACATAAGGAATTAGGGTTTTGAGTCGTATGAGAACGTAACTGATATGATGCTCTTCTGTATTGGAATTCATGTTATTAATTGTCTGAGTTAACATAATTGTCCGAGTTTAAGTAGAAGCAAAGGACCGAATTTATTTGATGAATAAGAACCGAGTTTAATATTATGTCATAAGGCCGAGTTTAATGAAAAGCAAATGGTCCGAATTTGTTTATGTGAAGGGTAGTCCGAGTTTAAAAGAGGACCCCTTATCCGAGTTTATTATAATGACATTTGATCCGACCTTAATTTCATGTGTATTGTCCGAGTTTAATTGATAGAATTCAGCCCGAGTTATGTAAAAGCATGATGGTCCGAATTTAAAGGGAAACATATAGTCTGAGTTTAAATGAACAACATATAGTCCGAGTATATACATGAATCATGTAACCCGAGTTTATTAATTGAAGGTTACCTGAGTTTATACTTGAAAGTAGTCCGAGTTTAGTACTGGAATGTTACCCGAGTTTGATTACAGGTCTGAGTTATTGATTAATGTGGTCCGACTTTATTAGAATTAGTATGGACCGAATTTTTATAAACATATGATGCTTGTCCGAACTTCTCATCATGAAGGTATTGGTCCGAGTTTGTTTAAGGAACATAGTGTCCGAGTTTCATGGTAGTTAACATGGTCCGAGTTTCAAGCATGAAACCCCCCCCCCCCCACTTAGTCCGAGCTTAAGATATTAAAGTTCTGTCCGAGTTTAATTAAATAAATTATGTCTGACTTTAATTGAAGAAGCTAGGCCGAGTTTATGTATGTGATGCAGTTGGGTTTGGATTTGTTAAGTAAGTATGTTTACACTTATAGCGATTAACCTTGTTAACTGGTTGTTCAGATTAATCATTGATGTCGGTTAGTCCAGTTAGCCTGCTAAAAATTGTTAAACATTAACTGTTAGTCATTAACTTTGTAGTTGTTGAATTAGTGAACATGTTAACCCTGTCAGACATGAAACGTTGCTAGTGTTGCTAGTGTGCGAATCCTGTTAAGTGTGTTATCTTGGTGATATAAGTCAACTGCCTGATAATCCTGTCAAGTATGAATTCTACGGTTTAGACTAACAGTATATATGAAATGTAATAACGGCATAAACACACACTTTGTGACATCAATGACATATGAACTTTAACTGATCATATACACGTGCGTACTATAGGTCGTGACTGATTATTTGTGAGTGCATAACATAGCATACCGAGCAAACCAAAGTGAGTTCACACTCTTACCAAGGCATGGGATTCCCGGGGTGTTGGGAATGGGATTGAAAGGATAAGGTTGAATAGATACACTACTGACACTATGACTAGACTACCATATTTCTATCCTCGGATGTGAAGGATACTTATACTGATCACTATCCTCGGATGTGAAGGATACTTATACTAATCACTATCCTCGGATGTGAAGGATACTTATACTGATCACTATCCTCGGATGTGAAGGATACCTATACTGATTACTATCCTCGGATGTGAAGGATACTTATACTGATCACTATCCTCGGTTGTGAAGGATACCTATACTGATCACTATCCTCGGATGTGCAGGATACTTATACTGATCACTATCCTCGGTTGTGAAGGATACTTATAGTTACGAGTAGTCTAGTGGTTATACAACGTGGGAAGCCCCCACCAATAGAACGTACTAACGGCCCAGTAGAGCCACTTGTTACAAATGAACATACTATTACGCATTTACTTTCTGTGAACTCGCTCAACTAGTTGTTGACCCTCTGTTACATGCCTTGCAGGACGTTAGGTATATGGAGCTTGCACACGGAGGAGCTGGTCGTTGTGGGGCTTGGATCGTGATCACCTTGTTGAACACTTTTGATGTTTGATACTTATTTGCTATGGGTTTTACAATAATACGCTTCCGCTAAACAATGTTAACTTACTTATGTTTTGGAAACACCTTTCATATGGAATTGGTTTGGATTATATTGTGTTTACTTTTACTTTATACAATGTTCTGTATGATTGGTGGCTTGATCCTGGTCAGTCACGCTCCCAAGCGGTGATACTCCGCAGGTGGATTTTGGGGGTGTGACAACAAAGAAAGGTCACGATGCCATCTGGGTAGTTGTGGATCGTCTTACCAAGTCAGCACATTTCTTGCCAATCCGTGAGGATTATTCAGCTGACAGACTTGCTCAAATCTACGTGGATGAAATCGTAGCTCGACATGGTGTTCCTTTGAACATCATTTCTGACAGAGATGCTCGTTTCACTTCTCATTTTTGGAGAACCATGCAATCTGCTATGGGGTCTCAACTTAATCTGAGCACAGCTTATCATCCGCAAACGGATGGTCAATCTGAAAGAACAATCCAGACACTGGAGGATATGCTTAGAGCTTGTGTGATCGACTTTGGTGGTAGTTGGGATTCACATCTTCCGTTGATTGAATTCTCCTACAACAACAGTTATCACTCCAGCATCAACATGGCTCCTTTCGAGGCTCTCTATGGTCGAAAATGTCGTTCACCAGTCTGCTGGAATGAGATTGGCGAGGCTCAGCTTACTGGACCTGCCCTCATTTTAGAGACAACAGAGAAGGTAAAGAAAGTTCGTGATAACCTTCAGACAGCTAGAAGCCGTCAGAAGAACTACACGGACCTAAAACGCAAACCCTTGGATTTTCAAGTCGGTGATCGAGTATTACTTAAGGTCTCACCTTGGAAAGGAATGATCAGATTTGGAAAGAAAGGAAAACTTGCACCTAGATATGTTGGACCATTCAAGATCGTCGAAAGAATCGGCAAGGTAGCCTACAGACTTGAGTTACCTCCTGAACTTGGAAATGTTCATCCAACCTTTCACGTGTCCAATCTCAAGAGGTGTTTAGCTGATGAAAACCTCCACATACCGCTTGACGAAATTCGTGTTGATAAAACACTAAAGTTTGTTGAGAAACCGGTAGAAATCATGGAACGTGAAGTCAAGTGGCTTAAACGCAAGCGCATTCCTTTGGTCAAGGTTCGTTGGGAATCTAAGCGTGGACCCGAGTTTACTTGGGAACGTGAGGATCAAATGAAGGCAAAATATCCGCATCTTTTTCAATCAGTTTCCTCTAAATAAATTTCGGGACGAAATTTCCACAAGTAGGGGAGACTGTAACATTTGTGCTTGTAATCATTGTGAACAGTTCAATTATCAATAAAACAATGTTATTTTATCCCAATGATTGTTTGATTATGTTTTACATTTTTCATGTTTTGACTTTCATTCAATTTCAAACTCTACATCGCTTTCTGGAGCATTATACGCAAACTGGTGCGTAAACGTACTCAGTTTAATGCGACAAATACTCCGGAACATCAACATATACTCAACATACCTTAAATAACCTTTACATAACTTAGAAATAAGTTTTGAAGGCTTTGGTATAGCAAAAACAAGTTAATTCGCTTACAGGGACTAAACTTGACAAACTGTAAAAGTATGCCATTTTGAACTGTAACGAACATTCCGGAACATGTCCATAAGTTAAACATACCATAAATATCCTTTGCATAGCTTAGAAATAGGCTTTGAGGGGTTTGGTATGCTAAAATAAACTTTTGGGTCATTCAGGGACTAAAAGTGTCAAAAAGTGCACAAGTTTGCACTTTTGCGCATAACTTACGTTCTGAATACATCCGGACATCCAAAAATTTATGTAAGCATCCTTATATTATGCCTTAGTGTTTGGCATAAGAAAAATCCATTCGTCGCGTCATTTGGATCGTCTTTCGCGCTTATGCGCATTCCGTCGTAATTAAGCGAACATCGCGATCGTACGGCCAAACGAGCCAACATCCGGAACATTTTTGGGCATGTTTCATGTCCACAATGTTTAGGCATCATTTTAGGGCCTTAAATATGGCTTTACAGGTCTTAAAAGGGCTGGAAATAGCTTAAAAACGCAACAGGGGCCAAATACGTAAATTCTGCAAGTGGTGCAGATCAGACGGGGCCAGGCGACCCGCGTAAGACCTGCACACACTTTCACGCGGGCCGCGTGAGGATGTCTGACAGAAAGATTTTGCATTTAATGCAAAATCTGGCCTTTCGTTCGATCAAGAGGCGATGCCTTTTCACCCAATGAAGGGCCAAGGGCCAAGTTCAGTGAATTTAACCACTGGACACATGTACGCACGAGATCAAGGCACGATATTCGATAAAACGATCCTAACGGTTCCACTTTTCCTATAAATACCCCCCCCCCTTTGTGTAAAAATCACAACAATCTGATCTTGAAGCTCTAAGTTGAAACCATTGTTTCATACCTGAGCTATTTGATCTAGATTAGCACTCGGGGGCCCTCCGTAAGTCTTCTTTCGTTCTTTTATCGCTTTTCGAGTCCGAAAGTCAACGTTTTGTTGACTTTCTGCATTGACCAGCCTATGGTCGATGCGAAGTTCATGGAACTTCATAACGTGAGCGTGATCACGATGGTTATGGTCCATAGTGACCATACCTACTGATCACCACGTTATCTAGGCTCAGTGACGAGTCGTAGTTTCGGCCAAAATGTGCATTCTTGCATATTTTGTAACCAAACTACTCGTGGGCATCAAAGCCGTTTGTTTTGATGTCAAACCTGTTTCTAAACTTAGTTAAGCATGTTCTAACATGCTTAGCTCGTCACGTTTAGTATAGTGCTTATATAGGGTCGTAAGGTAAGCGATCTAAACCATCGCTTATACTTTCGAACCCGACCCATTTGGTCGATCTTTAGGATCCGACCAAACATATTAGGTGACCATAGCTATAACCTTCCGAGGTTATACCTTGTGGTCGCAATGTTAGGCGTTCCGAACGCGTTCTACGCGAACGACGCGTAAGGTAGCATAAGCTACCTAAACGGGTCATGATGGACCGTAAGCACTTAGGTTAGGTTTCATTTTAGTATGTCGGCTTTGTTAAACCATATTACACGAGTCTCCATACTCGTTTTAGTTTACGAACCCGCGTACTATCCGATCCTTCTGATTTGGTCCGGTATATTAACATAGCTACCTATTAGGTGCCGGTTGATATCCCGTGATCTTTAGCATTATCTGGTTATTATACAAGAACTCAAAGCAATCTCAGGTGAGTACATAGAACCCCATCTTTTACTGTTTTTCCAAACTGTTTTGGGGTGAAACACATGTGCCTATCTGTTACTTTCATGCTTTCCATGTTTTCACATCGTATATCTGCTATGCTCATTAGTACATTATAGTACATGATTTCATTACATTTTATGCTACGTATGCCCATTGTGTGCGTACTTAGTACATTTGATTTACATTACATTTCTGTTGCATATGTTTACTCAGCATATGGACACATTGATTTACATGAACATTTCTGTTGCATATGTTTACTCAGCATATGGACACATTGATTTACATAAACATTTCTGTTGCATATGTTTACTCAGCATATGGACACATTGATTTACATGAACATTTCTGCTTCGTATGTTTACTTAGCATACTTAGTACAATTGTCTACATCACATGCCTTCATTTTGTTATGACATTTGGTTTGTTTAACATGGGACAATACATTCATTAACACTAGCTACGCCGTTCGTTAGTAGGTAGTGGTACCATAGGAATTGACAACTCCCATTCCTGAAGTCCTGGGTTTGATAGGACTGGAAGGAATGACCGAATTCGATATACATAACTTAGATAAACCTTTAATTTGTTTAAGGGTTTATCGCCACAGTCTCAAGGCTTGGATGTATGCATAGTTTACAATACCGCATAAATGTTAATATCAATAGAGCATGCATTTTCCGCAGAACATAACGTTGATTTAAACCACGTTTTACTTCAACGACTTGTCTTGTGCATATGGTTTAAGTTGATACATTTCGCTTACCATACATGATACAATTTGGGATGCACATTACATGATTTACATTGAACATAAACACGTCGACATTGACATACACATTTGGTGGTTTACATTTGAACATAAACATTTGACATGATTTACAATAACACTTTACATTTGGTTTACACATGAGCAATTTACATGGTGGATTGGTTTGGGTAAATGATTTAAGTAACGTGGCGTATGTAATATGATACAAACATGGTGGATACGCCGCTGGTACTTCCTATATATAAATGTTTGTATAATATTACATATCGTGGCGTTATCTAAGTCATTTCAGTTTAGACACATTACATTTTACATAAATAACATTTTCTTCACAAGACATTATTTTCACAAACAACTTATCTTATTCAACTCATTTTACTTGGTTATTCGTTTAACCTTGCACTTATCTATACATATCGTTTGATGTTATCGTTTTTCAAATGATTTACAAAGCAAAACAAATTACAAGGTTCATGACTGACTGTTATTAAACATTCTTTAAAACTCAAGTCATGAACCCCATTTTCACAAAACCTATGTATCTCACAGGCATTTTTATGCTGACGTACCTACTTTCACATGTGTTTTCAGGAGCTATTCCATAGGATGATGATCATGACACTAGGGCGGACCTGTGCCTTAGAGCCTAAAAATGAAGTTTGAACTAGCTTAATTATGTTTTGATTTCCGTACTCTCTTTCCAAGACAATGTAACACCTTTGTTTATAAATAAAATACAACTTGTATGCCATGGTTATGAAACAATTTAATTCTGTCCACAACACTCCCCGGCGTTTCCGCCGCGGTTGCATGTTACACGCGGCCGGGGTGTGACATCAGTTATCATGCTTGATGGGGTTAACGGACTTAACATACTTTACTAAGTTAACACACTTAACAGGATTGACAAACCAACAATGTTAATTAACTAACAGAGTTAACAAGAGTTACCCCCTTAACAGAGTGTCATACATGAGTCTATCATTGTGAATAAAGTTAACTGAGTTAATAAACTTAACTCAGTTGATAGGCTAAACATAGTTATGTACTTAATAGAGTTAACATGTAACATCATTAATAAACTAACTGAGGTTACTGAATTAACAGAGTTAACAGGTTTGACCACTTAACAGACATAACAGTTGGACCGAAAACAACTTTGTGACGAAAACACTTTGGGCCGAAATCTCCTTTTTGGCGAAAACACTTGGGTGACGAAATCCCAAGGTGTTTTCGCTGAGGTAGTGTTTTCGTTGGGTGGAGGGTTTTCGTCGGATCAATCAAGAACATCATCAGTTACGTAACAACAACCACCCTAATCATCGCTAACAATCTTGACGGTTACAATCAACGAATCATTCATTCGTATTAGTCTGTAAATCATTATTCTATCATACAGAATCATGGCAAATCTACCCAGGTGATACATGATCACAAACCCACCAAGAGTAAACATAACGAACAATACACGAGGATCTAGTTATGTAGCAGTCATCATTCAGTTTTACGATCATCCTTATAACATCACATTAATCATGAATAGGCACAACATAATCGATCATGTCATCATCATTATTCTACCAATCACATATATATATTATGACCAGATATATACACATACGCAGACATGTGACGATCTATCGAAAGTTATACACAATAAACCACGGTACAAACTAACCGAGATGGAAAGCTAATGAATTGATCGAAACGAAGGCTCCGTAGGCTTGCAGTTTCCGTCACAGTTAGAGAGGTGCTCTAGGGTTTTGCCGATTAAAATTATCACGTAAAGTCTCGAAATCAAACATATACCAAATCGATAGTGGGCCAAGGCCCATTTCCGTTTTCGCCGGCCCGGCTTCTTGACGAAAACACTTATGTGTTTTCGTCCGGATGTATTTTCGTGGGTGGGGGTGTTTTCGAGAGGGGAATTTGGGTTGGGTGATTTCGGTCATGGCTCCACTTTATTATTAAATCTTGTTATTAAGTGAACCAGCAATATAACCATACCAAACATGTATCAGTTAACACACTTAATTGCACATTATATAATATATAAGAGCACACTTATATCGCACATCGTTTTACACATAAGTATAGAGTTGAATCGGGTAAAGACCTTGAAAACTCGAGTTGTCACACCAGCTGTCACAAAAGTTAGTAGTTCTACTCCTAATAAATTGGGATCCATTATCACAAACAATTTCAGAAGGAATTCCAAATCTAGTAATAATGTTTCTTTTAATAAAGAATATCACTTCTTTTTCTCTGACTTGAGCAAAAGCTTCAGCTTCTATCCACTTGGAGAAGTAATCAGTCATAGCAAGCATAAACACTTTTCCACCAGGTGCCTTGGGAAGTTTGCCAACTATGTCCATTCCCCATCTCATGAATGGCCAAGAAGAGGATATAAGATGCAGGAGCTCGGCTGGTTGGTGAAGGATATTACTATGTCTCTGGCAAGGATCACATCTCTTGGCATAATCAACAGCATCCTTCTTCATTGTAGGCCAATAGTATCCTGTTCTAAGGATCCTTGAGAATAGTGCCCTGCCCCTAATGTGGTTTCCACAATCTCTTTCATGAAAATCCTTTAGGACTTCTTGGATTTCAGGATCCTCAATGCATCTTAGATATGGTCCTGCAAGAGATCATTTATATAACATGTTATTCAATATTGTAAATTGAGATACCTTGATTTTGAAAGCCCTCGGGTTTTCTCCTGTAGGAATCTCTCCATGCTGTATATATCTCATGATTGGAAGGATCCATGATCCTGAATGAGATTGTGTATCATTACTAGGGATGATTGCAGAATCCTCTCCTATCTCCATAGCTACATGATCCTCAATAGCAGGAGTTGGGATATGAATAATAAGGATCTTGATATCCTCTGGAATCTTCAAGGATGATCCTAGGTTGGCCAATGCATCAGCTTCTGCATTCTCTTCTCTGGGTACCTGTGTCAAACTAAAGGAAACAAAAGAGAGTGCCAATTCTTTGACTATCTCTAAATATTTGATTAGCTTTTCACCTTTAACAGCATAGGATCCATTAAAGTGATTAGTAATTAACAATGAATCTACATGTACCTCAAGATACCTGATCCTCATGTGCTTGGCAATTTGCAAACCAGCTATCAAGGCTTCATATTCAGCCTCATTATTAGTAGTTTGAAACTCACAAGCGATGGAGTGGGGTACTATGTCCCCCTGTGGCGATTTTAGTAGTATTCCAAGTCCTGTTCCTTTGACATTAGAAGCTCCATCAGTGAAGAGTATCCAAGGATCCTTAGTCTCTTCAAGCTGCTGAACTTCTAACTCAGCTTCTCTTTGTAAGTCACTACTAAAATCTGCCACAAAGTCAGCTAAAGCTTGGGATTTGATGGCAGTCCTTGGTTCATATCTTATATCATAAACACTAAGCTTCGCTGCCCATTTAGCCATCCTTCCTGACATTTCAGGTCTCCTGAGAACATTCTTAATTGGAAAGTTAGTCTTAACAATAATGGCATGAGTTTCAAAATAATGTCTTAATTTAGTAGATGCCATAATCAAAGCAAGGATAAGTTTTTCTAAATGTGAATACTTGTATTCAGCATCAAGCAAACTCTTACTTACATAATAGACAGGATGTTGTATACCTTCGTGATCCTTAACAAGGACTGCACTTACTGCTTTGGAAGAGACTGCCAAATATAAGGATAATATATCCCCTTTTTATGGTTTCATCAGGGCAGGAGCTGAGGATAGGTAATCCTTAAAGGCTTTGAGAGCATTTTCATGCTTTTCAGTCCACTCAAATTTCTTGGTCTTTCTCAAAATGTCATAGAATTCCTTGCACTTTTCTGATGACTTTGATATGAACCTATTCAAGACCGCGATCCTCCCTGTCAACCTTTGCACATCCTTGGCATTGGCAGGAGATTTTATATTCACAATTGCCTTGATTTGCTCTGGACTTGCTTCAATGCCTCTTTTTGTTACCATATAGCCTAGGAATTTACCTGCTTTAACACCAAAGTGACACTTGGAAGTATTTAGTTTCATATTAAATTTATCAAGGATATCTAATGCTTCCTCCAAGTCTCTAAGGTGATCCTCAGCTTTCTTGGACTTAACCACCATGTCATCTATATAGACTTCCATAGTGTTTCCAATTTGTTCCTTAAATATCATATTGACTAGCCTTTGATAAGTAGCACCTGCATTTCTTAGTCCAAATGGCATAGCAATATAACAATATATACCAGTTGGGGTCATAAAGGCTGTATCCTCTTGATCGGATGGTTCCATCTGAATTTGCTGAAATCCAGATGAAGCATCCATAAAAGTCAACAACTCATGACCCGCGGTAGCATCCAACATGGAGTCAATGTGGGGTAATGGGAAAGGATCCTTGGGACATGCCTTGTTTAAATCAGTGAAATCGACACATACCCTCCACTTTCCATTTTTCTTTTGAACAACAACCACATTGGCTAACCACCTTGGATACTTAACCTCTCTTATCATACCTGCTCTGAGTAGCTTATCTACCTCCTCCTGGATAATGGCATTCCTTTCGGATGCAAACTTCCTCCTTTTTTGATGTATTGGTTTGAATGACCTGTCAATGCCAAGTTTATGAGTAATTATATCTTTAGAGATACCTGTCATGTCTTCATGCTTCCAGGAAAGGTAGTCTTTCTTTTCCTTAGGAAGGATACTAGATCCTGTTCAATGTTGTTGAGGATCCCTGATCCTATGAAGATCTTGGATTCAGGATCCTGAGGATCCATAAGGATATCTTTTACATCTTGTTCTCTTGCCTCCAGGACATCTCTTGGAGGATGCTTTAATTGCTATTGCTCCCTGGGTCTTGAGGCTGGTTTAATCGATGATGTGTAGCAATTCATGGCTTCTTGTTGATCACTTTCAATCTTCACCACACCCCATGGACTAGGAAGCTTTACACATTGATGATATGTAGATGGGACTGCCTTCATGTCATGTATCCATGGCCTGCCAAGGATAACATTGCAACAGGATAAGCAATCTATAACACAAAAGTTTTGATAAGAATGAAGTCCTTCTATGTAGATGGGAAGTTTAATGTCCCCCAATGTGTTCTTGGTTTCTCCACTGAATCCCACAAGAACTGAGGATCTTGGGACAATATCTGATTCAGGAATGTTCATCTTCTTGAGGACATCAAGTTGAATGATGTTTACTGAGCTTCCTCCATCTATCAAGATCCTGCGAACAAAATGGTTAGATATAAATAAAGTAATGACAAGACCATCATGATGAGGATCCTAGACATCGACACGATCATCCTCATCAAAAGTTATAACTTTCTCTTATGTGACAGTGGAGGTTCGGATGGGTCTATCCTCATTATCCATCTTGGTTTCCTTGGCATACCTCTTGGCTGCTGAAAAGGAAGTACCACATATGTCTGATCCTCCGGATATGAAGTTAATAATTTGTGCATCAGCAGGAGGAGCAGGAGCTCTTTCTGGAACCTTTTTCAGGATCCTGGATCCTTGAGTTTTTTCTTCCCAACAGTTCCTTCAAGTGCCCTTTGCTCAGCAAATAACCAATCTCTTTTCTCAGTGCAATACATTCTTCAATGAGATGACCAAAATCTTCATGATATGCACACCATTTGGATTTGTCTTTTGTTGCAGCTGGTTTATCACTTTTTCTAGGCCATCTTGCTTTTTCACCTAGGTTCTGCATTGCAAGGATTAGTTCATTGTTATCAACAGAAAAACAATATTCAGAAATTGGAGGATAATCCTCATCATCTTTTTCCTGTTCTACTGCATGCACATTCTGGTTATCTGACTTGTTGTAAGACTTGGACTTGTTGTTCCTGAAGTAGGATTCTTGTTTTTCCTGTTTCGAGGATCCTAACAGTCTTTCTTAGATCCTTTTGTCATCCTCTAGTCGGATGAATCTAAGGGCCCTGGTTCTTACTTCATCAAGATTCCTGCAAGGGGTTATGACAAGATCATCATAGAATAATGAATCCCTAAGTAAACCCATTTTAAAGGCTTCTACAGCCAGAGCAATATCCAAATTAGGAATATCTAGGGATTCTTTACTAAACTTAGTGATATAATCTCTAAGTGATTCATTTTGACCTTGTGTTACCCTATATAGATCACTAGTTAATCGTTCGAATTTTCTGCTACATGAGAATTGACTATTAAACAAATTAACTAAATTAGCAAATGAAGTAATAGAGTAGGGGGGAAGACTTAGCAGCCATTTAAGAGCTGATCATGTTAATGTGGATCTGAAACCATTGCATAGACATGCTTCTTTTAACCTCTCAGGAATTGGATTGATCTCCATCCTTTCTCTGTATTGAGCTACATGCTCTTCTGGATCCGTTGAACCATCATATAGCTTCATGGTTGGTATCTGGAACCTTTTTGGAATTTCTGCATCACAAAGAGGTGGTGCAAAATGAGATATCTTGTGGCTTCCATCTGGGATTTCAGGAATGGGTTTAACCACTCCTGGAACGCTGGATATCATATCCTTCAATTTATGTAATTCCCTAGCCATAGCTTGGTTGATACCTGTATCCTGCACAGAGCCATGGTTATTGTTATAAGAATTATTCAAAGTGTTACCTCCTAAATGATTCAAGTTCAGAATTCCATATGTGAATCCATATTGGCGGGATTCTGGTATAATCGATGGACCAGAGGAAGCAATAGTCTGCATCGGGATGAAGTCTCCTAGATGAACATCTGAACTTCCGGGTTGTACACTCCTTAAGAATCCTTGATCCTGAAAGATGTTGGATCCTTGATGTGCTGTAGATGGGGGTCTTGGAGGATAATCCATGAATCCGAAAACCTGAGACGAGGATCCTTGAAGCTGAAAGGAGGATCCTTGAACCTGAAAAGAGGATCCTTGAACTTGAGAGGATCCTTGAACCTGAGAGGATCCTTGAACCTAAGAGGATCCTTGAACCTGAGAGGATCCTTGAACCTGAGAAGAGGATCCTTGAACTGGCTGCGTCCCCATGTACCCTCCAGAACTAGTGAAGGATCCCTGATGCTGGAAAAAGGATCCTTGAGGCTGAGAAGAGGATCCTGAAGGTTGAAAGTAGGATCCTGGAGCCTGAGTCATTGCCGATGATCCAAAATGCATTCCTGTTGATCCACCCTGGTATTGGACATCCGAAGCTGCAGAATGCTGGAAAGTTATGACCGGAGTGTCGAAATTCAGCGACCTCGGCATCAGAGGAGAGTGATCCTCCACTGATTTCTTCTGTTTCTTGATGTCATCAATCTCCCGGAGGACCTTTCGTTCGTTTTATCCTGCTCTTGTATGTGATCCCTCATCTGCAAAATCAAAGTAAAAAGATCACTGTTAGTAGGACTAGAAGAAACAGTAGAAGTTGGTGGTTTCGGGAAAATGGGGCTCTGTCTCTTCGTAGCATTTTCAGCATTCTTATGGGATCCAAAAGGTGGTGGAGGCAAAGGTGGAATGCCCTGTGAAGAAGTGACTGCCGGCATGGAACTCGAAGCGTTCTTTGCTGAAGAAGCCATCTGCTTTGGAGATAATTAACCGAAATGATCACAATTGTCACACCCCCAAAATACCACATGCGGAAACACCGCAGGACGTGTGACGTACCAGGATCTAGCCACCAATCACATTGAACTCTTACAAGATTTTTAAACAAACTTTCATTCATTAATATAAAGTATTACAAAACAGTAATTACAAATCATCGTATTCAGCGGAAGCATAAATCATTTGTTAAGTGTTTCATAAACCATGTGTATGATAACCATTAGACTCGTCTCGCGATTCCATGTTTCTCGACCCATGACCACTCCAGCATCCCAGACAGCAAGTTCCACATCCACCCATACCTATAACCTGCGAGCATGCACACACGTGTATCAGACAACGCTGGTGAGTTCATAGTTTTACGAAAACGTTAGTTACCAAGTGTTTAATTCAGTTCATTGATTACAATTTTGAAAGTAATGTTGATAATATCTCGATACTGAACAAGACGGCTCCTGATGTATGTTTTGCCCATTCCCCAGTGCTCCAATCAAAGCACTGGGCCCGACTAGGTCATTAGTTCACAACCGTCCTCCCCGGTACGGCGTGAGGGTGCCAAACCTAAGTAGCGCTACCAACTAATACCCCGCTACCACCCACGATAGCAAAAGATGGGACTTAAGAGATAGAGAGTGAGAATATTATCCAACATCCCAATTTTACCCAAAAGATTTATCCCTCCCCGGGATACCCACTGACTGTCCCAAACCACCGGGACGCATGCTCAAAAGTAATGAACTCACCTTTAATTTGCTCGGTAGGATTAATTACTTATTCCCAGTTGGTCGACCAAGTCCTAGTATTGTTACCATTAACAATTAGTTTCCGCACACTTAGATCACATAATCAACACATTGCACGCTATGCATATAATTCCATAATACGTACTAATCATTCAGCGCATGAAGTTATTTATATCTTAGATTCAGATTTTCAACACTCATTTAAGTGTGTTATATCATTCATCGCACATCGTGTTTACAATACTGTTTGGGATCACGTGTTAGCACATCAACCAAGTGTCTTTCGTTCACATTAGACAAATAGCATACCAAAGAACATATAGTTATACGCATCCACATTGTCAATATACAGTTAATTAAGTCTCGTGTGTGACACGTAATTACTATTTCCATCGACGCATAACCCCGAGTTAACATGTTTCATGAATACACAAACAACCAATTCAAATGTGTAACTAATATATGAAGACTCTTAGTGTCTACAAGCTGGACCGGCCCAATGCAAAAAGGGGTCGGCCCGAGTTCGGTTTGGTTCACAGTCAGCCCAACCAGCCCAACAACTAGGCGGTTACACATTGTTTCTGAGCCCAATGCGAACCAGCCGTGCACCACAGCCCAGAATGGGTATTCTTTAATTCAAGCCCAAGTGTTTAGATCCACTTTTGTGTTGGTGGGCTGGTCACTTATGTGCGAACCCATAACCATTTCCCCAACCCATGTTGCAACTGATTTAACATAACAAATCAAATGACTTCAATCTAATTTGTACTAATTTCTACAACACCATGTGATCATCGGTCCCACATGAACTCAATTCAGTAGCGATATTTAGTACATTCATATTCTTGATTCCTAACATTAATATATTGAACCCATGTAATGGATGGCATGTGCATACACAACATAAATCATTCTGTCAATTCACATGCAATCAGCCCACTATCAATTATTTGGTCCAATTATGTATCATTGTTGTCAGACAAGGTGTTGGATTCATTTGTTTTTGCACGTTACCAAAGGTCTATAGTCAAACGCAGCATATGATTCAAGTTTTAAGGATAACATTTAAAGCAAATCATGTGAAACCACTTATGCGACACATATGTGTCAGGTCCATGTGAATCCTTGATCTATTCGGTTTTGTTATCGGTCCAATAATTAGCTAACATTCAAAAGGCTTGTTGACTTTGATATATCATCATCATAATAACCCTACTGTTACTTACCAAATCATCATCATCATACTAGCACTTCATTCAATTTATAAACAACCCCTAAACAGATTCGGTTCATTCATACTGTTTAATCACACTTATTATTTTTGAGATGCATTGTGCAACATATATTCATATGATATTAGGATTCCATATTCTAATATTAACCAATTATCATTCAAAGGAATTCACACCAAAAACAAGGATCATCAATAAGAGTTACATACAAAGGGATTCACTAACCCAGCAAACTTAATCCACTAGAATGATATCACGATGAAGAGGTCTCATGTTGCCGTATGCGGTCTTGAGGGGGGGGTAGGGTTTGTTTAGGGTTTGAGATCATTATTAACACATAAGTCACGTACTTGCCCATATATTGATAAAAAAAGGGAACCGGCCTATACATTGATAAAAGGAACTGGCCCAAGTTATTATTCAGTTGTGGCCCAAACATGCCCAAACATACTACTCACATGTCCGAGTGTGTGTAAGTGTCAGCCCAACTATGTATGTGTTTGTATATGTTTGTTACATATACTTGTTGTGTAGCTTCATATATGAAACCCAGCAATCGGCCCATCTGTTTAAGAACCGGCCCCAAGTGTTTAAGTAACACCATCTAACTAATCGGCCCCTAAAGCTTTAATTAGACTTGTGTGGATTTACGCCTAAGGTAACATGTAACTAAAGAGGTGGCCCGATATACTCGTGGCCCGTAACGCAGTCAATTATCACTTCCGTTTAAAGTTATACACGCACATTTAAAGTGTCTAAGTCAAAATAATGCACAATGAAGGAAAAACAATGAGGATCTTAGAATTGTTAAGATAAACGACACTAACCTGTAAAGTTTGGGTTGTCACATCATCCCCAACTTGAAGGAAATTTTGTCCCGAAATTTGACAAGTAAGTACAGTAAAGTGAAGTGGTAAATCAAGATTGTTGCGGATTTTCCCCAGGTGCCACATCATCCCCAACTTGAAATGGAATTTCGTCTCGAAATTTACCAGTAGTACCAGAAGTAGATTGGTCAACTGGAAAGAGTTGAGGATACTTGAGTTTCATCTGATCTTCACGCTCCCACGTGAACTCCGGTCCACGCCGTGAGTTCCAACGAACTCTCACTATCGGAATACGACTATGTTTACGCACCTTGACCTCTCGGTCCATGTTTTAGGTAGATTACTCGACAACTGTTTTAGGTAGGTCACAAACGTTCCATCGAACAAACATTGCCTTAGATTCGAGACAAAAAAATGACCTCATGTGCGTTACCCAATTTGTCGGGTAACTCGAGTTTGTAGGTTACGCTACCGATTCTTCCCAGACTATTGAATGGTCCATCATGACGTCAATTAAACTTGCCATGCTTCCCAAGCATTCCACACCTTCCCAGGGTGAGACTTTCAACACGATACGATCGCCTACAGCGATCTTCCAGCGTTTCCCAAGTTTATCAGCATTCCTGACGGTCACGCGTTGCCGCCAATCGACTCCCGATCCAAGTAACCTTTCCAAGAGTTTCGAGTACCAGTCCTGGACCAGTAATTAAGTTGTCAACCATCTCAGTCTGACAAGAAGGTTGGCATTATTGTCTATGCAATGCCTCAACAGAGCTGTCTGGTTACCAAGATGATAACTGCTGCAGTAGTACCCTACCATAGGCAAGAATCCTTCCAATTTGCACCAAAGCCAGTCACACACATGCTCGCAGCATGTCTTCGAGTGCCAGGAGAGTTCGTTTTCTCCGATCGTTTGCCTAACGGCGATAAGCAATGCTCCGGTCTTGACGTGTGCCAAGGGTGTTGTGTATTGCCTGACATAAATCATGCATAGATCAAATTCAGAGGTAACAGGATTTGGCACCTCGTGCCTAAAAGCCGCCTCTCCTAGGGGAACACTCACAACTGTGAAGACTCGTCAGTTTTCTTGATTGCAAGAAAGTTTGCTGGCAACTTAAGTCCATCAATGATCACCCAGGTGATATTGTTTCCGTTTCGAGTTGTAAGTAGACTAGTGATAGAATCCATGGCAGTCTGTTCCAATCCCCAAATAGGTACTTCTGATCACTGACACGTCGTTTACATGCTTCACTGTGTAGGCCTTCAAGCCCAGTTGCTAGTACAAGACCCTTAGATCTTAATATATATTCCATCAACATCCAAATGACTAGAATATCGAGGCTGGTGTGCCTCGCTCAACATAAGTTCCCTTGGATTGCTGCACAGTGGAATCCGTAGTCATTCGATGAAGTAGTGAATATCGTCCAACTTACTAGAAGTTGCTCCTCCATGCTCCGCATGGACCCAGCTTGAAAATTCTCTTCCCTTAGTGCTTCAGTCTGAACGGAGCAAGTCTTGATCAGTTAGGTTAGAGTCGATAGGGAGCTGCAAAGCTCGTGCACGTTCAAGTTTCACAGTCGTAAACATCCAAAAGTTCCATCCAACGATGCCCTTAACTGATTTAGCTCTTTCGAAACCAGGGTACACGAGGGCCCTTGTGATCTGTCTAAGTAGTGCATTCGGTACCGTCCAAGTAACGCCTCCAACCCCATTACGTAAGTCATCACTTTCTCGTGTTGCGTCGGCGTGTAAACATTGCAGAGTTGGGATTCGAAAGCTGAAAAGACGTCCTCCTATTTTGTCCTTCACGAACACAACACCCTACTGTGCTAAAGAGATTTAAGCTGCGCGATCTTCGAAAATCCCGTGACGAATCTGCGATAGAATCTAGTGTGACCAAGAAATTGTTGCATCCTCGAAGGGATCTTTGGTGCTGAACAATATCTAACGAAATGGGTCTTTAGCGAGATCCACGTGTATTCCCACTTCGTTGATCATATGACCAAAAAGGTATCTCTCGAATCCAGAAGTTACCTTTAACAAGACTTCGCGTGGAGTGGCTCCTCCCTTAGGAGCCCTAAAATAAGATACAAATGCCACCCATGATGTTCCTTTCTCCTGGTAATGATTTAAAAAATCATCAATAAACACGGTCGATTCTTGTGGTCCATAAAGCTGCTGATGTGTTGATCAACTTCAATGATCATGGTGTACAATGTCGAAATGGCCGCATTGCGTTCGATATGCCGTTCTAAGAGTATTCTCCCCTTGGACTTCCATCTGATGATGGTTCGTTCGTTAACCAATCCTCGAATGGAAGCTTGTCCCTCGCAACTGGTCGACAGGTAGTCAATACATGGTCGAGACAAGCAGTTCTTAACTGTCACCTTGTTAAGTTCTCGATAATCAGTACACATACGAAAAGGCTTATCTTTACGGATATAACTGGGGTTCCCCAAAGCGAAAACTAGGTCCTACAAACTCCTGTCCAATAGTTCCTGTAGTTGAGTAGACAATCCTTGCAACCCTCCTGGTGCAAGACGGTAAGAGTACAAGTAACCAGGCTGCATCTGGCGCGAGATCAACCGAGATTATCCTCCACAATTGTGGAAATTGACTGGTAAATTCTACGGGTAGAACATGGAGAGAAATCACAGGCAGTTGGTGGATCCTCGATCCTCTTTTCCTTAACCGTCACATCATTAACAACTGCTAACATAGCAGGGTAATCCTTCCGTAGATACTCCTGGGTCTTCATTGCAGATATGATGTTAACCTTTACACCACTCTGACACTTCAGAGTATAAAACGACGCAAAATTTTCTTCCCACAGGGTATATCTACACGACATCTAGAAGGCCAGCTTACCCAACTACTGCATCGAGGCCATCAAGAATAGCAGAAGGAAAGTCGATGTCCAACACTTGTCCCACAAGGTTGAGTTTGCATCCTAATGAACATATGAGGTTTCCATTGCCTTGCCATCAGCCGTTTTCATAACAGGTTTCGTTTCAATGAGTAACAGGGTTAAACAGGACAGAGGCGAAGCGATTAATTACCCTTACAAGATACCATGTTGCTATTATGCCTGGCGTCGCCTACGCCAATCCTAAATGCTCCCCCACGAGCATCACTACCAGTGTTGTTACTGTTGCGAGAATTTCCAGTACTGCCATCATTTCCTTGGTTGTTGTCGTCTTGGTTTAACAACGGCCAATCCATGTTGTTGGCACCTCCATTTCCATACTGTTGGTTACGAGTACGAGTATCTTGTTGTTGCCATGACTGTTTCCTCTAATGTCGTTGCCTGAGACGGAGCCCTACGATCTTTCACCAATAGGGTCTATCTTTTCAGAGTTCAAGTCGCGTCCTCAATGTGCTGGCAGTTACACATTCCACCCCACAGTCAGTCGTCGTCATTTATGTCCCGATTAACTCGTAAGAGTTGACTCCCATAAGTCGCTGACTAGGGTTAAAGATTCGGTTGAGGTCAAATTGCTGATGTTCGTTGCTGGTAATCAGGGTCGTCCAAATACTGAAGTCGGTAAAGTACTACGCTCGTCCGCTTATCCATCGATCTAGTAAGTCGATTGAGTAATGCACGGTACGCTGCTAGAGTGCTGCAGGGGTGATCGCACTTCAGGATCTAAGGCGTCAGTACGTTGAGGTCCACCAAACAAAGAGGAGTGTGAGAGGTATAGACCAATCATTGATGTTGCAACATCCAACTCAGGGACGTTCGTACAAGCACCTAACATTCTACACAGTTCGTTAGGCGTTCAAATGGGTGTTCGGGTAATACTCGATAACATCGAGATTCGAAAGGATTCAAAGAGGAGTGAAAAGATCACGTTCAAGTAGGAGACAATCACTGCTACGACTACTATAGATTGTTGTATTTCACATCGATCAAATAACGGAGCAGAACCCCTTTTTCACTTGTTAAGCCTCACTGCGACTCGCATGCACCCCACATTATTATTATGTGTGCACCCATAATAATATTGTGATTTGCATGCTCATCTCAGTTCCTCCTAACTCATGTCAAATGGTTCTTCACACTCAAATGTCAAACGGAGGTTGTCAAGGTAATAAAATCACAGGAATCCAAAGACTATGGCATACTAACAATGCACCATGATATTGTCCGCTTTGGCAGTCAGCACGTTCCCAACGTCTGCCCCTCACGGTTTTCAAAATGAGTCATAATATAAGCAAGTAATTCATGCAATCATGCTATAGTGACGAGTGTATGTTCCTACGTTGTGTCATAAGCAATTGTGTACTAATCATGTAATGTATGCAACAAGTGAGAAAGACGAACCTTGCAATCTGGAGCTGAGTGTCATGGTCGTATTCACGTATTCAGAACTATTCGGTTATAGTCTGCTTTTACGAAAACGTTTTAAAACCAAGTTCACTATAACCAGTGGCTCTGATACCAAACTGTCACACCCCCAAAATACCTCATGCGGAAACACCGCTGGACGTGTGACATACCAGGATCTAGCCACCAATCACACTGAACTCATACAAGATTTTTAAACAAACTTTCATTCATTAATATAAAGTATTACAAAACAGTAATTACAAATCATCGTATTCAGCGGAAGCATAAATCATTTGTTAAGTGTTTAATAAACCATGTGTATGATAACCATTAGACTCGTCTCGCGATTCCATATTTCTCGACCCATGACCACTCCAGCATCCCAGACAGCAAGTTCCACATCCACCCATACCTATAACCTGCGAGCATGCACACATGTGTATCAGACAACGCTGGTGAGTTCATAGTTTTACGAAAACGTTAGTTACCAAGTGTTTAATTCAGTTCATTGATTATAATTCTGAAAGTAATGTTGATAATATCTCAATACTGAACAAGACGGCTCCTAATGTATGTTTTGCCCATTCCCCAGTGCTCCTATCAAAGCACTGGGCCCGACTGGGTCATTAGTTCACAACCGTCCTCCCCGGTGCGGCGTGAGGGTGCCAAACCTAAGTAGCGCTACCAACTAATACCCTGCTACCACCCACGATAGCAAAAGATGGGACTTAAGAGATAGAGAGTGAGAATATTATCCAACATCCCAGTTTTACCCAAAAGATTTATCCCTCCCCGGGATACCCACTGACTGTCCCAAACCACCGGGACGCATGCTCAAAAGTAATGAACTCACCTTTAATTTGCTAAGTAGGATCTTATTCCCAGTTAGTCGACCAAGTCCTAGTATTGTTATCATTAACAATTAGTTTCCGCACACTTAGATCACATAATCAACACATTGCACGCTATGCATATAATTCCATAATGCGTACTAATCATTCAGCGCATGAAGTGATTCATATCTTAGATTCAGATTTTCAACACTCATTTAAGTGTCTCATATCATTCATCGCACATCGTGTTTACAATACTGTTTGGGATCACGTGTTAGCACATCAACCAAGTGTCTTTCGTTCACATTAGAAAAATAGCATACCAAAGAACATATAGTTATACGCATCCACATTGTCAATATACAGTTAATTAAGTTTCGTGTGTGACATGTAATTACTATTTCCATCAACGCATAACCCCGGGTTAACATGTTTCATGAATACACAAACAACCAATTCAAATGTGTAACTAATATATGAAGAATCTTAGTGTCTACAAGTTGGACCGGCCCAATGCAAAAAGGGGTCGGCCCGAGTTCGGTTTGGTTCGCAGTCAGCCCAACCAGCCCAACAACTAGGCGGTTACACATTGTTTCCGAGCCCAATGCGAACCAGCCGTGCACCACAGCCCAGAATGGGTATTCTTTAATTCAAGCCCAAGTGTTTAGATCCACTTTTGTGTTGGTGGGCTGGTCACGTATGTGCGAACCCATAACCATTTCCCCAACCCATGTTGCAACCGATTTAACATAACAAATCAAATGACTTCAATCTAATTTGTACTAATTTCTACAACACCATGTGATCATCGGTCCCACATGAACTCAATTCAGTAGCGATATTTAGTACATTCATATTCTTGATTCCCAACATTAATATATTGAAATCAATTATAACCCATGTAATGGATGGCATGTGCATACACAACATAAATCATTCTGTCAATTCACATGCAATCAGCCCACTATCAATTATTTGGTCCAATTATGTATCATTATTGTCAGACAAGGTGTTGGATTCATTTGTTTTTGCATGTTACCAAAGGTCTATAGTCAAACGCAACATATGATTCAAGTTTTAAGGATATCATTTATAGCAAATCACGTGAAACCACTTATGCGTCACATATGTGTCAGGTCCATGTGAATCCGTGATCTATTCGGTTTTGTTATTAGTCCAATAATTAGTTAACATTCAAAAGGCTTGTTAACTTTGATATATCATCATCATAATAACCCTACTGTTACTTACCAAATCATCATCATCATCATACTAGCACTTCATTCAATTTATAAACAACCCCTAAACAGATTCGGTTCATGCATACTGTTTAATCACACTTATTATTTTTGAGATGCATTGTGCAACATATATTCATATGATATTAGGATTCCATATTCTAATATTAACCAATTATCATTCAAAGGAATTCACACCAAAAACAAGGATCATCAATAAGAGTTACATACAAAGGAATTCACTAACCCAGCAAACTTGATCCACTAGAATGATATCACGATGAAGGGGTCTCCTGTTGCCGTATGCGGTCTTGAGGGGGGGTAGGGTTTGTTTAGGGTTTGAGATAATTATTAACACATAAGTCACGTACTTGCCCATATATTGATAAAAAAAGGGAACCGGCCTATACATTGATAAAAGGAACTGGCCCAAGTTATTATTCAGTTGTGGCCCAAACATGCCCAAACATACTACTCACATGTCCGAGTGTGTGTAAGTGTCGGCCCAACTGTGTATGTGTTTGCATATGTTTGTTACATATACTTGTTGTGTAACTTCATATGTGAAACCCACCAATCGGCCCACTTGTTTAAGAACTGGCCCCAAGTGTTTAAGTAACACCATCCAACTAATCGACCCCCAAAGCTTTAATTGGACTTGTGTGGATTTGCGCCTAAGGTAACATGTAACTAAAGAGGTGGCCCGATATACTCGTGGCCCGTAACGCAGTCAATTATCACTACCGTTTAAAGTTATGCATGCACATTTAACGTGTCTAAGTCAAAATAATGCACAATGAAGGAAAAACAATGAGGATCTTAGAATTGTTAAGATAAACGACACTAACCTGTAAAGTTCGGGTTGTCACAACAATGACAAAAATTTCTCAGAAATGAAGCACCAATTTCCCCACGGTGGGCGCCAAACTGTTTTGGTCAAAAATCAGACTAGGATAATGCAACCAAATCTTCTTTTGTGAGGTGTGATGCTTGAATTGAATTGCGAATGTATGAACAACTTGTAAACAAAATGAACAAGTGACACAAGGATTTATACGAGGAAAAAGCCCTTGATCAAGAGATGATCTCCGGCATAAAAAACCTCGGGTGATGGAAACTACCGATCACCAACTATAATTAATCAAATGATCTTTACAACTGGGGATGATAACAAGCTTGTTACAAGGACCATTAGTGTGCAATGTGTATGAAATCACCAATGAACTGTTGAGAGCTGTTTCGAGTGTGTGTTTTTGCTAACTGATCTAATTCAAGATTGTTATCCCTTTATAAAAATAGAAATAAACTAGCTAACTAACAATCCCCAAAGGGTGCTAGCTTCCCACGATCTCCATAACGTTCACGAAGGCTATGCACGTGTGGAATTGTAAGGTATATTCCCCTGGAATCTCGGCAAGACCAAGTCCCATTCGAATACTCCTGCAAAACAAGCTCAAATACAATGGAAACAACCGTTAGTGTTAGGATAACAATGAGGATCCTGGATCCTTAATTCTGCAATGTCTTCTAAGGATCCTTAATTCAAACAGAATTGAGGATCACTGATCCTGGCTGCACTTGAGGATCCGTGATCCTTAGGCTTAGAGAATCCACCCCTAACAATTGTGAGTAGTAACATGACCACAAGTCGGGTTGACAGTACCGTGGGTGGTAATTAAAGTAGATGGAAACAAATGTAATTGCGCGACCGCCCTCGATACTGTAAAACGCTTTTTACTTGTCTTGATTGAACTGGGATTCACTAACCAGTATTTCCCACTGACAAAATGTTTTTAAACGCGTTTCAGGTAACAAAATGTGAAAGCCAAATAGAAGCCAGCTGGACAGCACTGAAGGCTTGGAAAAGTGGCTATAAAGTTACCTAAAATAAAGAGATGTTTTATTTAATAAAATAAGGTTTATCCTTATGAAAATGTGTGTACTTGAAACTTGGGATTTTCCCATGTGTTTAATATTATAAAAGCGTGGTATTTTACTCTGATAAAATATTTCCTAACTACGGTCCTGATGTAAATTTCTGTCACACCCCCAAAATCCACTCGCAGAATATCACCGCTTGGAGGCGTGACTGACCAGGATCAAGCCACCAATCATATTGAACATTGCAAGTAATAAATAAAGTTCAACCCATCAATATAAAAGGTGTTTAAATCAAAACATAGTTAAGTGTTTAGCGGAAGCATAAATGTGAAAACCCAACATAAGTATTAAGTTCAAAATGTCATAATGTTTTTAACATGACATCCCCCGTCCATGTCCCACAACGACTGCGCCTCCCAGTGCAAGCTCCATGAGTACCTAACGTCCTGCAAGGCATGTAACAGAGAGTCAACAACAAAGTTGAGCGAGTTCACAGTTGTTTGTTCAGTAAATGAGTTCGTTTTAGAAATTGTAAGTTCATTTCATAATTATGCGTTACCCAGTATCTTTGTTTCCAAACCTTTACAATAATAAGTGGGGGCTTCCCATGTCGTATGTACTAGACTAGATGTATCTATAGGTGTCCTTCCCAATCCGAGGACAGCGGTAAGTATGGGTTTACGTAGGTTTTACGTAAGTGCTATTCCCTAACCGAGGACAGTACGTAGCGAGTACATAGGTTTAGCGCTGGTGTCCTTCCCAAACCGAGGACAATAGTACGTAGGTTTTACGTAGGTTCTAACACTGGTGTCCTTCCCAAACCGAGGACAATAGTACATAGGTTTTACGTAGGTTTTAGCACTGGTGTCCTTCCCAAACCGAGGACGGTGTTAAGTAGTCTAGTAGTGATGAAAGTACGGGTAGTCATACAATCCCATTCCCAACCCACCAGGAATCCCATGACTTGGAAGTGTGAACTCACCTTGGTTTGCTTGGTATGCTAAGGTATATGCTCACAAATAATCAGTCAAGGCCTAGAGTACGCACGTATACATAATCAGTTGACATTCACAAAGTTCAACTAACAGTCAAGATCATCACGTTCATACAAGTAACCACTAACACATAGCGTTTATCAGTTATACAAGTTCATACAAGTCATCATCAATAACAGTTAACTAACTCAGTTAACTCTTAACAGACTAACTAAGTTACTGTGCAGTTTACCCACTTGACGAAACACCCTCCGTTTCGTCATGTTTACTCTCGGCGAAACACCCCCTGTTTCGCCGTAATTTGCGTTTCGTCTACAATGTCAGTTACGTCGTCAACAGTTATCGTCATCAACAGCTACGCATATTAAAGGAATGTCACACCCCGACCACATAGGACAACAAACCGTGGCGGAAACGTCGGGGAGTGTTGCAACAGAAGCTATTGTTTCACAACCATGGATACAAAATAGTTTTGTTTTATTGATAAAATTAATCATTTCATTGTCTTAACACATAGAACAAACTAGTTTTATATCGTCTATCATAGTTGTTATGTCACTAAGGCCTTGTCCAGATCCTATGTGACGCATGCATCCTAGAAATCAATCAAGCATCAACACCTGAAACATATGTAAAAACTTAGTCAGCAAAGAAATGCTGGCGAGTACATAGGTTTTATAAGAGTATCAGAATCATGGCTCATTTATATGTTGCAGTACTTTATTAGACTAGAAGAGTCAAAATACAAACCTTGTTTTGAAAAGTGTATTGCAACATAGTTAACCAACTCAAATCAAGTGGGTTATAGTTTGTAAAATCCCATAGCCATGCTTCTTAACCCAAAAACATTTGTTTTAGAAAACCAACTTGTAAAACATCTTATAAAAATTCGTTAAAAACTCGTATGGTTTATAACCTTTAGAAAACATCGTTTGTGTGACATCGTTTCAAAATCGTTTACCCAAGTGAACTAAATAACGCCACGGTATGAAATATATTGAAAACACTTATATATAAGAAGTACCAGCGGCGTATCTACCATGTTTTCACCATATTACACCCGTCCCGTTATCTAAACACTAGTCAAAAACCAATCGTTTACCCAATTTGTATAACTTGTTCAAATCGTTTCCAAATCGTTAACTCGTCTTAATCGTTTAAAATCATCCTCGTTTTAATTGTGAAAACTTATTTATGGTCGTCTCGCTAACAACATTCAAACCTTCGTGACTCGATCACCTCGCTTCTCACTTCTCGAATTAACAAACCACCAAAGGGTAAGTTAACAAACATCAGATTCAGTCGCTACCCACAACCCTCATACATAACCATGGGTGCAGTGCAATAACGGGATTTGTCAGATCCTATGGTACCATAACCTAATACTGGTCGGCTTGATCAATGCTAATGAATGTCATTTGTTATGTAACTACAACCATCAAGTTTCGTTCACCTTATTGAAATCGTTATTAGTTTATTAAAAATCGTTTTAATCGTTTTTGAAATCATCGTTATAATATCGAAAATTGTTTTGAAAACCATCGTTAAATCCTTGAAAACATTTAGCACATATGAATCACCCCAAAACAATTGAAAACAGTAAAATAGGGGAACTATGTACTCACATGGAGTGCAAAGTATCTTCAATCAATAGAACTCAAGCAAACTCAAGCAAACCAGAGCAATCAAACAGCACCTAGTGTCACACCCTGGCTTTGCGGAAGCGTGGTTAATTTTGGTGTGACTTCTTAATACCATAGCTTAACCATAACAAGCTATATGAAATAAAAACCATGCAAGATCATCCATAGGATTAAGTTTTAAAACAAACGTAACACAATATTGTCTAGGAAACTACAACAACATAACATAAGATATTGTTTGAAAGACATAAACATCAACATGAATAAAACGCAGTTTAAGATTTGTGACTCGTCCAAGAAAAAGTCACATTTCCTAAACCGGGATGACCTAGGAACCCATATGCAGCGGGAAAACACAACATACCGCGCCAGATCCTTTAATTCCCTGAAATACATGTAAGTTGGAAAAATCAACAATAATGTTGAGCGAGTTCATGTGTAAGTGAGTAAATAAACCTTTGTATGTATATATAATCCTGGTATGTAGCAAATAAGGAAAAAGAGATCACCAATGGTTTGCAAGGCAATTGATATGTGTGAAGTGCAAGTAGGGAGACTCAAACCTAGCGGATTTATGTGTTGGGCACAAAGTCACCCCAAGGTCCATACTGTTGGGCCTGGGGCTGGCCTCGCTACACCCAAGTAGATCTACCGCTCCTGTCCCTCGGTCCTACCCTGAGGATTAATGGCCTCAAGTTTCCGCATACCCACTCACATGATCTAAGTAGTAAACCTCCTTACGCTAACCATACCATGTATAAAGTTCTCATAAATATAGTAACATGTATTTCACCCTCGCAGTTTAGAAAACTGAAAACAGTTAAGAGAAAAGGGGGACATGAACTCACCGTGGTGCGTCTCTACCAAGTATATCTCCTGATCAAGCAGCGGTGCGACGACCTACACGTACTAACTCTATTAGACGGACGGCCGTGCCTTAGCTTCATGGTTTATGTTTTTGGGAAATAGTTAGACAACTATTTCGTGTTTACATTCTGTATATACTTGGTAATTATTTTCCTTCCCAATGATGGGGGATTTAATACATGTGCGTTCGTATAACTTCGGAATATATTATTAAGTCTCACTTAATATATATTTTACTTCTTATTCCAAAATATAAATATTCTTCCCAAAAATATTATATTTTAATACATATAATTTTCCCAAAATAATATCTTGACAAAAATACGCGTTCATAAATATTTCCTTAAATGCGTAAGTTACGTTTTAAAGATCGAGTGGTAATAATAATTACCGGTGTAACTTAAATAGTTATTGCGAAGGCGTTCGTATTATTTTGGAGTCGTTAACACGGTAATATTATTTTTACCCTAAAAATAATATTTGTATATTTCACAAAATAATCATAAACACATAACAAGTGACGTTATGAAAAATATATACTAAATATATATTTACCAAGTTTTATTTTGTGAAATCCCACCTCCGATATTTTGTAAATAAAGTCGTGGCGAAATCTATAATTTGAAAACATGTCAAAATGTATTCCTAACACTTGTAGTGAAAATATTTCTAAGTGTTAGGTTTTTGGAAAAATTTCGCCAGAGTTTCCTCTGTAACTAGAGGTGGCCACGCTTTCATGCGTATCATTTTCTTTTATAAATCAAACTAACAATTTTCTTATTCAATCAAAACAACGTTCAAAGCAACAAACTAGTCAATAAATATGTAAATCGCAAGAATCACATGAACTTGTAGTTTTCCAAAACTATGAAGTAAATCTCATTAGTTTTAGTGGATCTTTATATACATCAATCCGGTTTCGTAAAAACCTCGTTTTTAAAGAAATTCCATCTTTACAACTTATTGTAAAATTTGACAAAACTAGTTCTTTGTCGAAACTTAGTGTTACACAAGTGTTTACACACTTGTGTGTTTTACAAACCATTCTTGTTCATGTAAGATCCGGCTTTAGAAAAATATGATTTCTTGGACACTTGGTCCTTTGAAAATACCGCTTGTAGATCCGTAGATCTACCAGTTTTAAACACTATTTCATAAGTAAAGTCGCTTTTACACAAGTTCAAGTTTCTCGGTGGTAGAGTTTCATCACTTAACCCTTGTTACACTTTAAACAAGCTCTATGTCATGATCCATGATCATGACCAATCCGGGTTAAACGATGATCCGAGCTACCACAACATAGATCGGGCCCAAATAACAACACAAAACAAATCCTACATGATTTACACAACAATCTAGCTTTTAACCATCACTTTTAGTATTTTTAGTAGACTTTTATGTATCATCTTGCATGTTTACGAGTTTTAACCGTTACATATCATTTTAACCACCTTAAAATAGTTCGAGAGTGTAATTATAGTAACTTACTACTAGCTCGAGGCTAGGGAAGATTCTAGACACAAAATGAGTGGATAAAAGCAATGAGATGAGGTCCTTCGCCTTCCGAATGCACCAAGCCTCCTCGTACGTGATACTTAGCACTTGTATGAACTTGGAATTGGATGTTCAAGATCGAAAGATGGATGGATGGCTATGTGGGTGTTCGGCCGAGAGCTCTTGAGAGAGAGGGAGAGTGTTTTGTGGTGAGTTTATGTGATGGAAAGAATGATGGATTATGGGTTGTTCTTATAGGAAAAATTTAGGATTATGATCCAATGGGTTAAGTGTCTATTAGATACTAGACACACTTGATTATTTAAATCACAATTAGTACGAGGGTGTCCCCTAGGGGACGGTTCGGTTAGAGAGGGGAGGGGGG
The DNA here is from genome assembly GCF_002127325.2 of Helianthus annuus. Lineage (NCBI taxonomy): Eukaryota > Viridiplantae > Streptophyta > Magnoliopsida > Asterales > Asteraceae > Helianthus > Helianthus annuus. The sequence continues at coordinate 69,520,379 of NC_035439.2, forward strand.
TCTTGGTTCAATTCCAACCATGTAGTTAGGACATTAGTTACGTTAAGTTAAGTTAGTTTAGGGATTAACCCGGTTACTAGTGTGTTATACGTTATAGCGGGTGTTAGGGTATTCAGGGACCCTAACTGACTCAGAAAAAGATAAACAATGTTAATGGCAATATTTTCATGTCCCGGGTAAAGTCCGGTTGTTCAGTTGGATAGTAATCCGTTAAAGCGTTTAACAAAGCTTTAAAGTGTCATTATTATCAATTTTAGTGACACAACTTATTCCCGACACTTTGGAAAGTGTCTAGTAATATTTTTCTCATGTTTTGGCACTCTATTGGTTAGCTAGAAGCTGAATTTTTAGTTAAAGTGCTGAGTTTGGTACTTAGTGTACGTTTTTGGCACATCCTGTCACTGTAACTTATTCCTAGAGACGCAGTTCTTCAACCCTTGTATCTCCACACTCACTATTAGTGTAGTAAACTATCTCGGGCTCATACAGGCATTAGAGGCAGTATTTGCCTGGTGCTAGTTATGACAGCACGTTCAATAGGTTATCCGTTCATTGTGCTACTGTGCTTTTGTGCATCATGTTTGTCACTAAGGTTCAGCATGTAAATAATGTAGTGACAGTAAATAGAGTATGATGCAAGTATGTACATGTATCAGCATTCAAGTAGCAGTTTATCCATAAATTCAAGTAAGCACAGTAATTTAGTAGTAATTAATTATTAATTAAGTCGTACGGATACCTGGTTTAGTGAGGGTTGTCACACCTAGTAATCGAATCACTAGTCAAACAATAGACGCCTAAATCGGAAGATTGGATAGAATGAGGTCTTGTAAACCAAATGAGTGTTGGAACTCATGTGATATGGTTTAACAAAGCCTACATTCTAAATTGAAACCTAACCTATGTGCTTTCGACCCATCGCGACCCATTAAGGTAGCTTACGCTACTTTAACGCGTCGTGCGCGCAAAAGCGCGTTCGAGACGTCTAACTAGTCCTATGACAAGTATTATATGCCAAAACATGTTTAATTATGTTACATAATCAGTTACGTGACAAAAGTTTAGGTTACATATGCTTAATTACCAATTATGCATGAAAAGGGCATTTTGGTAATTTACCAAAGGCATATAAACTACTTATCATGCGACTACCTAAACTAGGTGACCATAAGGTATAACCTCGGAAGGTTATTCCCTATGATACTATGGTCACTAAATGTAACATTTGTGCTTGTAATCATCGTGAACAGTTCAGTTATCAATAAAACAATGTTATTTGATCCCAATGTTTGTTTAGTTGTGTTTTACATTTTTCATGTTTTGACTTTTGTTCAATTTCAAACTCTACATCGCTTTCTGTAGAGTTATACGCAAACTGGTGCGTAAACATACTCAGTTTAATGCGACAAATACTCCGGAACATCAACATATACTCAACATACCTTAAATAACCTTTACATAACTTAGAAATAAGTTTTGAAGGCCTTGGTATGGCAAAAACAAGTTAATTCGCTTACAGGGACTAAAATTGACAAACTGCGAAAGTATGCCAATTCGAACTGTAACGAACATTCTAGAACATGTCCATAAGTTAAACATACCATAAATATCCTTTACATAGCTTAGAAATAGGCTTTGAGGGGTTTGGTATGCTAAAACAAACTTTTGGATCATTCAGGGGCTAAAAGTGTCAAAAAGTGCACAAGTTTGCACTTTCGCGCATAACTTACGTTCTGAATACATCCGGACATCCAAAAATTTATGTAAGCATCCTAATATTATGCCTTAGTGTTTGGCATGAGAAAAATCCATTCGTCGCGTCATTTGGATCATTTTTCACGCTTATGCGCATTCCGTCGTAATTAACCGAACATCGCGATCGTACGGCCAAACGAACCAACATCCGACATATTTCTGAGCATGTTTCATGTCCACAATGTTTAGGCATCATTTTAGGGCCTTAAAGTTGGCTTTACGGGCCTTAGAAGTGTCGGAAATGGCTTAAACATGCAACAGGGACCAAAATTGCCAATTCTGAAACTTTGTGCAGATCAGACATAGCCAGGCGGCCCGCCTGAGTTTTATCTGATCCTGATGCGGGCCGCATGGCCCCTTCAGTAACAAAAATTTTGTCTTTCTTGCAAATTTGGCCTTTCAAACACACCAAAGGGCAATGCCCTTTCACCATTTCAGGAGCTAAGGGTCATTTTGAGCCACCACAACTTTGTGACAAGTGTACGCTTAAGATCGTGGCATGAAATTCAAGAAACGATCCTAACGGCTTTACTTTTCCTATAAATACCCCCCCCCCTTTTGAGTAAAACCCACAAAAATCTGATCAAGAGCTCTAAGTTGGAACCTTTGTTTCATACCTGAGCCATTTTGATCTAGATTAGCATTCGGGGACCCTCCGTAAGTATTCTTTCGTTCTTTTATTCGCTTTTCGAGTCCGAAAATCAAAGTTTTGTTTGACTTTCTGTGTGACCAGCCTATGGTCAACACGAAGTTTATGGAACTTCATAACGTGAGCGTGATCACGATGGTTATAGTCCGTAGTGACTATACCTACTGATTACCACGTTATCTAGGCTCAGTGACGAGTCGTAGTTTCGGCCAAAATGCGCATTCTTGTGTATTTTGTAACCAAACTACTCATGAGAATCAAAGCCATTTGTTTTGATGCCAAACCTGTTTTCTAAACTTAGTTAAGCATGTTCTAACATGCTTAGCTCGTCACTTTTAGTATAGTACTTATATAGGGTCGTAAGGTAGGCGATCTAAACCATCGCTTATACTTTCGAACCCGACCCATTTGGTCGATCTTTAGGATCCGACCAAAAACATTAGGTGACCATAGCTGTAACCTTCCGAGGTTATACCTTGTGGTCACGATGTTAGGCGTTCCAAACGCGTTCTACGCGAACGACGCGTTAAGGTAGCATAAGCTACCTAAACGGGTCGTAATGGGCCGCAAGCACTTAGGTTAGGTTTCATTTTAGTATGTAGGCTTTGTTAAACCATATTTCACGAGTCTCCATACTCGTTTGGTTTACGAACCCGCATACTATCCGATCCTTCCGATTTTTGTCCGGTATATTAATATAGCTACCTATTAGGTGCCGTTTGATATTCCGTGATCTCTAGCAGTATTTGGTTATTATACAAGAGCATCAAAGCAATCTCAGGTGAGTACATTGAACCCCTCTTTTACTGTTTTCCAAACTATTTTGGGGTGAAACACATGTGCCTACTTGTTACTTTCATGCTTTCCATGTTTTCACATCATATACCGGCTATGTTCGTTAGTACGTTATAGTACATGTTTTCATTACATTTCATGCTATGTATGCCCATTGTGTGCGTACTTAGTACATTGCTTTACATTACATTTCATGCTATGTATGCCCATTGTGTGCGTACTTAGTACATTGCTTTACATTACATTTCATGCTTTGTATGCCCATTGTGTGCGTACTTAGTACATATCTTTACATTACATTTCATGCTATGTATGCCCATTGTGTGCGTACTTAGTACATTGCTTTACATTACATTTCATGCTATGTATGCCCATTGTGTGCGTACTTAGTACATTGTTTCACATTACATCTCATGCTATTTATGCCCATTGTGTGCATACTTACTACAATTGTTTACATCACATGCCTTCATTTTGGTATGACATTTGGGTTGTTTAACATGGAACAATACATTCATTAACGTTGATCACGCCATTCGTTAGTAGGTAGTGGTACCATAGGAATTGACAACTCCCGTTCCTGAAATCCTGGGTTTGTTTGGATTGGAAGGAATGACCGAATTCGATATACATAACTTAGATAAATCTTTAATTTGTTTAAGGGTTTATCGCCACAGTCTCAAGGCTTGGATGTATGCATATTTCACAATACCGCATAAATGTTTATATCAGTAGAGCATGCATTGTTCCCCAAAACATAACGTTGATTTAAACCATGTTTTACTTCAACACCTTGTTTTGTGCATTTTACATATGGTTTAGTTGATACATCTCACTTACCATACAAGATATATTTTGGGTACACATTACATGATCTACATTAAACATAAACATTTTGACATTGATATACATACTTGGTGGTTTACATTGAACATAGACATTTCGATATGGTTTACACAATAACACTTGACAATCGATTTATACATGAACAATTTACATGGTGGTTGGTTTGGGTAAATGGTTGGAGTAACGTGGCGTATGTAATATGATACAAACATGGTGGATACGCCGCTGGTACTTCCTATATATAAATGCTTGTATAATATTACATATCGTAGCGTTATCTAAGTCATTTCAGTTTAGACACATTACATTTTACACAAATAACATACTCTTCACAAGACATTATTTTTACAAACAACTTATCTTATACAACTCACTTTACTTGGTTACTCGTTTAACCTTACACTTATCTACACATATCATCAGATATTATCGTTTTTCAAATGGTTTACAAAGCAAGACAAATTACAAGGTTCATGACTGACTGTTATTAAACATTTCTTTAAACTCAAGTCATGAATCCCATTTTCACAAAACCTATGTATCTCACAGGCATTTTTATGCTGACGTACCTACTTTCACATGTGTTTTCAGGAGCTATTGTGTAGGATGACAATGGTGACACTAGGGCGGACCTGTGCCTTAGAGCCTAAAAACGAAGATAGACTAGTTTAATTATGTTATGAACTTTGTATTTCCTGTTTTGAAACGATGTAACACTCGTGTTTAATAAATAAAATGAAACTTTAATTTCCATGGTTATGAAACAATTAATTCTGTCCACAACACTCCCCGGCGTTTCCGCCGCGGTTGCACGTTATACGCGGTCGGGGTGTGACACTAAACATGTTTGGTCGGATCCTAAAGATCGATCAAACGGGTCGTGTTCGAAAGTCTAAGCAGGTGTTTAGTCCGCTTGACTTACGACTCTACATAAGCACTAATCTAAAAAGTGACGAGCTAAACATGCTAGAACATGTTTAGTTAAGTTAGAAAACAGGTTTTGATATCAAAACAAACGGTTTTGATATCCTAGAGTAGTTTGGTTACAAAATACGCGAGAAAACGCATTTTGGCCGAAACTACAACTCGTCACTGAGTCTAGATAACGTGGTAATCAGTAGGTATAGTCACTAGGGACTATGACCATCGTGATTACGCTCACGTTATGAAGTTCAAACGAACTTCGCATTGACCATAAACTGGTTAATGCAGAAAGTCAAACGCAGTTTGACTTTAACGATAGAAACGAATGAAAAACGCGAAAGAATACTTACAGAGGGTCCCCGCAAGATTGAATTCCAAGTATTTCTCAGGTATGAAGTGATAATCACTCCAACTTAGAGAAAATCTCCGAATTCAAGTGAGGAATGAATGAAATGAAGGTGGGTATTTATAGGAGAGCTAGAACCGTTAGGATCGTTTATCGGGAAACGAGCTTCGATCAAGACCCTCCACTTAGGCCCATGGTATTGCTAAACAATGGGGCACAAGAAAACCATCAAATTTAGCCCATGGTATTGCAAAAATTACATTAAAACCCCTGAATTCGACCCAGATTGCAAAATCTGAAGTTTCTGTCTGACAGGCTCTCGCGCCCCGCATAAGAATTAAGCTTAGCTTACGCGGGCCGCTTGGACAACTTTGGCAGATTGTCAAAACAGGTCCCTGCACTTCAGAATCTTGCATTTAGGCTCATTTTTGGCACGTTTAAGCCCCGTTAACCTCATTTCAAGGCTCTAAAATGATGTTAAAGTATAGGGAACTCAAAACATGCTCAAAAATATCTCGGATGTCGGTTTGTTTGGTCGTACGATCGCGTTGTTCGGTCAATTACGACGGGATTCGTAACGAACACAAAAACGATCCAAATTAAGCGACGAATGGAATTTTATCATGCCAAACACTAAAACAAAATATTTTAATGCTTATATAAATTTTTGAAAGTCCGGATATATTCAGAACGAAAGATATGCGCGAAAATGCAAACTTGTGCACTTTTTGACGCTTTTAGTCCCTATTGATCAATAAAGTTTATTTTAGCATACCGAACACCTCAAGCCTATTTCTAAGCTATGTAAAGGTTATTTAGGGTATGTTTAACTTATGATCAAGTTCCGGAATGTTCGTTACTATACAAATCGGTATAGTTTTGTAGTTTGACACAAATAGCCCCTGCGATCGAACAAACTTGATTTCAACACACCAAACCATCCAAAGCTTATTTCTAAGTTAGGTGGAGGTTATTTAAGGTATGTTAAGCCTATTTCACTATTCCGGAGTGTTCGTTGCATTGAACTGGTTATATTTACGCATTCGTGCGCTTATAACCTTCCAGAAAAGCGATTTAGAGCTTGAAATCAGAATCGAATTGAATTGAAAATTTACCAAACACAATTACACACATAATAACATAAAAACACATATAATAACACCGAGGCATATTGTTTTGTTGATAACCAACATTGTTTTATTGAACCACGACTACAGAACACAGTTGTCACAAGGAAACCCTAAACATCAGTTCATCATCATCATCATACGGCAAATCATACAATCAGTAATCATTAATACACCCAAGGCTAATACATGTATTCATTTAACAATCAATCTAAACCTAATCGGTGACATCACAACTGCATTCATAACATTAGGTTTAGTCTAAATGATTGTTGGTGCACTGAATGTTTGTTTACTGCGTCTTAATCGAGTCTTAGGTCTAGATAGGTTAGATTGGAGCTTGGAAATGTAAAAGTGGATTTAGATTGTAATTCCGCTCAAAATGACAAGAAGTCATTTCTGTGACAACCCGTACTCTAGACTTAGCTTGTGTAACGTTATATGCTCACGAGAACTATGTTACTTGAACGAATACATGATATGTTATATGTTACTTGATTATGTGATTATATTGATTGATTGAATGTTACATGCTACGTGATTTAATTGCACATGTTACTACTTGAACCGATTAGTAAAACACTTACAAGAACCCACTCGGTCCATATGGTTGGACTCGAAACCATGAGGTAGCCCAAGTGGGGAGTTTCGGCCCACTTCCCTTCACACGCATATATACACACATTACCTCTAGGGTTTTGGTTTTTACAAACTTAGCAATCAAGAACACATACACACACCAAACGCTCTCTCTCTCGATCGGAACTCAAGGCAGCCGACTCTCTCAAGTCTTGAAGTTTCTTGTAATTGGATCATCCCTCGTGCACACTCTAGAATCGGTTAGTGTTTATGGTTGGTTGTTTTTACAGGTTGATGATGTTTCTTGCATGATAATCTAGGGCTATTGTATGTGATTGATGATGTTCTTGTAATCGGCTCATGTATAAATCTGATAGTGTTGTTATAGCTCGAACGAATTGATAATCATATTAGCAGATTTATTTACACAAAGGTTAGGATGCATGCTAGATAAAAATCGGCTGGTGTGATCAATCCGATTGCATGTTTGTTTGTTTTAGTTGCTACTGTTCTTGATGATAATATGCATGTTCTTGAATACTATTCATATGATCTGATTAGGGTTCATGAGAAAACAGATGGACAACTGACTGTTTGATCGATTGCATGCTAAACTAAAAGTTGGAAATTATGTTAATTGATCTGTTTCCGAAACCGGTTGATCTATTTGCTGATATTACGGAATGTTAGTTGGAAACTGATAATTGATTTTGTATGATTGCATGAAACATGGAAACTTGTTACAAGATTGTTAGCACACGGTTACGACTTGGCACCTCCAGTTGCGAGTCGAGACCCCATCAGCATCAACCGGAAGCACGGTTGCGAGTCATGATTTCGACTCGTAACGAGACCATGCCAAACCGAAACCATGGTTGCGAGTCCCGGTTGCGACTCGTGATCAAACCATGATGAGCCGAGACCAGTAGTTACGACTCGTAACCCCGTTGCGACTCGAGACCGGACTCGAAACCACCTAGTCTCGAAGGATATGCATCTGTCGAGATCTCCCTTGTTGCGACTCGTAATCTCTGTTGCGAGTCGAGACCATGCACGTGCACACGATTGGACTTGCACACTGACACGAGCCCAACTATTTGGGCCGGACAATTGGACTCGTTTACATCTTTGCTAATTGGACTGCTTATCTGATTGGGCTATTATTGTCATTGGGCCGGGTTATGGTTGGGCCGAATACTTAGATTTGTTTATCGGATTACTGATACGTGTACATGTTTACCATGAATCCTTGCATGCTTGCAACGTGTTAACCTATGTGATACAATATGCGTGCTATATACGAACCTGACTTATGTGATAACCATGATAGGACGTGGTTGACCATTTACTTGCTACCTGTACTCTTTGTGTATCTGCCGAGCAACCCAAGGTGAGTTCACACAGCCAAGGCATGGGGTTCCCAGGGTGGGAATGGGATTGGATGATTTTACGTACATACTTAGTTAACGGAACATAATGATATGAGTCCTCAGGGTGAGGGTGGTAAATGATGAGATACAGCTAGACTAGTATACCTTCTTGAACTGATCTTCGCACACACGCCAGGGGTTGGCCGCGATATTATGACTATCATTCGCACACATGCCTTGGAAAGGCCGCGAACTATATACTAAAACTTCGCACACATGCCAGGGTGGCCGCGATACAAATATACATAGTCTAGAATACTTGAGAACTTTCACTAATCTTCGCATACATGCCGAAAGGGCCCGCGATACGAACTAATACTAAACATGAACAATGAACGAACTAATACGATGCATGATTAGATGATCGAACGCAATGCTTGCTATACTATACTATTACTGAACTTACTTTCTGTGAACTCGCTCAACTAGTTTGTTGACTCTCTGCTGCATGCCTTGCAGGACCTTAGGTACATTATGGAGCTTGCACAGGGAGGAGCAGGTCGTTGTGGGCAAAGGATCGTGAATGATATTTCAACACTTATGTTAAATCATACATACTATTGTTTGGGTTACTTAAATGCTTCCGCTATACTTAACTATTTTATACGTTCAATATGATTGGTGGTTAGGATCCTGGTCATGTCACGCCTCCAAGCGGGGAGACTCCGCGTGTGGATTTTGGGGGTGTGACAGATTGGTATCAGAGCCATTGGTTATAGAGAACTAGGTTTTAATATGGGAAAACGTTTTTATTAAAACCAGACTATAACCAGAACAGTGCTCTCAACGATCCACAACGACGCTTCGCTCCACGTGCAAGACTCGACATCCTAGGTAATAAGGTTTATGCTATGGCCTGTTTGCTAGAACTGCTTAGAACTTTGCTCGCATTACGTTTAGATACACATGACTTTATTACATGAGAACACCTGCGTGCTTACACTTTTCTGTCATCGCCCTACTCGCTAACCACTCTCGCTTACGTTACTTTTACTATGAAGATCATGTCTGGACGAATCAACATGACTCAAGCCCAGCTAGAGGCTCTCGTTCAAGCTCAAGTTGCTGCGGCACTTGCAGCTGCTCAAGCAGGTCAACCAGCGCAGCAAGTTTGCACCTTTAAGAACTTCATGGACTGTCGTCCAAATTCCTTCAGCGGTACAGAGGGGGCAGTGGGACTCCTCCACTGGTTTGAGAAGCTAGAATCCGTATTCGAAATGTGCGAGTGCCCTGAGGCTCGCAAGGTCAAGTTTGCCACTGGTACTTTGGAAGGAATAGCACTAACTTGGTGGAACGCCCAAGTTCAAATCTTAGGGTTGGCAGCTGCTAACGCCACCCTATGGAACGATTTTAAGGAACTCATCAAGCGTGAGTATTGCACGCGGGAAGACATACACAAGCTGGAAGACGAGCTTTATAACCTGAAAATGGTTGGATCAGAGATCGAAGCATATACTAAACGGTCGAATGAGTTGGCTGTTCTGTGTCCAACTATGGTGGACCCTCCATACAAGCGTATTGAGTTGTATCTCAAGGGATTGGCGCCAGAGATCCAGAGCCATGTTACTTCGGCTAATCTCGAAAACATCCAGGAAATCCAACGCCTCGCTCATCGCATTACCGACCAGGCAGTGGATCAGAATAAACTGCCTAAGCGTGTCAACGCTACTGCTACAGTCACTTCAGCTGCTACTACCGCTACACCCAGCGACAACAAACGGAAATGGGATGGGGATTCCGATCAGTCTCAAGCACAGCAGCGCAGAACGAACGACTACCAGAATCCGAGTCAGCAATCATCTGGCAGTCAGGAGCAGGGTGGATACAGGGGAGTACACCCACTATGCAACAAGTGTAACAAGCACCACAGTGGAAGGTGTCGCAAGGAACGTTGCCAGAGATGTTTCAAAATAGGGCACGAAGCCAAAGATTGCAGGAGCTCACGACCTGCAAACCAGAATCAGCAACTTCCACCACCAGCTCCTCAGAACCCACAGCAGCAGCAGCCACAGCGTGGAAATCGGGGATGTTTCCAGTGTGGGGCAGAAGGTCATTACAAGCGCGATTGCCCACAGTTGAACCAGAATCAGAACAACAACAATAACCAGGGCAATGGGAACAACAACAACAACAATGGCAACGAGGCAAGGGGTCGAGCTTTCATGCTAGGACAAGGAGACGCTGTTTGAACTTATAACTCGTTTTGGGATTTTCTTTATGTCTCTGTTACTCAAACGAAGTTTGGTTTAAACATGAATAGTATTGGGTTTTATGGATTATTTTAATTACTATACCTTATGTTTGATATGCTGGATGGTTTGATATGTTTGAACGCACCTGTCGTATTTAAGGACCTTATGAACAGGGTGTGCAAACCCTACCTAGACAAGTTCGTCATAGTATTCGTGAAGTCCACTTCTTAGGTCACGTAGTGAACAAGGATGGGAGCCGTGTCGATCCATCCAAGGTAACCTCGACCAGAAATCGGCCTACACCACGTACTGCAGACGGTTTACGCAGGGATTCCTCGAAGATTGCTCAGCCACTTACGCTACTGACACGGAAGGATGTCACCTATTGCTGGGGAGAGCCCCAGGAGACTACCTTTCAGCGCGACAAGGTTATCGTTTGCGCCTCTCGTCAACTCAAGGTTCATGAACGGAACTACACAACGCACGATTTAGAGCTGGGAGCTGTTGTTTTCACGCTTAAGATATGGCGACACTACCTGTACGGTACCAGGTGCACGACTTACACCGATCACAGGAGTCTCGAGCATATTCTTAAGCAGAAGGACTTGAAGCATGCGTCAACGACGATGGGTGGAACTACTTAGCGACTACAGGTGAGCCATCAAGTACCATCCAGGCAAGACCAACGTTGTGGCAAACGCCCTCAGTCGAAAGGACACACTACCTCAACGCGTGCGAGCGCTACAGCTTACGATTCAGTCTAGCTTTCTTGCACAGATACGAGATGCTCAGGCAGAAGCACCGAAGCCCGAAAACGTCAAGGCTGGAGCCTTACGCGGCACACAACAACGATTAGGACAGAAGGCAGACGGCGCCTACTATGTAACGGGGCATATTTGGGTCTCACTTTACGACGGTCTACGCGAACTTGTGATGGATGAAGCTCACAAGTCTCACTACTCCGTACATCCAGGGGCGGATAAAACGTACTACGACGTCAGCACTATCTATTGGTGGCCTAGTATGAAGGCCCACATCGCTACGCACGTCGGAAAATGCTTGACCGGTGCGAGAGTCAAGGTTGAATATCAGGAACCAGCTGACCTACTTAAGCAGCCTAAGATACCTCAATGGAAATGGGAAGGAATTTCCATCGATTTTGTTACAAGCCTACCTCGATCCCAGCGTGGGAACGATACCATATGGGTGATCGTGGATCGACTCACCAAGTCTGCACATTTCCAACCGATTAAGGAAACGGACAAGTTCTCCACTCTCGCAGACATCTACCTTAAAGAAGATTGTTCGAGGCACGGGGTGCCCACGTCCATCATTTCGGATCGCGATGCACGATTCACGTCAGAACTTTGGCAAGCAATGCACAAACCATTCATGAGCACAGTAGCATACAAGCCGCACCATTCGAGGCATTGTACGGGCGTAAATGCCGGTCACCTCTTTGTTGGGCAGAGGTGGGGGATAGTTAGATTACGGGTCCAGAGATTGTAATGGACGCCACGGAAAAAGATTGCACAGATACGACAACGCATGGCTGCAGCACGCGACCGTCAGAAAAGACTACGCGGACAAGCGTAGAAAGCCATTGGAATATCAGGTCGGGGACCATTCGGGATCATAGAAACGTACAGGCAGGGTAGCCTATAGATTGAACCTACCAGCTGAACTCGGGGCAGTTCACAATGTCTTTCAGGTATCGAACTACCGACGAGCGGTTGCAGTTCGTCGAGGAACCAGTAGAAATCACGGACCGGGATGTGAAGGTCCTCAAACACAAGAGAATCCCTCTTGTTCGAGTTCGTTGGAACTCCAAACGTGGCCCAGAGTACACCTGGGAACGCGAAGACAGGATGACAGAAAAGTACCCCCAGTTATTCGAAACCAATACAACCACTACTGAGGCTGAAGCTACTACTTCGGAATTTCGGGACGAAATTCCAGATCAACGGGGGGAGGATGTGACACCCCAGGAAAACCAGTAAGCGATTGAACTTACCTAGCTTCCTCAGTGAGTGCATACCAAATTTCGGGACGAAATTTCCAATTAGTTGGGGATAATGTGACAACCCGTACTCTAGACTTAGCTTGTGTAACGTTATATGCTCACGAGAACTATGTTACTTGAACGAATACATGATATGTTATATGTTACTTGATTATGTGATTATATTGATTGATTGAATGTTACATGCTACGTGATTTAATTGCACATGTTACTACTTGAACCGATTAGTAAAACACTTACAAGAACCCACTCGGTCCATATGGTTGGACTCGAAACCATGAGGTAGCCCAAGTGGGGAGTTTCGGCCCACTTCCCTTCACACGCATATATACACACATTACCTCTAGGGTTTTGGTTTTTACAAACTTAGCAATCAAGAACACATACACACACCAAACGCTCTCTCTCTCGATCGGAACTCAAGGCAGCCGACTCTCTCAAGTCTTGAAGTTTCTTGTAATTGGATCATCCCTCGTGCACACTCTAGAATCGGTTAGTGTTTATGGTTGGTTGTTTTTACAGGTTGATGATGTTTCTTGCATGATAATCTAGGGCTATTGTATGTGATTGATGATGTTCTTGTAATCGGCTCATGTATAAATCTGATAGTGTTGTTATAGCTCGAACGAATTGATAATCATATTAGCAGATTTATTTACACAAAGGTTAGGATGCATGCTAGATAAAAATCGGCTGGTGTGATCAATCCGATTGCATGTTTGTTTGTTTTAGTTGCTACTGTTCTTGATGATAATATGCATGTTCTTGAATACTATTCATATGATCTGATTAGGGTTCATGAGAAAACAGATGGACAACTGACTGTTTGATCGATTGCATGCTAAACTAAAAGTTGGAAATTATGTTAATTGATCTGTTTCCGAAACCGGTTGATCTATTTGCTGATATTACGGAATGTTAGTTGGAAACTGATAATTGATTTTGTATGATTGCATGAAACATGGAAACTTGTTACAAGATTGTTAGCACACGGTTACGACTCGGCACCTCCAGTTGCGAGTCGAGACCCCATCAGCATCAACCGGAAGCACGGTTGCGAGTCATGATTTCGACTCGTAACGAGACCATGCCAAACCGAAACCATGGTTGCGAGTCCCGGTTGCGACTCGTGATCAAACCATGATGAGTCGAGACCAGTAGTTACGACTCGTAACCCCGTTGCGACTCGAGACCGGACTCGAAACCACCTAGTCTCGAAGGATATGCATCTGTCGAGATCTCCCTTGTTGCGACTCGTAATCTCTGTTGCGAGTCGAGACCATGCACGTGCACACGATTGGACTTGCACACTGACACGAGCCCAACTATTTGGGCCGGACAATTGGACTCGTTTACATCTTTGCTAATTGGACTGCTTATCTGATTGGGCTATTATTGTCATTGGGCCGGGTTATGGTTGGGCCGAATACTTAGATTTGTTTATCGGATTACTGATACGTGTACATGTTTACCATGAATCCTTGCATGCTTGCAACGTGTTAACCTATGTGATACAATATGCGTGCTATATACGAACCTGACTTATGTGATAACCATGATAGGACGTGGTTGACCATTTACTTGCTACCTGTACTCTTTGTGTATCTGCCGAGCAACCCAAGGTGAGTTCACACAGCCAAGGCATGGGGTTCCCAGGGTGGGAATGGGATTGGATGATTTTACGTACATACTTAGTTAACGGAACATAATGATATGAGTCCTCAGGGTGAGGGTGGTAAATGATGAGATACAGCTAGACTAGTATACCTTCTTGAACTGATCTTCGCACACACGCCAGGGGTTGGCCGCGATATTATGACTATCATTCGCACACATGCCTTGGAAAGGCCGCGAACTATATACTAAAACTTCGCACACATGCCAGGGTGGCCGCGATACAAATATACATAGTCTAGAATACTTGAGAACTTTCACTAATCTTCGCATACATGCCGAAAGGGCCCGCGATACGAACTAATACTAAACATGAACAATGAACGAACTAATACGATGCATGATTAGATGATCGAACGCAATGCTTGCTATACTATACTATTACTGAACTTACTTTCTGTGAACTCGCTCAACTAGTTTGTTGACTCTCTGCTGCATGCCTTGCAGGACCTTAGGTACATTATGGAGCTTGCACAGGGAGGAGCAGGTCGTTGTGGGCAAAGGATCGTGAATGATATTTCAACACTTATGTTAAATCATACATACTATTGTTTGGGTTACTTAAATGCTTCCGCTATACTTAACTATTTTATACGTTCAATATGATTGGTGGTTAGGATCCTGGTCATGTCACGCCTCCAAGCGGGGAGACTCCGCGTGTGGATTTTGGGGGTGTGACAATTTCAAGCGAAATCAGGTTATGATGTAATTCCGCTCCAGATGTAAGTTTATGATTCCGCTCCAAAAGTTCTTAGGTGATTCCGCTCGAGTGAACTCATCATGGGGTTTCGCTTGAACCATTTCAAGCGGAATCAGAGCTACAATAAATAGGTCAGTGATGATTTCATTCGTAACGTTGGAGCGGAATCAGGTCATGTGCTAGGTGTCGAATTGCTGTCAAAATTCACTCAGAAAGCATTAATAGAAAGGAAATTAAAAGGATAAAGCTGTTGTGACTTTGTTTACTTTGATTCCGCCTCTGTATTCAAAGATGAACTGCCTTTACTGACTATTTAGGGTCGCACACGGTCCAACAAGTGGTATCAGAGCTCAGGACAAGGAGTTCATACCATAGCAGCTTGATTCTACTAGATTTTCTCATTTCTACTCTCTTCTTCTCATATTTTTCTGATTTGAACTAGTTCTAGTGGTTGAAATGGACTGAATTTTGAATATATTGTGTAAAACATAGTATTAACAAACCCTAGAAAGAATCAGGTTAAAATTCAAAGTAAAACTGGTAAAAATGACCTAAAAACTTAATTCCGCTCGAAAAGTTCTTCGGTGATTTCGCTTGTAATAACATAAAATTTAGATTCCGCTTGAAGGTTTGGTTGTGATTTCGCTCGAAATCAGATAAATACAGATTCCGCTCGAAAGTTATCTTCTGATTCCGCTTGAAATCAGATCAGTTCTTATTCCGCTTGAAACTATTAAGTCTGATTCCGCTTGAATTCAGACTATTTCTGATTTCGCTCGAACAGTTTCTGTTGATTTCACTCGAAAGCTGATTCCGCTCGAATTAGCTGTTTTTCAAAATTTCGAAAATTTTCTAAGTGTTTTGCTGATTTTTTCAGGTACGTGTAAGATGGATGATCTATTCATAAACCCGTTTAGCGACATGTATGCTTTTTCTAGAAATTCTGGAGACGATACTTCTACTAGCAACACCAATGAGAACATGCAAAATGCAAAGAAAAAGTTATCGGATGCTTTGGAAGTTGAAAGTGCATTTGGAACCTATAACAAACCCCCGAAGTTGATGGCTATCGAAGAGTACAATAGGTGGGCCAAGAAGTTTGAAGATTGGTTTAGGGCCTTTGCTTATCTTAGCTGGAAGAGTCTAAAGAACGGATACAATGATGGGGGCAAAGATGGTGAAAGCTTAACATCACCTGATGAGATAGAATCGTTTGTTGCTGAGCAAAAATGTGTTGCGTTGCTGTTTCAATCTGTTCGAGAAGATATAATATCTTTGATCGAACACACTGGTGCTAAAGATCTCTGGGATAAATTAAGAGCTAAATGTGTGGGAAGTGCAGAAATAGTGAAAAACAAAAAGAAACTTCTAAGAAAAGAGTTTGATTTGTTTGGTTGTTTAAAAAATGAATCAGTTTGTAAAATGATTGAGAGGTTTGGGCACCTGAAGCTGGAACTGGCAAGACATGAAATTTTCTATTCTCGAGAAGAGCTAGTCGACAAATTGTTTGATTCGTTGCCAGATGAGATGGATTGGCAATATTATGCTTTAATGTTGAAGAATACAATCAAGCCTGCAGAGCTTACGGTGGATCTGTTGATTGAAAGACTAGAGAGTCACGAGTTTGAGTTAAAGAAGACACACAAAGTCAATCATTCGTCTTACCAGCAGAACTTGGATTTGTATTATCCAAAGAGCATGATGCCAAAGAACACATCTCCCAAGACTGCGTTTTCTGCTGAAAATGTCTCCACAACAAGCAATGAAAGCCAAAGTAGTGGATTTCACAGTGGTTCTTCAATACATTCAAACCAGTCTGATGCAAAGAATTTATTTCAATACAACATCACTATAGACTTAAAGAATGCTCAGAATTTCAGCAAAGAGTCGGCAAAGCAGCAGATGGTTTTCCTAGCGTCGGTGTTGGAATCGTATGAAAGTCTTGTAGCAGGGAAGATTGGCAACACCAACCTAACAAAAGAAGACTATGATCAAATAGATCCTGAAGAAATGGAATTGATCGATATAAGGTGGTGCATGGCCAGTGCAGTTCGTCGGGCACAATGTTTCATGGAGATAACCAGGAGAAAGTCAATTGGTGGACCTTCTACCAAGTTGGGCTTTGACAAGACCAAAGTGACATGCTTTAAGTGCAAACAGAAAGGTCACTTTAAGCGTGAATGCCGAAATGCGTATGCTGATGAGTCTGAAACCCCGTTCAGAGAAGACTATTACAAGAAGGAGATTTATCATCAGAATAAATCTGAGCCACCAAGAATGAAGCAGATTAAAGATAACAAAGAGAAATCTAGAGCTCTTGCAGTAATCCATGACGATGAAGGTTTCGACTGGAGTGAGTTGTTACCTGAGAGGATGCGGTTGGATATGCATTCATGGCAAAATCTGAACCTGTTCCTTGGAAAGATAACAGAATTGAAGAACAGAAGTATGGTCACAGAAAGCTGATAGCTACGAACAAAATGATCAGAATATCTGGTATCTATCTTGAAGCAAAAAGAGCATATAGATGGGATCCAGACAGAGAATGTTATCTTGACCCCCAGGGAAACATTGCTATTGGCCATAACACTCTTGATTTGGAAACCATAATCAAAGAGATGAAAGAAGAAGATGATTACTGGCAAAGAAAATGGTGGGGAAGCGGAGAAGAAAAGAAGAGGAGAAGAAAGAGAAAGAGAAAGAGAAAGAAGAGAAGCCAAAGAAGATTGACAATAGAATCATTGACACGACTCAAGAGTTGAACGCTGAAAACTTGGGAAAGATGCTGACAAGGTGTTGGCTGCTAAAGCACTTGAGGTAGACTCTAAATCCGTGTCTGAGTCTAAAAGCCAGGTCAGTTCAAACAAGTCAACGACTGAATCAGGTAAGAAAGTCAATGGTGATATTGACTGCAAAAATTGCATCAAGGAATGCAAAGTTTGTAGTACAGTCACTTATCTCAACAGTAAGAAGGTTGATGATCTGACTGCGAAAGTTAGAAGCGTTGAGGATCAAATCCTTGATCGTGATAAAAGGGTGAAAGCTTCAACCGATCGATTAAGAGAATTAACTAACAAAATTGAAAATGATAAAATTGACCAAGAAAAGGTTAGGAAAGAAAATGAAAGGTTAGTTCTTGAAAATCGTCAGATCACTGAAAAATTTGAGAAGCTTAAACGTACAATGAAAGATAATGATGATAGAAATGGTAAAACTTATAAAGAAAATGTTCATTTGTCAAGTGTTCTTAGGATAAAAGAAGAATTAATCAACCAAAAACTGGATGAAATCGCGAAATTAAAACTTAAAGTTCAAGAAGCTGAAATCGAAAATGAGCGAATCTAGTTGAAGCTTAAGAGTTACAACTCCGCAAGCTTTTTTTTGCAACACATTGTTCTAAAACCCATAGGCAAAAACAAAGCTGGCGAAGATGTCTTTTCGGATGGAACCGGGGTGGGTTTTCATCAAGTTCCACCACCAATTCTTGACAATTATTCGAAAAAGCAATATGGGTTGGTTGAAATTGAAGAAGAAAATGAAGTGAAACTTCCTGATTCAATTGATGTTACATTTTCTTCTTCATCATCTGATGATAGTGTTCAGACAGAGATTGTTAAAAGCACAGCTGAAAGTGTTTTGATGTCTGAAAGTGATACAGCTGAAGATGATAAATGTTTCTTGGACAAATACATTCCGAAAAAAAAGTCCAAAAACAACTTAAATGATGAACCTACTCTTGTCATGTACAAGATGTCGGGATCTGATAAGTTGTATTCCAATTCTGAGTTTCCCATTGAGAATGTTAATGTGAACAAGTTAACAAATGTTTTCAAATTGGTTGAAGTTGAGTTGTTAGAAGTGAACAGTTTGAGTCAAAC
Organism: Helianthus annuus; assembly: GCF_002127325.2. NCBI lineage: Eukaryota > Viridiplantae > Streptophyta > Magnoliopsida > Asterales > Asteraceae > Helianthus > Helianthus annuus. The sequence continues at coordinate 69,539,297 of NC_035439.2, forward strand.
AAAGAGACAAATGAATTTTGAAAAAGATAAAGCTTACTATAAGAAACCTGTTATTCCACCGTGTTTTTATAACAACAACCGAAACAATTAGTCGGATGGTTATCAGGGTGGTAAGAATTATCAGAAAAGAAATGTTCAAAACAAAAAGTTTGTTGAAAAGAAAATGTTTGTGAACAGTTCGAGTTCATTGTCTGATGAAGAGAAAAAGATATTTTCGAAATTGAATGAAGAGTTCTTTGAATAGAAAGCTTTACAACCTCAGTCTGAAGGCACAAGTCGGGTAGTTGACACTCGAAGATGCTTCAGATGCAATCAACTTGGGCATATTGCATGAAAGTGTACCAACGTGAAGTCTAAGACTGAAGTTGTAAAGACTCAAAAGAAGAAAGATGATGTGAAGGGAAAAGCTCCATTGGTTGTTGAGAAAAAGATTTTGAAAAATGAAAACAAAATCAAAACTGAACCTGTTAAGAAGATGGTAACTAAAAATGACAAATTTTACAAACGGGTTGCAACAGCTCAACACATGGAAGCCGAAAGTTATTGAACAGAAGAAAGAAAGTGTTTCTAAACCAAAAGTTTCTGAGATTGAAAAACTTCCTTTGGATTATTATGTGAAACTTGAAAAGGAAATGCAAAAATCTGAAAAGAAAATGTTCAAAAGAAAGACCAACCATCTGGTCAACCACAAAAAGATGAATTTTTCCTATATAAAAAGGTTGAGGTTGGGTCTGAAGAAAGCTTGAAAATGAATGATAAGAATTTTCCGCCACTTTACACTACAAAAACTCACATTAAAGTTGAGTTACCTGAGTCAAAACAGGCTTGGGTAGCTTCCAAATCTAACTAAGTGTTTGTGGTGTATACCGGAGCTTCCTTGATCGCGAAGCATGAATCGGCATTTTTTATTGAAATATATTTTAAATCAATTTGTGATATGTGCAGGATCTTCCGAGATTAGTTTCACATTGGATTATGGACAGTGGGGCTTCTCGACATATGACAGGGAAGACTGCATTGTTGTATGATGTTAGGAATTTCAATGGAGGTTATGTAGGATTCGCGGGTAATCAAGGTGGTAGGATTATTGGTAAAGGAACATTATCCAATGGGATTGTGACGTTTGAGAGAGTTAATTACATTGCTGAGCTGGAGAATAATCTGCTGAGCATCTCGCAGATTTGTGACAGAATGTATACCACTCACTTCACTGACAAAGAATGTTTGATCTTGAAGCCAAGATTTGTTATCCCTGAGGAATGGATTATCATGAGGGCACCAAGAGTCAATGATCTGTATGTGTTGGACATGAGTGTAGCTACTACAACCATGGGTCAGGCTCATTGTTTTGTGTCTAGAGCAACTGAAAAAGAATCGAGATTGTGGCATAGGAAAATGGGTCACATTCATCGACGGAAGATGAATCACCTGGTTCATAATGATTTAGTGTTGGGTGTTCATGTGAAAGGTTTTCATCTGGAAGGGGAGTGCATTAGCTGTGTTAAAGGCAAGCAGAAGAAAAAGTCACACCCTACAAAGCAAGTCAATTCAGTTTCAAGACCTCTGGAGAGACTTCGCATGGATTTGTTTGGTCCAGTGAATGTTAAAAGTATTACAGAAGATCGTTACTGTTTGGTCGTTACTGATGATTGTTCCAGATTTTCGTGGGTATCGTTTTTGAAGTCAAAAGATGAAACTTATGATAGTTTGATGGTGTTGTTCAAGAAGATTGAGAATCTGTACCAAAGGCGTATCAAAAGAATCAGAAGTGATAATGGTACTGAATTCAAGAACAGCAAGATGGAAGAATTTTGTGATGAAAGAGGTATATTGCATGAGTTTAGTGCTTCGTACACTCCGCAACAGAATGGAGTCGCAGAACGTAAAAACCGGACACTAATCGAGACGGCCAGAACAATGCTTGCTGATTCAAAGCTACCGATAAATTTTTGGGCAGAAGCAATTTCCGTCGCATGCTATACGCTCAACAGAGTTCTCACTGTCAAGAAGTTCAACAAAACATGCTTTGAGTTAATCAATAACCGCAAACCTAATTTGAAGTATCTTGAACCGTTCGGGTCACCCTATACAGTTCTAGAGCCTTTTGGAAAGTTTGGTCCGAAGAGTGTTGAAGGGATACTCATTGGATATGATGGTCCATTACGACGTGTCTTCGTTCCAAGTTTAAAGCGGATTATTGAAGCTCCAAATGTTGAATGTCAAGGTTATACAATGCCGTCGCAGAATCCTGGAGATTCATGGCGTTATCATTATGACAAGTTGTGGGATTCGTTTGACATGATGGAAGAACAAGAGGAAGAAGAAGATTTCTTTGATGAGTTAGATATTTTGCGTGAATATGAGTCATCGCAGGAAAAGTTCCCAGCCGAGTATTCAAGACGACCACAACAAACTTCAAATGACAATGAAGCAGGTCCAAGCAATGCTGGTGAACACGATGATGTCCAACAAAATGAAGTTGCTCAAGATAATCAGACGATTCGAAATGATAATCAAGAATCTGAGAATATGCCAATATTTGATCATGGTGATTCAGATTCTGAGGGGGAGCAGATTCAGGATTCAAGTCAAACAAACCAAATTAGTGAACAAGGTGCAAATCAGAATGTTACTAATCTGGAAGGCGATGTAGATGTTCCAAGCGAAGTAATGCCACAAACTCTTTCATACCATCCAGAGGAGCTGATCATTGGAGAGTTGCAATCGGGCATTCACACGAGACGTCAAATTGACCAGGGCCTTACATGTTTTTATTCTACAGTAGCACCTTTACAAACTGATTTTTCATTAAGTTGTTTTATTTCGCAGGTCGAACCGCGAACATACAAAGAGGCGCTTACTGAATATTCTTGGGTCAATGCGATGCAAGAAGAGTTAAGTCAATTTGAAAAGTTAGGAGTGTGGAAGTTGGTAGACTTACCGGATGGTCACAGGAAGATCAACACAAAATGGGTGTTTAAGTGTAAAAGAGATGATCGAGGAGTTGTGCGTAACAAGGCTCGACTCGTAGTCCAGGGCTTTAATCAGCAGGAGGGGATTGATTTTACCGAAGTGTACGCTCCTGTAGCTCGACTAGAAGCGATCAGAATTTTCCTGGCATTTGCATCTTGGAAGAACTTCAAAGTATATCAGCTAGATGTAAAATCGGCGTTTCTTTATGGGAAGGTTAAAGAGGGGGTTTATGTCGGACAGCCACCGGGCTTTACCGACCCAATCCACAAAACGAGGTTTGTTGGACAAAGCGTTGTATGGTTTACACCAGTCCCCGAGAGCTTGGTACGAGACTCTGTCTCAACACCTACTAGCCAACAGTTTCATTCGTGGAAAAGTGGATGCCATTCTCTTCACTAAAGAGGTCGACGGACATCTTCTGATAGTACAGATTTATGTGGACGATATAATATTTGGGTCAACGAATGAGAATCTGTGCAAAGATTTTGAACAAGTGATGAAGCAAAAATTCGAAATGTCATCAATGGGGGAGACGAAATTCTTTTTAGGACTACAAGTTGAACAACTACCTGAGGGAATTTTCATTCACCAGACGAAGTACGTTCATGATATTCTAGAGAAATTTGGGATGTCAAGTTCTACTCCAGCTGCTACCCCTTTAGCAACAAATCATGGGATTCACCCAGATCTCACCGGAGACAGGGCTGATGAGACGTTTTATCGTTCCATGATCGGTTCATTGATGTACTTAACTGCTTCACTACCCGATATCATGTACCCAACGTGCCTCGCAGCAAGATATCAATCTAACCCGAGAGCTTCGCACATGATTATTGTGAAGAGGATATTACGCTACCTGAAAGGAACTCCAACATTGGGGTTGTGGTATCCTAGAAAAGGCGACTTTACGCTCGAAGGGTATTCCGACTCGAATTTCGGATGCTGCAAAGTCAATGCAAAATCAACAACAGCAGGATGCCAGTTCTTTGGACCTCGATTGGTCACCTGGCAGTGTAAGAAACAAACGTCTGTGGCGCTATCCACATGCGAAGCGGAGTACGTGTCTGCTAGCAGTTGCTGCTCTCAAATCCTGTGGATACAGCAACAGATGCGCGACTACGGTTTGCAGTTTCTTGACACACCTCTTTTTTTATAATGAGGCCGCAATAAATATAACAAAGAATCCAGTACATCACGCTAAAACTAAACATATAGAAATTCGACATCACTTCATTCGAGATTGCTTCGAGAAGAAGTTGGTTCGAATTGAGAAAATCCACACTGACAATCAGAAAGCTGATTTACATACCAAAGCTTTTGACAAAACACGTTTTAAATATCTTTTAAAACTGAATGGTATGAAGCTTCTTTCGGTGTCGGATGGCATTATTGGCGTTGATGAAGATACTGTTGTGGATGAAGATGAGAAATAATCTGCAATGGTTTGTCGATTTTTTACTTGTTTTGGTATTTAGGGGGAGTAGATATAGTTGCAGAAAATACAAAAACAGTAAAAAATTCAAAAATACAATAACATGATAAAATTTTAAAATCCAAAAACATTAGAAAACTGAAAAAGAGTTTGTGTAAAAAGGGAAAATGATAGTACATCGGTTAGACAGTTACAGTACGCTAAAGATTTGTAAAGAATTAAATGCGTTAAACAGTCTCACTGATGATGTGTCGATAGGTTTTTACATATTTAGTAGATTTGTTCGGGATATAAGCTTAAAATTTCAAACTTACTTATTTTGTGGGGAACACTACTTGGATATATAGGTAACCCCTGAAATCTTGTTTGAAAGGTCCCTCTTTCTGAAATACTAGGTCTTTATACTCAGTGATATCTGGGGTATTATTCCGGGACTTCTGCTGAATGGAAGTTCTGACCTAGTCCCCGAATAATACTTTCCGCATTGCTTGAAATATAGCACCACCCTCAGCATAAAAAGACGATGAAATATTGCAAAATGATAATCGTGTGCTGTTGAAACAAAAGATCCTCTAAAGGGGACACACTGAAAAGACAAAGCCGTCATATCTCTACGTATACGGAAGTATCGAACCGAGCTCTCACGGCCCTCGCATTTAACCCCTTACAGATATCATATGTGGTATACTCACCTGTAAGACTGAATATTGGGATCTGGATACGGGAGTATATTCAAGAGGTGGGACACATGAATGAGTTAAATTCCTAAAACATCTAAAACGTATCCTGAGTAAATTGAAATTTGTGTGAGAAATTAAAGTGGAGCAGTATATCGACAATCTATGTGAATTGTTTAATTCTGAGTATGAAATTAAGCTTAACGGTACTAGTAACTTGTCTGATAACTGATATGATTCCCTGACACGCTCACCAAAAATATGTTTGCAAATAGTTTACTTTCTTTACATTCTGCAATTTAAGTTTCTGTATTTCATTTCCTAGTTTAGAAACATTTTTAAAAATCCAAAAAGATTTTATTTCTGCTTTATTTTCCGAGAAACCAAAGTGGAGAGTTGATCGTTGGATTCTTGAAAGATTGAAGCAGATGCAGGAAAAGTTCTGGACTGGAAAATGAGGAGAGCTTATCTTGATGAAGATTGGGTTGTTGAAAAAGTCAAAATAAGTTCATTAACTTGATACTTGTTATTTTCAGAAAATGTTTGAAAATGTTAAACAAAAAATCAGTTTGTTTGCCAAAAGATCAACCAAGGTCATTAAGTTGAACTTGGTAGATTAATTGAGTAATCAGGGTCATTAACTTGAACCTGAATACTTGAGTGGATTTCTAAACTGATAGATTTTGTGATTTATTGTTGAAAATCAATAGTTTGTAATGTTATTTGGTTGAGTAACAGGTTGTGGACTTCATCATCCCCACGGCAGCAAAAAGTCAAAGATTGAACCAGATCAAGATTCTAGATCCCAGCATGTTGAGAGGGGGAGTCTGTGAAAGGGGGAGTCTGGATCAACAGTCAAAGGGGAGACTGAAGATGGAGCTAGTTCAAGATCCTGAACCTGTGTGAAGAAAAAGGTTTTACATTGGGTTTAGTCTAAATGATTCAAGACAGAACATTAAGCCCTATGTATTAACCAATTAAATCATTCAACAATCCATACTCGACATACAATCCGCAACCTATAAATCTATATCCTAACAACAACAATTCATCATTTAAAACATGAGCATAAGCATTACTTCAGCAATCAATTTACAATGATCTCAAATAATTAATCAATAAGAGTTAATCACTAACCGCGATAAACGGGAATAATAAATTGGTCGATCTTGAAGGCTTCGAGAGCACATGGTTGCCGTCGCTTAGAGAGAGAGTTCTAGGGTTCTTATTTTTCTAGAATGTGACGAATGAAGCAGTATAACCTAATAAGTATACGCGTAACATATTGGGCCCTTAATGGGCTTCGGCAAACTAGTGGGCCGGTGAAACACTCGTTTCGTCGGAGTGCTTGTGACGAAACAACCTTGTTTCGTCGATATAGGGTATGGCGAAACACTTGTGTTTCGTCGGACCTATTCAAGGTTTGAGTAGTTTGAATTTTTCAAGCAGAATACATGATAAACACCTTAATCATATTAAGTAGACAACATATGAAACCAGCATCACAACATATAATCCAGTGTGTACAATTACAAGGCAAACAAGTTGTGTAAACAAACAACTAAACAATTAACGTGCATTTTAATGCGAAAACGGAATCTTGGAAACTCGAGTTGTCACATTATCCCCAACTTGAAAGAAATTTTGTCCCGAAATTTAGCATGCGGTTACTGAGGAAGCTAGTTGTGCTGTGTAGTTTACTGGTTTTCCTGGGGTGTCACATCATCCCCCCGTTGATTTGGAATTTCGTCCCGAAATTCTGTAGTAGCTTCAGCCGCAGTAGTGGTTGCATTGTTCTCGAACAACTGGGGATACTTGAGTTTCATTTGATCTTCTCGTTCCCAAGTAAACTCTGGGCCACGACGGGAGTTCCAACGAACTCAAACAAGAGGTATTCTGGTGTGCTTGAAGACCTTAACATCGTTGTCCGTGATTTCAACTGGTTCCTCGACAAATCGCAACTGGTCGTCGATAGTGAGCTCCTTCAAAGGAACTATAAGGGTCTCATCTGATAGACACTTCTTCAGATTTGACACGTGAAAAACGTTGTGAACCCCACCGAGTTCTGCTGGTAGGTTCAGTTTGTAGGCCACTTTGCCTATTTTCTCTATGATTTCGAAAGGTCCGATGTAACGCGGGTTAACTTTACCTCGTTTGCCAAAACGAACTACACCTTTCCACGGTGAGACTTTGAGTAGCACTCGATCCCCAACCTGGAACTCGAGTGGTTTCCTGCGCTTATCAGCGTAGCTTTTCTGACGGTCACGAGCTGCCGCCATTCGTTGTCGTATCTGTGCAATCGTTTCCGTTGCGTCTACTACAAGTTATGGACCCATGATCTGACTATCACCCACCTCTGCCCAACAAAGAGGTGATCGGCATTTACGCCCGTACAATGCCTCAAATGGAGCGGCTTGAATGCTGGTGTGATAACTGTTATTATAAGAAAACTCCACCAAAGGGAGATGTTTTTCCCAGCTGTTGCCGAAGTCGATTACACATGCACGTAGCATGTCTTCTAGAGTTTGAATAGTGCGCTCAGACTGCCCATCCTTCTGTGGATGATAAGCGGTGCTCATGTGTAAACGTGAGCCAAAGGATTTGTTCATAGCTTGCCACAATTCAGAAGTAAAATGTGCATCATGATCGGAAATAATAGAGGTTGGCACCCCGTGCCTCGAAACCACTTCCTTTAGGTAAATGTCTGCTAATGTAGAGAACTTGTCTGTTTCCTTGATAGCCAGGAAGTGTGCAGACTTTGTGAGTTGATCCACGATCACCCAAATAGTATCATTCCCACGTTGCGATCTAGGCAGGCCAGTAACAAAATCCATGGAAATTTCCTCCCATTTCCATTGTGGTGTCTTGGGTTGCTGGAGTAGGCCCGATGGTTTCTGGTATTCGGTCTTGACTCTCGCACAAGTCAAACATTTGCTGACGTAAGTTGCTATGTGGGCTTTCATGCTAGGCCACCAATATGTAGTTCTGAGATCATGGTACATCTTATCCGAACCTGGATGTACTGAGTAGCGAGACTTATGTGCTTCATCTATCACAAGTTCTTGTAAATTGCCATAGAATGGGACCCAGATGCGTCATGTTACATAGTAGGCGCCATCTTCCTTTTATTCCAACTGCTGCCTTGAGCCGCGTAAGGCTTCAGCCCTGACGTTTTCTGGTTTCAATGCTTCTACCTGAGCATCTCGTATCTGTGCAGGAAGACTAGACTGGATGGTGAGTTGCAACGCTCGTACACGCCTAGGTGTAGTATCCTTTCGACTGAGGGCGTCAGCCACCACATTGGCTTTGCCCGGATGGTACTTAATTGCGCATTCGTAATCGTTTAAAAGCTCGACCCATTGACGTTGACGCATGTTTGATTCCTTCTGTTTAAAGATATGCTCGAGACTCCTGTGATCGGTGTAGATAGTGCACTTGGTACCGTACAGGTAATGTCTCCATATCTTAAGTGTGAATACAACAGCTCCCAGCTCCAAATCATGTGTAGTATAATTCCTTTCGTGAATCTTAAGTTGGAGCGAGGCGTAAGCAATGACTTTATCCCGTTGCATCAACACACAACCAAGACCCTGAATCGATGCGTCGCAGTAAACCACAAAGTTGTTTGTGCCCTCTGGTAATGAAAGAATAGGTGCACTGCAAAGTCTATCCTTTAAGTGCTGAAATGCTGATTCCAGTGTATTACCCCAATGATAGGTAACGCCCTTCTGCGTTAGTAAGGTGAGAGGTTGCGCAATCTTGGAAAAATCCTTGATAAACCTCCTGTAGTAACCTGCCAAACCTAAGAATTAGCGAATTTCCGTTGGTGTGCGAGGTGCAGGCCAGTTCTTGATTGAGTCTACCTTGGATGGATCAACATGAACCCCATCCTTGTTTACCACGTGGCCTAGAAAGTGGACTTCATGAAGCCAGAAGTTGCATTTTGAAAACTTGGCGTACAGCTGTTCTGTTCGAAGGAGTTCCAAAATAAGTCGCAAATGTTACTCGTGTTCCTCCTGACTCTTAGAATAGATCAGTATGTCATCGATGAATACAATAACAAACTTATCCAAGTAAGGCTTGCACACTCTGTTCATAAGATCCATGAAGACTGCAGGCGCGTTTGTCAGCCCGAATGGCATGACCAGAAACTCGTAGTGCCCGTAGCGAGTTCTGAAGGCTGTTTTGGAGACGTCCTCGTCCCGGACTCTCAGTTGATGGTAGCCTGACCTCAGATCAATCTTTAAGTAGTAGCTCGACCCTTGCAGCTGATCGAACAGATCATCAATGCGTGGAAGAGGATAGCGATTCTTCACGGTCACCTTGTTTAGTTCACGGTAATCTATGCACATGCGGAAAGTACCGTCTTTCTTCTTAACAAACAACACTGGAGCTCCCCAAGGCGAAGAGCTAGGACGTATGAAACCCTTATCTAAGAGTTCTTGTAGTTGTGTGGATAGTTCTTCCAATTCTGATGGAGCTAAGCGATACGGTGCACGAGCTATTGGTGCTGCTCCAGGAGCTAGTTTGATCTGGAATTCGACCTGGCGATGAGGCGGTAGTCCAGGTAAATCTTCAGGAAACACTTGAGGAAAATCACGTACTACTGGAATATCCTCTATTCTTTTCTCTTTCGTTGATGCGTCAGTAACAAGTGCTAAAATAGCGGTGTGGCCCTTTCGTAAACACTTCTGGGCCTTAAGAAAGGAGATGATGCCCACCACGGCACCACTCTTGTCGCCTTGAACTTCGAGAGGTTCTTTACCAGAACGGGGAATACGAACAATCTTTTCCTTGCATAGGATCTCTGCTTGCTGTTAGGATAACCAATCCATCCCGATGACGATGTCGAAACTACCCAGAACTATAGGAATGAGATCGATAGAGAAGGTCTGACCAGCGAGGACAAGATTACAACCCTGAACTATGTGTGTGGCCTCTAGACTTCTACCATTAGCTAACTCTACGACATGCTTGGTGTTCAAAAGTGTTGGTGTGCGCTTGAGCATTTGACTAACTTTTAGAGACACATAACTGGTATCGGCACCGGAGTCAAATAAAACAGTAACATAAAAGTCATCGAGAAGGAACTTACCCATCACCACGTTAGGATCATTCCTTGCTTCACCCTGACCCAGCACGAACGCACGACCCCTAGCACCGTTGTTATCATTGTTTCCCCCATTGTTGTTCCAGTTATTGTTCCCGTTTCCTTGGTTGTGGTTCTGATTCTGATTCTGATTCTGATTTAACTGTGGGCAGTGTCTCTTGAAGTGACCTTCAGCGCCACAATGAAAACATCCTTTGTTGCCCTGTTGTCGTTGCTGATTCTGCGGTGCTTGTTGTTGCTGCTGGCGATTCTGATTTGCAGGCCGTGAGCTCCTGCAATCCTTAGCTTCATGACCCATCTTGAGACACCTCTGACAACGACCCTTGTTGCACTGACCACTGTGGTGTCTGTTGCATTTGTTGCACTTTGGGTGATTTCCTCGATATCCACCCTGCCCCTGACTACCAGAAGATTGCTGACCAGGACTCTGGTAGTCATCCGTCTTTTGCTGTTGTGCCTGGGACTGAACTGTAGTCGAACCCTTGCTAGAATCTCCATCCCATTTTCGCTTGTTGTCACTGGGAATAGCAAAAGCAGTAATGGTAGGAGCACTGATACATTTAGGCAGCTTGTTCTGCTCCACTGCCTGGTCTGTGAGACGATGAGCAAGACGAGTAACATCCTGGATAGTAGCAAGATTAGCAGAGGTCACATGGCTTTGAATCTCTGGTACTAAGCCTTTAAGGTACAACTCAATGCGCTTAATAGGAGGATCCACCATAGTTGGACACAAGATGGCCAGCTCGTTTGACCTTTTCGTATACGCCTCTATCTCTGACCCTGTCATCTTCAGGTTAAAGAACTCCACTTCCAACTTGTGGATGTCATCACGAGTGCAGTATTCCCGCTTGATCAATTCCTTGAAGTCGTTCCATGGGGTGGCATTTGCAGCCGCCAACCCCAGCATCTGAACTTGCGCATTCCACCAAGTCAGCGCAATGCCTTCGAGAGTACCAGTGGCATACTTCACCCTGCGAGCCTCATGGCATTCACACATCTCGAAGACCGATTCAAGCTTCTCGAACCAGTGGAGGAGTCCAACGGCCCCTTCAGTGCCACTGAAAGTGCTCGGACGACAGTCCATAAAAGTCTTGAACGTACATACAGGTGGCTGAGCGTGCTGACCTATTGTGTATAAGAACAGAACAAGGTTAAACACAAGAGTTGGTCTATAAGGGTAGGATCTAAAGATCCTAGTGTGAGTTGTGACTGTAGGATATACCTCCTGCTTGAGCGGCTGCAAGTGCCGCAGCAACTTATTCGTTAATCAGAGTCGTCAACTGGGCTTGGGTCCTATTGACACGTCCACTCATGATCTTCATAACATAAGGGAAACATGAGTGAGAGAGGTTCGCAAAAATGCGATGACAGAAGAGAGTAAGCAGACATGTGTTTCAAACATTAGTTGCTATGTTTATCTAGGCATACCATGAGCAAAGTTCTATGTAACTAACAAGTAGGCAATAAAACATAAACCATATCACCTATAGTGTTGAGTCTTGCACGTGGAGCGAAGCGTCGTTGTGGATCGTTGAGCACTATTCTGGTTATAGTCTGGTTTTAACAAAAACTCTTTTTCCTTTATTAAAACCAAGTTCACTATAACCAATGGCTATGTTACCAATCTGTCACACCCCCAAAATCCACTCGCGGAGTATCACCGCTTGGAGGCGTGACTGACCAGAATCAAGCCACCAATCATATTGAACATTGCAAGTAATAAATAAAGTTCAACCCATCAATATAAAAGGTGTTCAAATCAAAACATAGTTAAGTGTTTAGCGGAAGCATAAATGTGAAAACCCAACATAAGTATTAAGTTCAAAATGTCATAATGTTTTTAACATGGCATCCCCCGTCCATGTCCCACAACGACTGCGCCTCCCAGTGCAAGCTCCATGAGTACCTAACGTCCTGCAAGGCATGTAACAGAGAGTCAACAACAAAGTTGAGTGAGTTCACAGTTGTTTGTTCAGTAAATGAGTTCGTTTCAGAAATTGTAAGTTTATTTCATAATTATGCGTTACCCAGTATCTTTGTTTCCAAACCTTTACAATAATAAGTGGGGGCTTCCCATGTCGTATGTACTAGACTAGATGTATCTATAGGTGTCCTTCCCAATCCGAGGACAGCGGTAAGTATGGGTTTACGTAGGTTTTACGTAAGTGCCATTCCCTAACCGAGGACAGTACGTAGCGAGTACATAGGTTTAGCGCCGGTGTCCTTCCCAAACCGAGGACAATAGTACGTAGGTTTTACGTAGGTTCTAACACTGGTGTCCTTCCCAAACCGAGGACAATAGTACGTAGGTTTTACGTAGGTTTTAGCACTGGCGTCCTTCCCAAACCGAGGACGGTGTTAAGTAGTCTAGTAGTGATGAAAGTACGGGTAGTCATACAATCCCATTCCCAACCCACCGGGAATCCCATGCCTTGGAAGTGTGAACTCACCTTGGTTTGCTCGGTATGCTAAGGTATATGCTCACAAATAATCAGTCAAGGCCTAGAGTACGCACATATACATAATCAGTTGACATTCACAAAGTTCAACTAACAGTCAAGATCATCACGTTCATACAAGTAACCACTAACACATAGCGTTTATCAGTTATACAAGTTCATACAAGTCATCATCAATAACAGTTAACTAACTCAGTTAACTCTTAACAGACCTAACCAAGTTACTATGCAGTTTACCCACTTGACGAAACACCCTCCGTTTCGTCATGTTTACTCTCGGCGAAACACCCCCTGTTTCGCCGTAATTTGCGTTTCGTCTACAATGTCAGTTACTTCGTCAACAATTATCGTCATCAACAGTTACGCATATTACAGGAAACCCTAAACATCAGTTCATCATCATCATACGGCAAATCATACAGTCAGTAATCATTGATACACCCAATGCTAATACATGTATTCATTTAACAATCAATCCAAACCTAATCGGTGACATCACAACTGCATTCATAACATTGGGTTTAGTCTAAATGATTCAAGACAGAACATTAAGCCCTATGTATTAACCAATTAAATCATTCAACAATCCATACTCGACATACAATCCGCAACCTATAAATCTATATCCTAACAACAACAATTCATCATTTAAAACATGAGCATAAGCATTACTTCAGCAATCAATTTACAATTATCTCAAATAATTAATCAATAAGAGTTAATCACTAACCGCGATAAACGGGAATAATAAATTGGTCGATCTTGAAGGCTTCGAGAGCACATGGTTGCCGTCGCTTAGAGAGAGAGTTCTAGGGGTTTCTTATTTTTCTAGAATGTGACGAATGAAGCAGTATAACCTAATAAGTATACGCGTAACATATTGGGCCCTTAATGGGCTTCGGCGAACTAGTGGGCCGGTGAAACACTCGTTTCGTCGGAGTGCTTGTGACGAAACAACCTTGTTTCGTCGATATAGGGTATGGCGAAACACTTGTGTTTCATCGGACCTATTCAAGGTTTGAGTAGTTTGAATTTTTCAAGCAGAATACATGATAAACACCTTAATCATATTAAGTAGACAACATATCAAACCAGCATCACAACATATAATCCAGTGTGTACAATTACAATGCAAACAAGTCGTGTAAACAAACAACTAAACAATTAACGTGCATTTTAATGCGAATACGGAATCTTGGAAACTCCAGTTGTCACAATTTCCGCTGCCAAATTTGTCACACCCCCAAAATCCACACGCGGAGTACCACCGCTTGGAGACGTGACATGACCAGGATCAAGCCACCAATCATATTGAACATAACATATAATAATTAAAGTAGTTCATAAAAATCCAACTCAATACAATTGATGTTCAAACCAAACGTAGTTTAAGTAGCGGAAGCATAATATGAAAACCCAATGTAGGTAAAGTATGAATTGTCATAAAGTGTTTATCAAACGTTCACAATCCATGCCCACAACGACCGTGCCTCCCGTGCAAGCTCCATAGTACCTAAGGTCCTGCAAGGCATGTAACAGAGAGTCAACAACTAGTTGAGCGAGTTCACAGTTGGAAATTCAGTAATCATATTAGTATAGTATGCCTTATGTTCGTTCATTAACCATGTATCGTATTAGTTCGTATCGCGGCCCTCTAGGCATGTATGCGAAGATTAGGGGAAAGTTCCCACGTATTCTAGACTAGGTATATTTGTATCGCAGCCCACCCGGCATGTGTGCGAAGTTTGGTGTATGGTTCGCAGCCATCCCAGGCATGTATGCGAAGATTAGTCATATTATCGCAGCCAACTCTGGCGTGTGAGCGAAGATCAGTTCTATTAGTATCACTAGTCTAGTAGTATCTTATCAATAACCTTCATCACCTGAGGACCATATCATTAAGTTCTATTAGCTAGGTAAGTACAAGTAAATCATCCAAACCCATTCCCACCCTGGGAACCCCATGCCTTGGCTGTGTGAACTCACCTTGGTTTGCTCGGTATGCTAAGTATGTGCTCACAGTTTATCAATCAAGTCCTAGAGTACGCACGTGTACATGATCAGTTTATATCTAAGTTGTTCACGTATAGGTATAATCACAGAAGTACTAAACATGTATCCAATATCATACAAGTCATGCATATCACTTAACAGTAGTTAATCAATCCAGTTAACTTCTAACAGAGTTAAATCGAGTTACTGTGCAGATTGCCCCATCGGCGAAACGCCCCATCCTGTTTCACCGTGAACCCTCGTCGACGAAACACTTTCCTTTCGTCGATTACATCCTTGGCGAAACACAACCTGTTTCATCGTTCATACCTTTGGCGAAACAAAGTTCTGTTTCGTCGATTGCCCTTGGCGAAACACATTCTGTTTCGCCGAGAGTTCTATTTCGTCAAGTCTGTTTCGTGGTGATGTCAGTTACGTCATATATGTCAGTTACAAAACATTAACACATAACCCTAACTGTCGTCATCAACATTAAGCAGCAATCATACAGAAAACGTTCAGCATACAATCATCATCTAATTAACACATGAATCGCAAGTTATCTAAACGTAGGTATGTTCATGACAGTAACGCGTATACGATCCATAATGAATCAACAAGATTCAACAACATCAGACCGACATAAGCATCATTAATTCTAGTTTTACTAATCACATAATCACATAAATCTGATCAGTTTATCAGTATCCCTAAATCAACATCCTGTTTCGCACAAAGATACGTAACCGATTAATCATGCATAACGAATCAAGATTATCCTACACATGTATTCACATCCGATCAGAATTCAAGCATACACAACATGTACACAGAAATCAAAGGATCAAGAAACCGATTTAACAAGCATGCAACTAACCGAGATATCGAAGATGATGGTTTATATCGCTAGAGAGAGCTTGGGGAAACACAGGGCTGCCGTCAAACACAAGGGAGTTCTAGGGTTTTCTGTTTTGATAAAAGTGTGGCGAATGAACAAAATACCAGATAAATACTTCACGTAACGAGTTGGGCCTGAACTGGGCTTTCGGCAAAACTGGGCTCGGCGAAACACCCTGTTTCGTCGAGATTGGGATGACGGAACACACTCCCGTTTCGTCGTGTATATTCTTGGCGAAACAATTCTGTTTCGTCGGGTTCTTTCATGTGTTAAACAATTTAAGTTTTCTAAACAAGTCTTATGTTATATCAACCAACATATAATCATGCAAACACAATACATTTTGTCACAATACAACGTGTACATTTACAAGTCAAACAAATCAAGCAACTAAACAGTCAAAGTCAACGTGCATTAAATGCGAAAATGAAAGTCGGAAACTCGAGTTGTCACATTATCCCCAACTTGAAAGAAATTTCGTCCCGAAATTTAGCATGCGGTTACTGAGGAAGCTAGGTAAGTTGTATCGTTTATGGTTTTCCTGGGGTGTCACATCATCCCCCCGTTGATTTGGAATTTCGTCCCGAAATTCTGCAGTAGTAGCTTCAGCCTCAGTAGTGGTTGCATTGGTTCCGAATAACTGGGGATACTTGAGTTTCATTTGATCTTCACGCTCCCAGGTGAACTCTGGGCCGCGACGGGAGTCCCAACGAACTCGAACAAGAGGGATTCTCGTGTTCTTGAGGACCTTTACATCCTGGTCCATGATTTCAACAGGTTCTTCGACGAACTGCAACCGCTCGTCGATAGTGAGCTCCTTCAGGGGAACTATGAGGGTCTCATCTGACAGGCACTTCTTCAGATTCGACACATGAAAAACATTGTGAACTGCACCGAGTTCAGCTGGTAAGTTCAGTCTGTAGGCCACTTTGCCTATTCTTTCTGCGATTTCGAATGGTCCGACATACCGCGGATTGAGTTTGCCCCGTTTGCCAACACGAACCACACCCTTCCAGGGTGAGACTTTGAGTAAAACCCGGTCCCCGACCTGAAATTCCAATGGCTTCCTACGCTTATCCGCGTAGCTTTTCTGACGGTCGCGAGCTGCCGCCATGCATTGCCGTATTTGTGCAATCTTTTCCGTGGTGTCCACTATAAGTTCTGGACCCGTGATCTGACTATCCCCCACCTCTGCCCAACAGAGAGGTGACCGGCATTTACGCCCGTACAATCCTTCGAATGGAGCGGCTTGTATGCTGGTGTGATAACTGTTATTGTATGAGAACTCCACCAAAGGGAGATGCTTTTCCCAGCTGTTGCCGAAATCGATGACACATGCTCGAAGCATGTCTTCTAGAGTTTGAATCGTGCGCTCAGACTGCCCATCCGTCTGAGGGTGATATGCTGTGCTCATGTCTAGCCGCGAGCCAAAAGCCTTATGCATTGCTTGCCATAGTTCTGATGTGAATCGTGCATCGCGATCCGAAATGATAGAGGTGGGCACCCCGTGCCTTGAGACTACTTCCTTCAAGTATATGTCTGCTAGTGTGGAAAACTTGTCCGTTTCTTTGATTGCCAGGAAATGAGCAGACTTGATGAGTCGATCCACGATCACCCAAATAGTATCGTTCCCATGCTGGGATCTAGGTAGGCTTGTAACAAAATCCATGGAAATTTCCTCCCATTTCCACTGTGGTATCTTTGGTTGCTGGAGTAGGCCTGCTGGTTTCTGATACTCTGCCTTGACTCTTGCACAGGTCAAGCACTTGCTGACATAGGTAGCGATGTGGGCCTTCATGCTAGGCCACCAATAAGTGGTTCTGATGTCGTGGTACATTTTAACCGATCCTGGATGTATTGAGTAGCGAGACTTGTGAGCTTCATCCATTACCAGCTCGCGTAAGTTTCCATAAAGTGGAACCCAAATACGCCCTGTTACATAGTAGGCGCCGTCTTCCTTCTGTTCCAACCGTTGCCTTGAGCCGCGTATGACTTCAGTCCTAACGTTTTCTGGTTTCAATGCTTCTATCTGAGCATCTCGTATCTGTGCTGGAAGACTAGACTGAATGGTGAGCTGCAATGCTCGTACGCGCTTAGGTGTAGTGTCTTTCCGACTGAGGGCGTCAGCCACAACATTGGCTTTGCCTGGATGGTACTTGATAGCGCATTCGTAATCGTTCAAAAGTTCGACCCATCTTCGTTGACGCATGTTCAAATCCTTTTGCTTAAGGATATGCTCGAGACTCCTGTGATCGTTGTAAATAGTGCACTTGGTACCGTACAGGTAGTATCGCCATATCTTAAGCGCGAAAACAACAGCTCCCAGCTCTAAATCGTGCATCGTGTAGTTCCGTTCATGAACTTTGAGTTGGCGCGAAGCGTAAGCAATAACTTTATCCCGTTGCATCAATACACAACCCAAACCCTGTATCGACGCGTCACAATAAACCACAAAATCCTCCGTGCCCTCTGGCAATGAGAGAATAGGTGCGCTGCAAAGCTTATCCTTTAAGTACTGGAAAGCAGTTTCCTGGGAATCCCCCCAACGGTAGGTAACACCCTTCTGGGTCAGTAGTGTAAGCGGCTGTGCGATCTTCGAGAAGTCTTTGATAAACCGTCTGTAGTAACCTGCCAAACCCAAGAATTGGCGTATTTCCGTTGGAGTGCGAGGCGCAGGCCAATTTCTAATCGAATCTACCTTGGATGGATCAACATGAATCCCATCCTTGTTTACCACGTGGCCTAGGAAATGGACTTCACGAAGCCAGAAGTCGCATTTTGAAAACTTGGCGTACAGTTGTTCTGATCGAAGGAGTTCCAAAATCAATCATAAATGCTGCTCGTGTTCCTCCTGACTCTTGGAGTAGATCAGAATGTCGTCGATAAAAACTATCACAAATTTGTCTAAGTAGGGCTTGCATACCCTGTTCATTAGATCCATAAATACGGCAGGCGCGTTCATTAGCCCGAATGGCATAACCAGAAATTCGTAGTGACCGTAGCGAGTTCTGAATGCGGTTTTGGAGATGTCCTCATCCCGAACTCTCAGCTGATAGTATCCTGACCTCAAGTCTATCTTGGAGTAGTAACTCGACCCTTGCAACTGGTCGAATAAGTCGTCTATACGCGGAAGAGGATAACGGTTCTTCACCGTCACTTTGTTAAGTTCCCGGTAGTCTATGCACATCCTGAAGGTACCGTCCTTCTTTTTCACGAATAACACTGGAGCTCCCCAAGGCGAAGAGCTTGGACGAATAAAGCCCTTTTCCAAGAGCTCTTGCAGCTGCTTTGACAGTTCTTCCAGTTCAGTTGGAGCTAAACGATACGGTGCTCGAGCTATGGGTGCTGCTCCTGGAGCGATCTCGATTTGAAATTCGGCCTGACGATGAGGCGGTAGTCCAGGTAAATCTTCAGGAAACACCTGAGGAAAGTCGCGTACAACTGGAATATCCTCCAATTTCTTTTCCTTCGCTGATGCATCAGTGACAAAGTGCCAAAATGGCAGTGTGACCCTTTCGTAACCATTTCTGAGCCTTCAAGAAGGAGATGATGCCAACCACAGCACCACTCTTGTCGCCTTGAACTTCGAGAGGTTCCTTGCCAAAACGAGGAATGCGAACCATCTTTTCCTTGCATAAGATCTCTGCGTGATGTTGGGATAACCAATCCATACCAATGATGATATTGAAACTACCCAAAACTATGGGTATGAGATCGATCGAGAAGGTCTGACCAGCTAAGACGATGTTACAACCCTTGACTACATGTGCGGCTTCAACACTCTTACCATTTGCTAACTCTACGACATGTTTGGTGTTTAGGGGTGTTGGTGTTCGTCTTAACAATTTACTCACTTTCAAAGATATATAACTTGTATCCGCACCCGAATCAAACAAACCAGTAACATAAATATCGTCGAGAAGAAACTTACCCATAACCACATTGGGATCATTCCTTGCGTCGCCCTGACCCAGCACGAAAGCACGACCCCGAGCTTCGTTGCCGTTGTTGTTGTTGTTTCCCCCATTGTTGTTGTTCCCATTGCCCTGGTGATTGTTGTTGCGATTCTAGTTCTGGTTCAATTGGGGGCAATCACGTTTGAAATGACCTTCAGCCCCACACTGGAAACACCCCCGGTTCCCTCGCT
This sequence comes from Helianthus annuus, assembly GCF_002127325.2. Classification (NCBI taxonomy): domain Eukaryota; kingdom Viridiplantae; phylum Streptophyta; class Magnoliopsida; order Asterales; family Asteraceae; genus Helianthus; species Helianthus annuus. Next base: position 69,558,985 of record NC_035439.2, read on the forward strand.
GTGGCTGCTGTTGCTGGTTCTATGGAGCTGGTGGTGGGAGTTGCTGATTCTGATTCGCAGGTCGTGAACTCCTGCAATTTTAGCTTCATGCCCTAACTTGAGACATCTCTGACAACGTTCCTTGCGACACCGTCCACTGTGGTGTCTGTTGCACCTATTACACAGTGGGTGAATTCCCCGATATCCACCCTGCCCCTGACTACCTGATGATTGTTGACTCGGACTCTGGTAGTCATTTGTCTTGCGCTGTTGTGCTTGAGACTGAACAGAAACTGATCCCTTGCTGGAATCCCCATCCCATTTCCGCTTGTTGTCACTGGGAGTAGCAGAGATAGTGGTAGCAGTAACGGTAGCACTGATGCGTTTTGGCAGCCTGTCTTGTTCTACTGCTTGATCGGTGAGGCGATGAGCAAGACGCTGGATGTCCTGGATGTTGTTATGGTTAGCCGATGTCACATGGCTTTGAATTTCCGGTGCTAGACCGTTGAGATATAACTCGATACGCCTAATAGGTGGGTCCACCATAGTTGGGCACAGAACGGCCAGCTCATTCGACTGCTTGGTGTAGGCCTCGATCTCCGACCCCGTCATCTTAAGATTGAAAAACTCCACTTCTAACTTGTGGATGTCGTCTCGTGAGCAGTATTCTCTTTTGATCAGTTCTTTGAATTCGTTCCAAGGGGTGGCGTTAGCAGCTGCCAACCCTAGGAGTTGAACTTGCGCGTTCCACCAAGTTAGTGCAATTCCTTCCAACGTGCCAGTGGTGTACTTGACCCTGCGAGCCTCAGGGCATTCACACATCTCAAATACCGACTCGAGCTTTTCAAACCAATGGAGTAGTCCCACTGCTCCTTCCGTGCCACTGAATGTGCCTGGACGACAGTCCATGAAGTTCTTGAATGTGCAGACAGATTGTGGAGCGTTTTGACCTATTGTGCATAGAATAGGGCAATGTTAAATACAAGAGTTGATTTAGGAATGTAGGATTTTCAAAGATCCTAGTGTATATCCCATCCGCGGGGTATACTACCTGCTTGTGCAGCTGCAAGTGCCGCAGCTACTTGTTCAGCAATGAGAGCCGTCAACTGGGCTTGAGTCGTGTTCACACGTCCAGACATGATCTTCATAGTAAAAGTAGAATAAGTGAGAATGGTTCGCGAGTAGTGCGATGACAGAAGAGTGTAAGCACATAGGTGTTCTCATGTAATGGCGTATAGTAGGCAATGTAATGTAATCTAAGCATACTACGAGCAAAGTTCTATGTAGTTCTAACAAGCAGGTAATAAACATAAACCTTATTACCTAGGATGTTGAGTCTTGCACGTGGAGCGAAGCGTCGTTGTAGAACGTTGAGAGCACTGTTCTGGTTATAGTCTGGTTTTAAAAAAAAACGTTTTTCCATATTAAAACCAAGTTCTCTATAACCAATGGCTCTGATACCAATCTGTCACACCCCCAAAATCCACACGCGGAGTACCACCGCTTGGAGGCGTGACATGACCAGGATCAAGCCACCAATCATATTGAACATAACATATAATAATTAAAGTAGTTCATAAAAATCCAACTCAATACAATTGATGTTCAAACCAAACGTAGTTTAAGTAGCGGAAGCATAATATGAAAACCCAATGTAGGTAAAGTATGAATCATCATAAAGTGTTTATCAAACGTTCACAATCCATGCCCACAACGACCGTGCCTCCCGTGCAAGCTCCATAGTACCTAAGGTCCTGCAAGGCATGTAACAGAGAGTCAACAACTAGTTGAGCGAGTTCACAGTTGGAAATTCAGTAATCATATTAGTATAGTATGCCTTATGTTCGTTCATTAACCATGTATCGTATTAGTTCGTATCGCGGCCCTCTAGGCATGTATGCGAAGATTAGGGGAAAGTTCCCACGTATTCTAGACTAGGTATATTTGTATCGCAGCCCACCCGGCATGTGTGCGAAGTTTGGTGTATGGTTCGCAGCCATCCCAGGCATGTATGCGAAGATTAGTCATATTATCGCAGCCAACCCTGGCGTGTGTGTGAAGATCAGTTCTATTAGTATCACTAGTCTAGTAGTATCTTATCAATAACCTTCCTCACCCGAGGACCATATCATTAAGTTCTATTAGCTAGGTAAGTACAAGTAAATCATCCAAATCCATTCCCACCCTGGGAACCCCATGCCTTGGCTGTGTGAACTCACCTTGGTTTGCTCGGTATGCTAAGTGTGTGCTCACAGTTTATCAATCAAGTCCTAGAGTACGCACGTGTACATGATCAGTTTATATCCAAGTTGTTCACGTATAGGTATAATCACAGAAGTACTAAACATGTATCCAATATCATACAAGTCATGCATATCACTTAACAGCAGTTAATCAATCCAGTTAACTTCTAACAAAGTTAAATCGAGTTACTATGCAGATTGCCCCATCGGCGAAACGCCCCATCCTGTTTCGCCGTGAACCCTCGTCGACGAAACACTTTCCTTTTTTCGATCACATCCTTGGCGAAACACAACCTGTTTCGTCGTTCATACCCTTGGCGAAACAAAGTTCTATTTCGTCGATTGCCCTTGGCGAAACACATTCTGTTTCGCCGAGAGTTCTATTTCGTCAAGTCTGTTTCGTGGTGATGTCAGTTACGTCATATATGTCAGTTACAAAACATTAACACATAACCCTAACTGTCGTCATCAACATTAAGCAGCAATCATACAGAAAACGTTCAGCATACAATCATCATCTAATTAACACATGAATCGCAAGTTATCTAACGTAGGTATGTTCATGACAGTAACGCGTATACGATCCATAATGGATCAACAAGATTCAACAACATCAGACCGACATAAGCATCATTAATTCTAGTTTTACTAATCACATAATCACATAAATCTGATCAGTTTATCAGTATCCCTAAATCAACATCCTGTTTCGCACAAAGATACGTAACCGATTAATCATGCATAACGAATCAAGATTATCCTACGCATGTATTCACATCCGATCAGAATTCAAGCATACACAACATGTACACAGAAATCAAAGGATCAAGAAACCGATTTAACAAGCATGCAACTAACCGAGATATCGAAGATGATGGTTTATATCGCTAGAGAGAGCTTGGGGAAACACAGGGCTGCCGTCACACACAAGGGAGTTCTAGGGTTTTCTGTTTTGATAAAAGTGTGGCGAATGAACAAAATACCAGATAAATACTTCACGTAACGAGTTGGGCCTGAACTGGGCCTTCGGCAAAACTGGGCTCGGCGAAACACCCTGTTTCTGTCGAGATTGGGATGACGGAACACACGCCCGTTTCGTCGTGTATATTCTTGGCGAAACAATTCTGTTTCGTCGGGTTCTTTCATGTGTTAAACAATTTAAGTTTTCTAAACAAGTCTTATGTTATATCAACCAACACATAATCATGCAAACACAATACGTTTTGTCACAATACAACGTGTACATTTACAAGTCAAACAAATCAAGCAACTAAACAGTCAAAGTCAACGTGCATTAAATGCGAAAATGAAAGTCGGAAACTCGAGTTGTCACAAAATTGATAAACACCGATACCACTGAAACTGGCCGCGGCCGCCCGTTCCGGGGTAATTAGGGGACGGGGGTTGCGACAGAAGGTGGTATCAGAGCTAAGCCACTGATTCAGCTACAGAAGTGTTCTGCTGACACCAAAATTTATTCAATATGTTAGGAAATTAATCAAGGAACTACGTGCATATCTGTATATCATTGTTGTGTGTTATTTGACTATTTGTTAGTTTACAGTATGAGCGACCAAGGACCTTCCGACGCCTACCGTCAGTTGTCCAGCTCACCTAGGAACGAAGGCACCTCTTCACAGCCTGCCCTTTCGGGGTATTCAGCTGACAATGAAGATGGGATATTCGTGTTTAAGGCTCAGTCTGAAGAGTCATTCCCTCCTAAGAAGAGAGGATGGTTCAGTAGAGGAGCGCATGAACTTAGGAAGAGGATGAAAAAGTTACAACAACAGCGAGCTTTAGCAGCCGTTAAGAGAGAAACATATGCTCACACCCAGGATATGCTCAATAGGAGTCTAGCAAATTTTTATATTCTAGCAACTACAACTGCAGACCCTAATTTAGAGCAACTCATAGCACCCCAGCCCTTACCACTGTTTCCCACACAACCAATGGAAATTGAAAACAACCCAGAAAACCAAATCCCAATGCCTGATTTCAACCCAGCTGAGATACCTAGGATACCAGCACCCAATCCCTTAGACCCAGACTACGACCCGTGGTTTGACGACCATAGGGATTACCAGCAACGCTACCCAATACCAGAAGACGAACCCATTACAAACCTATCAGCCTACCCAAACTTGGACCCTCTAGATCCCTACTATGATAATGACCAATACATCAGGGAAATTCTAGAAAATCCTTACCCTTACCAAGAACCCATGCCCCATTTCCCAAACCCAGTACCAGCCCCTGCACCCCCAATGAGTGCAGAAAATGTGCAAGAACTCCGAGCCTTTGGTGAGGAGATTTTAGAAGGTAGTGTGAGGATGAGGCAGATAGAGAACGACTCGTCTGGAAGTATGACGAGCGTAATATGGAGTTCTGGATGAACCCATACCAGTAATAAAAATAATAATAAGAATATAATAATATAATAATAATATATATAATATGTGTGTATGTTTGAAAAAAAAAACTAGACAATAGCTAAGAATGCCTAATAGTATTGTAATTTCAATTTCAGTTGTATTGTTGTTAGGTCCGGTTTCGCTCCGATTCGATTGCGTAACGACACGTTCGACGTGCGGAATCCGTGAACGTGCGTGAACGAACACACGAGATCGTACGAATGACGTGATTCTATTGATGATGTAACAAATACAAGCTCCGTGAATCACGTTTTGCCACTTTCTCTCTCTAGTTTCTCTCTCTAAGCACCTAGCTTCTCCAAGCTCTAATGTGGCAAAAGTTTCTAACTCTAAACCTAAGGCTCCTATTTATAGGCACAAGGTTATAAGGGATTTCCCCTTATTTACAAGTTTGCCACCTTGCCTATTTCTCTATTAATTACAATATAAAGCCTATTTTACTTCTATTTCAGCTACGGTTCTGATTGACGCAGGCGATAGACATCACTGCACTAACAGACTCCCCCTTGGATATTGCCGCAGTCAATCTGTAGTCAAACTCGTAGCGACTAGTCTTTCTCTCTCTCTCTCTCTGAGTCTTCTTGAAGGTTTGACGGTATCAGCAACCATAGACTCCCTCTTTCTCGAACAAAATCCCCGTGGATCTGTTTTTGAGCTTCCGTTGCTCCCCCTCTCGCTTAGACTCTTTTTCTACAGGCTCCCCCTTTCATCAAGCTTCCGTGCTTTTGGGATCGACACCTACTTTCCGATTACAAGCTCTTTCCAGGAACGATACCTGTCTCTTTGAATCCACGCTTTCGTTTGCGTTGAGCTCGTCTTCAGACTCCCCCTTAGATTCAGCTGTCGGGATCGTAGTCTGGCTTTCATCGGTTCACAAGTTCAGGATCAATTCCTGGCTTTGTTATGCATCTGCTCAGGATTTGAAACCTTGTTAACCTGCATATCCTCTACCTCACTATAAGTTTCACAAATTTATAACAATTAATTCCTGTAAACTTACCGGTAGATATCATTTACAACAAACATGTTAGTTACATCAAGTTCAAATAAATGACCTTGATTAACCAATATACACTATCTTTCAAAATATTTGTATATGACATTCAAAGTTTTCAACATATTCTCCCAAACCTGTCATCATGATTAGCACTCAAATTTTGAATATCAGCTCTTCAAAATCAGTTGTCGAAAATCTTTTTGACTTTTCAAAAATTTATGCTAAAACACTCCGAAAATCTTTTTGGATTTTTGTTTTTGAATGAAATGCAGAAAGCAAATATATACAAATAATAATTTTTGTGAGTTTGTGTAAGAGGATCATATCAGTTCATGAGACAAATCACTAGCACCGTTAAGCTTTAATCATTTTAAGTTCTAAACGATTCACCTCGATTGACGATATAGTTATCCTCTTAAATTTTCACACAATTTTCAATCTATTCAGGATACGATTTAGATGTTTTAGGAACTTAGCTCAATTCATGTGTCCCACCTCTTGAATATACTCCCGTATCCAGAATCTCAATATTCAGTCTTACAGGCAAGAATACTACAATGATGTCTGTACATAATTTAGGGGTTAAATGCGAGAACTGAGGGATCTCAGGTCAGAACTTCCGTTCAGCAGAGAGATATCAGTTTCGACTTAGCAGTATGTCCCCTTTAGAGGATCTTTTTTAGCTACAACAGATGATTATCAATTTTATTGTCTAATCACTGAGGGCTAGAATGCTATGTTTCAAGCATTTACTGCAAAGCATTATCCAGGGACTAGGTCAGAACTACCGTTCAGCAGAAGTCCCGGAATAATACCCCAGACATCATAGAGTATTAACACCTAGTATATCAGAATACGAGACCTTTCAAACGAGATTTCAGGGGTTACCTATATATCCAAGTAGTGTTCCCCACAAATTTCGCAAGTTTGAAATTTTAGGTTTATATCCCGAATAAATCTACTAAATGTACGAAAACCTATCGTCACATCATTAGTGAGACCGTTTATCACATTTGACATTACATTTCTTTAGCATGCTGTGATAGTCCACTGATGTACTATCATTTCCTCTTTTATCAACAAAACTCATTTTTGCTTTTTCAATGTTTTTGGTATTTTCAAATTTTCTAATTTTATTAAAAAAAATTTTTTTCTCCCCCTAAAATCAAAATATGTTTCAATTTTGATTTTCTGGAAAATTTGAAAACTGTACAAATAAAATGACAAACTGATATCGAATCACTTCAATTCGCCATTCATTTGGCATAAACAATCAGAACTCCCCCTCACAACAAACTATTTTCCCATTGTGATTTCAAAACATTTAAGTTTGTTTTAATCAAAATGGTTTTTCCGGAAAATTAGTTTTGTGTGACATTTTACAAACTCGGGGTTTCATCACATTGTTTTTCATATTATCATTTGTAGGAAAGATGAATCAAGTACAACTTAATGTCCCTGATTTATCTTTTGAAGGACGAAAAATCACCATAGTGAAATTTCTCAAGAAGTGTGCCGATTCATGTTCCACGCTTACCAACCTGGGAACTCCGGCAAGTCAGGGTTTTTCATTTAAACAGATTCACCCAAGCCTGACCAGCCTTGGGTGTTTTTGACAATTTTACCTCAAAACTTGGCTCTTCTAGTTTTGACGAACCAGAATCATTGCCTGAATGTGGCTTGTCCGACTTTGATCTGTCAGATTCATCGCCACTAAATGTTACCTTCTTCTTTATCTCCTCTTTTGTCCTCAGATTTGCATCTGACGAACTCTGCTTGCTTGACTTTGCAGTTGAGTAAAGCGATTCATCAGTACTCTTATTCTTACCAACAGACGAACCCGGGGACAAAAACTTCTCGAGATACTCTCTCGCCTTCTTCCTCTTCTTACGCAGTCTGTCTTTCTGCCCCTGAGAAAGTTTTACTTTTGTTTCCTGAACTTTAGGTTGTTGAACCTTCTGTTCTTTGGGCTTGACTTTGACTGGTTTCTTTGCCTTGCTTTGAGATTCAGCCCTCGATCTTTCCATTGATCTCCTTGGGCAATCTCTGGCAATGTGTCCTCGAATTTGACAGTTAAAGCATCTTCTCGTTTCATAACTCCAATTCTGGCAGTTAACAGCAATGTGACCTCTAACTCCACAAGAGTAACACACTCTGTTATCATACCATATATCACCTTCACTCCAAACGCTCAGATCATAACACTGTCTGGCTTTGTAGTAATCTGCACTCCTCCTCAATGTTGGATTTGGCTTTGAAGCACTGTGGTCAAACCTGCACCACTTATTAATAACACTTTGTAAGTTTTCATTTTTAACTTTTTGTGATTTTTGAAAATGATTGGATGATTGATCTGATGAGCTTTTATTTTCCTTTTTAGGATTTTTCGATTTTTTAACAATTTGTTTTTGTTCTGCACTCTTCTTAACAGGTTTCTGTTTTGAGCATTCACCTATTTCAGTAGATTGCAAAACAGTATTTTTGAATTTTTCTTTTAATTCTAAAAACAATTTTTGTTTTTCAATTTTTTCATTTACATCATCAGATGTCGCATCACAATCTTCAACTTTGACATTGTCAAAGTTTGTGACATTGTCACTTATTGGAACAGAATTGATCGGTTTTGGACAGGGAAAATTCAACCTGTCTGATGAAGTCACAAAACCTTTCAATTTCGTTTCAAGTTCATCAATCTTGATCCTTGAATTCTCAGCTTCATTTTCAAGCTGTGATATTCTCTCAAGATAAGACTTGATTGATTTTTCATTTTCAGTTTTAAGATTTTCAAGAACAGATTTTTCATTTTCCAAGACTTTTAACTGTTCTTGAAATCTTGTTTCATTCTCTTTTAGATTTTTGTTTTCCAGTTTAATCCAGAAATCTTCAGATTCTGAAGATTTGTTTTTGCTTTCAAAATCTTTTTCAAATTCAACAATTTTCTTTTGAGCATCTACAGCTTCATGCTCAAGTCGAATAATTTTAGCAAGATGAGAGTTTATTTCGCTTTGTTTTTCCAAATTATTCTTCCCAAAAATATCTCTCTCATCTTGTAAAATCTTCATTTGACTTTTGAAATCATTTTCCAATTTTTTAAAATTTTTGTTTTCCAATAACAAACTCTCAAGACTCTTTAAGAGTTTGTCATTATCAGATCTCAATTTCAGAATCTGTTCGTCATCAGCTTTCTTCTCGTTTTTCACGGTATTGTTTTCCAATGTCAAACTCTCCACATCCTTCAAGAGTTTCACATTGTCGGCTTCTGATTTTTCGCATTTCAAACCTTCTTCAATCATCTTTTCATATGTACCTGCACAAAAAAGTTTAACAAAATCAAGAGGATTCGAATCTTTATCAATATAACAACCCCTCTTAATATCGTATCTCATATTCCATTTTGCTGCAAGACACTCATCAATTCGTTCTTTTATTTCATCAATCACATTCAAATCTATATTTTCTAAGTTCTTTTCTAACTTCACTATCAACTCTTTCTTTTTCTTTTCAATTTCACAATTCTGTGTTCTAAGCTCTCTAATGAACTCTCTTGAACTAAATTTTGAGAACCTAGAATCCTTTTTCACCTTACATACAAATTCATCCCACTCTAAAGGTAATGCATCTTCAAACTTAGATTTCAGTTCAGCGTCTGATATCGTTACATAATACATTCCCAGACCATCAAGTAAATCATTATATCGCTTTTCCAGATCATTAAATTTCTCATATTTCCTACGCAAAAAATATTTAAATCTTTCAATCACGACCTCCTTTGACGTAAAATAACTACCACAATACCAATTGTTTGCTCTTTCAAGTTTAATGTTTTCTTGTTCATCAAACATTTTTGCCAAATTTTGAATAATTGTGATAAAAAAAAATGTTTTTCACTCAAAGTTCACACAATTTCAACTTCTTGTAATTTGCCCCTTGTAAAAATCCCTTGATTCACCTGCAAACACACAAACAATCGATCAGTTTAAACTTGTGAAATAACTCTTGATGAAAATGTGAAATGACAAGTATTTATGCTCTTTGATCGAATGAGCCGATCGAACGAGATATGTGCAACTCAAATGAATGAGAGATGTGTGCTATTCGATCGAATGGAAATACTTGCTAGCCGATCGAGTAAGTTACTCGATTGAAGAAAACTTAGTAGCCGTTCCAAAACGTTAGTGCTGTTCGAACCAAGACTTGCTAGCCGATCGAGTGGGGTGGTCGAACGAGTGGCCTAGCCGATCGAGTGGCTCCCTCGATCCAAGCTCCTATCCTTTCAAAAGAACTTTTCTGTTCGATCGAACAGGATTTTGCTGCTGTTCGATCAAAGATACTTCCTATTCGTTTCAAGACAAAACCAAAACTGCTGTTCGATCGGCTATACCAGCCGATTCAAGTGACACGTAAGACTTCTGTTCGATCGGCTATGCCAGCAACTACACGCTTTGAGTGGGCGGTGAAAAGCTGTGATTGGTTCACATGGACTGCATAGTAACAGCTCAACAATCAACAATCAACTTTAGTGGGTCGGTGTGCATGTGATTGTGATTGGATATTAAATTGTTAGTGGGGCGGTGGACTTGAACATTTTTTTATTCAAAGTTATTTGATCGTTTGTAATTATGAGAAGTTCACGTGGAAGACAACTGCAACTGCAACACTGATAATGTTTACAGAAGTTGCAGTGTTGACTGTGATGTGTTGTGAAGTTATTGGCTAACTAATCGGTGGGCAGATTAAGTATTTAAAGCTATGTCAGAGAAACGAACAAGCCGACAATTGAAACAGTTAGCGCGCCGTTCGATTGAATAATGAGCCGACACTTCGCGCTGTTCGATTGAATAATGAGCCGACACTTCGCGCTGTTCGATTGAATAATGAGCCGACACTTCGCGCTGTTCGATTGAATAATGAGCCGACACTTCGCGCTGTTCGATTGAATAATGAGCCGACACTTCGCGCTGTTCGATTGAATAATGAGCCGATACTGCTGTTCGATTGGTTGATAAAAGCGGTGAGTTGAATAGAGTGAACAAAGTCAAAAAATTTTAAATGAATGTCAGTAATGACTTGCTGTTCGATTGGATAATTGTGACGGTGATGCTATTCGATCAGGTTACACGTGCTATTCGATTGGATGTTAAAGGCGGTAAAACAGTACTGAAGTCCTAGCCGATCGGCTAGGTCAACAGGTCAACAGTTTTAAACGAACGTCAGAAGCTGCTATTCGATCGAACAGAGTCAAACGGTCAACAGTTTTTAATGAAAGTCATGCTTTGGAACGAGTAGCCTAGCCGATCGGTTAGGCTAACCGATCGGTTGGCATTCAACATGAACAAATGCAGCAACAGTCATCATATCCCAATTTTTTCGAACAGAAAATCCAAGATTTCTCTCAAATGGCTTCGAATTAAGATCTGAAAATTTGTAGGCTTGTAGATCAATCACTTTCGCACAACATATCCGAAAATCAGCAATTTTCGACCGTGAAAACCTGTTCAAATTGTCAAAATTCAGTTAATAACGTGAAGAACAAGTAAAAATGAAGAAAATTGACAAATCTGAATGAAATTCGAATCTGTTTCTGATGACATCCAGTACTAATCTGTGTGTTTGATCTTCGCAACCGAGCACCTGCTCTGATACCACTTGTTAGGTCCGGTTTCGCTCCGATTCGATTGTGTAACGACACGTTCGACGTGCGGAATCCGTGAACGTGCGTGAACGAACACACGAGATCGTACGAATGACGTGATTCTATTGATGATGTAACAAATACAAGCTCCGTGAATCACGTTTTGCCACTTTCTCTCTCTAGTTTCTCTCTCTAAGCACCTAGCTTCTCCAAGCTCTAATGTGGCAAAAGTTTCTAACTCTAAACCTAAGGCTCCTATTTATAGGCACAAGGTTATAAGGGATTTCCCCTTATTTACAAGTTTGCCACCTTGCCTATTTCTCTATTAATTACAATATAAAGCCTATTTTACTTCTATTTCAGCTACGGTTCTGATTGACGCAGGCGATAGACATCACTGCACTAACAATTGTAAAATATATGGATGCATAGTATAAAATAGAGTAAGTCGCAATGTTCGACGATTTTGACCAAAATGCGTGTTATGTGATCGTTGGCATTAAATATTATCTTGTGATATTAATACGTGGTAAATGTTTAAAAATTCAAATGGACAACGAAGTTGAAGGGGTAAGGTCCCAAAAACCTCATAAAAAGGATTTGAGACCATACCACAAACTGGCCTTTCAACCTTGTAACCTTGCACGGCCGCGCATTGGTCTTACAAAAGGGAGAAAGTAATCAACAATTTATAGTAGCGCGCCCAAAGGAAAGCATAAAATCCTTGCGCCTCCTTCCATTAGCAAAGGATTAAAATCCCGAAGATCAATACTTCCGCCCAAATATCCAAACTTGGATATTATTTTGCCCAGACTTGGGATTTATACATCTGTGTCCACACAGTAAGGTGTCACACAAGATTACAGCAGTAATCTTCTAGAAAGAATATGATCGTGCACCACCCAGACGGTTATAACCGTCTGGACACGTGTCAGTACCACAGGCATCCCTGAAACCACAACAAAGGCATGCAATTGGGGAACGATCTCCATTTAATCACTTTCCACGTGGCAACCCCCCAGCCATAGATCAAACCACGATCCGTGTGCATTCACATCGGATCGAGACAACTTAATGTGAGATCAAAGAACTTAACGGAGGAAAATGTAACCTTTACGGCGTTAGCATCTTCCGTCATCTTTTCAATAACAGGTTTTCCCTCCCAAACTCCCGGTTATAAATACGAGAACTGTTCAGGTATAAAGAGAGATCACACTCACTTCTCAAATACTTTCTCTTCTCCATTACCAATACTTATTCTCACACCGGAGTCGGGTCAAGGAGAGAACCCTCTTCTCCCCTTGGCGAGGCTAACGGTGCTCTTTTTTGCAGAATCACCGGAGAAGAAGTTTCGGCAGAAACTAAATCAACCGAGAGAGAGCTAACCCTTTTATGCGGATTCAAACCCTCTAGATATTTCGGTTCCGACCATTTATCTAGTGTTTCTTCATTGGCGCCCACCGTTTTCTCAGTTTTTCTAGTTTCTACCTCGTTTCGATTCAGTTCATCTCATTTTTCTGTTTTTGCACATGGCAGAAAATTCATCTTCTCACCGACAACCTGGTCCTCGACCAAACGTCGGAAACAATTTACTAGTAGAAGGGATTGTAGAAGAGGCCTCAGACGATAATGAGGTTCAATCCAATCGAGCAAATGATCCCGTTACTCCAGGAATGTTACCAGCAAATCCCGCTCAATCAATTTTACCACCAGGAGAAACTCCGATATCATGGTATGTCCGGTCCCAAGGGGCATTAAATGCAGTGTACACACAGTTGTGTGCTCAAACTACTCCCGTGACCCAATCACGAAGGCCGGGATCTAGAGCTCATGCTTCCCAGCGAGAAGAATCAACTTATGATGATACAGGCAGCTACCAGAGACAGCGCCATGGTGAACCACACCCTCGTCGAAGGCAATCGGTTCATGATAGGTTGGGTTCCCAATGGGACACTCACACTGATGAATCCGATCAAACATATCGTTTGAGTGCAAGCACTAGCGTATTCAACAGACTGCAGCCAAACTATAACAAATGCAGGCCTCGAGCGGTTTATAACCCTGAGGCAGAGCATAATTATGACTTAGTTTACCGCCCTGCAGAAGCAGCGTAAAACTCAAAGTTCATACTAGAGATAGCTCTGGCTCCGTTGGAGAGGGCAAAATTGCCATCTAACGTCGGGAAATTCAACGGGTTAACTGACCCCGATGATCATCTGAGAGTATTCACCAGCGCAGGGTTAGTTGGCGGTTGGACTCTTCCGCTATGGTGTCATTTGTTTGTACAAACATTAACCGGCCCAGCGCGAATCTGGTTTGATAACCTACCGACGGGACAGATCGAGTCATGGAAAGATCTGCGTCAAAAGTTTTTAACACACTTCAGCCAACAAAGGCGCTCCACGCGTGATACATCCGACGTCATGAACATCTGGCGCCGCGATGATGAGAATCTGGAGGATTTTATCACCAGATACAATAAAGAAGTGTTGGAGATTGGTGGTGTTCACGAATAACTAATCCGTGCTCAGTTTAAGTACGCGGTTAGATGTGACGACATGGTCAAGGTATTATCTGGAACAGAGGGCCTCCCCAAGAGTTGGGAAAAAATAATGGCGGCGGCCAAGGTTTATGCGCAGACTGAGAAAAACCTTACTACAAACAGGCCACCACCACCACACAACAGGCCCGCAGACTTAAGTGCAACCGGTGAGAAAAGGTTCAAAAAATCATGGCGCGAGTCATCAGGAAGTCGTTCCTCTGAAGACGCTCGCACAACAATCAACAAGCTCTCTGCACAAAGAGAAAACAAGCACGAAAATAGGGAGAGGCAGTGGACTCCCCTAACAAAGACCCCGGCGGAGGTTCTGAGTACTGAGGACTACCAGTTCAAACCTCTGATTCCGATGAAGAGTAAACGTGGTCAAGACCCGGCGCAATACTGCGAATATCATAAAGACAACGGGCACACCACGAATAACTGCATATCTCTGCGCACGGAAATAGAGAAGGCCCTCAAAAGAGGAGAACTTACGCATTTACTCCAGAATATGCGCAAGGAGATTAAGCAGATTACCCGGGGAGAAGAAAGCTCAAGCAAACGGGCCAAAACTTAAAGGACTCTATAGGTTTTCCGCAGAAAAGACGTGACTTATCAAATACGGTGGAACTATCAGGGAGTAAGTTAAGTTCCATTTAATTATAAAAAAAAAAAAAAAAAAAAACTTTGTAACGCCTCTGAGCTTTATCCATGAATAAAATTACAAAGTTTCTATTATTTTTTGTGTTTACAAAGTGCATACAATTTCTTTTTAGTAAGCGCAAAAACATTATGGTAAGCTCCATGCGCGGTCAGTGATCACGTCACAAACGACCATAAACTCACACGTGAGCTTCATACCAACTTCATTCGCCTTACTCAAGTAAAAGCAATTGTACTCATGCAAAATATTGTAAAGTCATTTAACAAAACAAATAGACACATACTATCTTCAGCGTACAAATACGCCCTAAAGAGATTCAAACACAGCGGTGTTTCGAATTCTTGCGCAACAGCGCACTAACAAGACAAGGATCTACATCCCACAAAAAACAAATTGTTCAAAACAATTTCATCCTACTCTAAATCTTCACCCTCATCCGGAAAGATTTCTTTGAGTTGCGCCACGTGATCATCCGATTGCAGCGCCACATTTATCAACTCCATAACTGGAAGTTGCAAATTATTAAACTCCGTCTTCATGGAGGCAAGCGCAGCGGCAGTATTTACGCCAAAGGTAGCAGACTTGCTATTATTCCAGTTAACCTTCAGCGCGCTATTCACATGTTGGGAACATTCCGCGTAACCTTGCGCATACCCATCTCGCCGTGCAGCAACCACCAAATTAGCAACAGTTTTATCCAGTTCTTCAGAGTTTAATACAGATTCAGCAACCTACGAAATCAAGCAAAGATAAGCACCAAAAAAAAAGCGCATATATGATTTCGCAACAAAAAAGGAAAAAGGAACTTACACAAGCAATCCCGCGGTCCTTCAACCAGGCCATATCATTCTTTAAAGGCTCAAGCTCGCTTTCCGCTGTAACCCACGCCGTTTCTGAATTTTCCAGTTTCTCTTCAACCTCAGTCAAACGGCGGGAGGTTTCAGTATTTTCGGAATGCGCAAGCTCCAGATCCTTCTTAAGTTGTTCCTGATCAGAAACCAAAGCAGTAAGTTCTTTCAACTCTTTATCTCTAAGGGCAAGGGTGGCAAAAGCTTGTACCTCTCGTTGCTCGCTACGCTCCCTATGAGAACGCGCCTCCGCCAGCGCAGCTTCTGCATCAGCTTTCTCCTTCTTCAATTTTTCTACCTCCGCATCCTGATTCTTCAGTTTTTCAACCTCAGCCTTGAGGTTATTAATAATATTACGAAGGTTTGCTTTCTCAGCATTATCTTTTTCGCAAATCTTCCTCCAATTTTTACGTTCCTCGGAAAGGAGAGCAGCTTCAGCTTCCGCCTTTCTTTTCCAACCAGCAACAGACCATTCCTCAGTCTTGCGCTCAGCTTCAAACTTGGCTTGATCATCTTTTAGTTTAGCCATCAATTGAGCCAGACGTCTCTCATCTTTGGCAAATTTCTTCCGAGACGCCATAAAAGATTCATGCTCCTTATGCATGCTATACCACTCACGTACTATGCGGTGAGTGGTAGAGACATGAGAAGCAGTTTCGGCACAATAAGACTGGTAGGTCTGCTCGTAAGATCGACTTTCCTGGAATTTAATCTCCCCAAGTGGAAGTATCCCCTGCAACCAATCTTGGCACACATGCCAATCTGAGAAAGTATCACCTTTCTTTAAGTTCCAAACGTGGGCGTGAAGATCAGCAGCATCTTTCTCCGTGTAAGTCCGATAATAGTAATCTCCCAATGTTTCCTCTGGGCGAATCGGAGAATGTTTACTAATACCAGCAGACGAATCTTCCCCCTCAACTGTCACCTTCTCAACATGCTCCGGCATAGTATCAGAAGGTTTAGGGGAAGAGGTAGAAGTGTTCTCAGTTGTCTCTTTCCCCAAATCTTGAACAACCACCTCAGGGGTTGGGGGATTATCAGCCTCATTCACCACACCTGGGTCAACATCAGCAGGCTTCTCAGCTTTAACAGTCTTCTCCACACCATCGTCTGCAACCTCTATAGGTTTCAGCTGATCAGCTACAGATTGCAGTTCTGTGGGAGTAGGAGCAACAGCAACCTCTGGAAAAATAAAAATCCGTAAGGATCTAATACGCATAAAGGAAACAAGGAAAGACGCCACTTACCAGGAACAGATTCCATAACAAAGGCATCAAGATTTCCCTTCCTAGTAATTTTCTTCCTCTGAACTTTTTTAGGAGGTTGACCCTCCGCGTCAGTATCAGTTTGTTTCCTTTTGCTTGCACCCCTTTGCACCAAATGCTCAGGGCTGGATTCCAAATCAATTGGATCCTCTGGGTTAGAAGGAGGAATGTCAGCAGGGTCCTTTGGTTCTGGTTTCGGTCACCTAATAGTAACTGCAGGCGCAAGACCCTCCAAAGTATCAGAAACCACCACATAATCACACCAGTTGTCAGAAGAATGGTGCATACCTTTCTTCTCCCCAACATTTTTAGCCTTAGAAGATTGAGTCTTCTCAGCATCACTCTTTTTCGGCGCAACATTACTAGTCGTCGCGCGTTTTTTCTTCTCAGGGCCTATGCCTAAATTTGACAACTCACCTATAAAGCGCAAAGAACAATTCACTCAAATGCGCAATGATAAGTAAACAACAAACAGTATGCACAATCTTACCTACACCAGCAGCAGGCTGTTCAGACAAATCCGCATCCCGCGGAAGAGCAAAATTCCTCACAATACGATGGTACCAAAGCTCTTCGTCAGGCTTTTTCTTAATGGTACCCATCCTCCCCCTTCTCTCTTATATGCAACAACATACAACGAAACAACTGCAAGAAAAGGGAAACATGTTCAAAAAAAAAGAAAAAGAAAAAGAAGAAGAGGAGAGAAAACTCAATCATACCATGACCTCCCTCCGTATACACCGGCTTGTCGTCCCGGTCCATCTTCCAGTTTAAACTCATACTAGCTCCGACGAGGGCTTTCTCCGGCAGAACAATGTTAGGAATTTCCTTCAAATCTTGGTACCAATTCTCATCAGAAGGGGTCCAGAGCGTTTCAACGGGAACATCTTCCTTTCCCCTTAAAAACATCCTCACCGGAATCACTCCGGCCTTAATAAAGAAAAATTTTTGCTTCCAATCATGAAAAGATTTCGGAGGATGCTGCAAAATTTTCTTTGCAGATGCTCTCTGAACAAATGAATAAAACCCCTGGGTACAATGCATTTGATGGAAAACCCTAAATCGGGGAACGATCGGCTCAATGTGCATGGTCCGACACACAAACTCAAAATGACGAACCCTAACCATGCCAATAGGATGCAGTTGAGAGAGATGAATGTTGTAAAAACCAAGAATTTCAAGGAAGAACTTTGTTACAGGCAAGCGAAAGTTGCCTTCGCAAAAGAAATCCCAAAACAGAGTAATATACCCAGCCGGAGCATCTGCTGCCGTCTGACCCTCCTCAGGGTACCGGGCACCCCAGGTCTCCGGGAATCTAAAGTTCTGAACCAGGCTGTCAAAAGTTGCCCTAGGCCATTTCAGCGGTGGAAGTTCAGCAGACATTTCCTCCGATAAATCTTCGTGATATTCTCCAGTTGACATAAGAAGAAGAAAGATTGACAATCTCTTTCTCAAACAATTAAAGAAGAAAGGAAGGGGAAAAGTTTTCAACAAAACAATGATTGCACAAAGAGGTTACCCAAACGTTATATACTTATCGCAATAAATAGCATCGGTAACCGTCACAACGATTTTTCCGGATATCACAGTTCTCTAAACAGCAGAAAAAATACACACGCGTTTACACGTGCGCGTGAAAAACACGGATAGTAACATGTACCTGACAGTGACAGCCTGTCACACAGTCCTGACTGTACCATCCACTAAAGTCAAAGATTTTCAAAACCTTCAAAAACGAAATTAAATCTTCCCATAGAAGATTCTTTATTTTTCGCGCCCAAAAGCATCTCCCTCTCATAAGTCCAGTGCTCCACTTATTTGCATAAGTACAACACTAGACTGGGGGGACTTGAAGGGGTAAGGTCCCAAAAACCTCATAAAAAGGATTTGAGACCATACCACAAATTGGCCTTTCAACCTTGTAACCTTGCGCGGCCGCGCATTGGTCTTACAAAAGGGAGAAAGTAATCAACAATTTATAGTAGCGCGCCCAAAGGAAAGCATAAAGCGCCTCCTTCCATTAGCAAAGGATTAAAATCCCGAAGATCAATACTTCCGCCCAAATATCCAAACTTGGATATTATTTTGCCCAAACTTGGGATTTATACATCTGTGTCCACACAGTAAGGTGTCACACTAGATTACAGCAGTAATCTTCTAGAAAGAATATGATCGTGCACCACCCAAGCGGTTATAACCGTCTGGACACGTGTCAGTACCACAGGCATCCCTGAAACCACAACAAAGGCATGCAATTGGGGAACGATCTCCATTTAATCACTTTCCACGTGGAAACCCCCCAGCCATAGATCAAACCACGATCCGTGTGCATTCACATCGGATCGAGACAACTTAACGTGAGATCAAATAACTTAACGGAGGAAAATGTAACCGCTATGGCGTTAGCATCTTCCGTCATCTTTTCAATAACAGGTTTTCCCTCCCAAACTCCCGGTTATAAATACGAGAACTGTTCAGGTATAAAGAGAGATCACACTCACTTCTCAAATACTTTCTCTTCTCCATTACCAATACTTATTCTCACACCGGAGTCGGGTCAAGGAGAGAACCCTCTTCTCCCCTTGGCGAGGCTAACGGTGCTCTTTTTTGCAGAATCACCGGAGAAGAAGTTTCGGCAGTAACTGAATCAACCGAGAGAGAGCTAACCCTTTTATGCGGATTCAAACCCTCTAGATATTTCGGTTCCGACCATTTATCTAGTGTTTCTTCAGAAGTGAACCATGAAAACTAGAATAATGAAAACCTGAATAACAATAACAATGGAAACCAAGTGGATAACAATGCCATCCAACACATAGTGGCACAAAGGATTATAGATGCGATGCCATATACTATTAAAACGGTTAAGGAAGCGGATAATAATAAAAGTAATCATGGCAGTAAACGACCTACTGAACCTGAACACAGCGTAAACAATGGACCCATGCTTCAAGTGCCCATTCCCAAAAGAAGAAGGACCATGTCTTATGGTTGTTCTTATAAAGAATTCTGGTCTTGTAAACCAATGGAATTCTCGGGCAATGAAGGGGCCATTGTAGCTCTACGCTGGATAGAAAAGACTGAGGCAGTCTTAAAAATAAGCAAGTGCGCGGAAGAGGATAAGATAATGTTTGCCTCCAATCTGTTTAAGAACTCAGCTTTAGAATGGTGGAACACTATCCTCTAATCTAGGGGAAGTGACAGGGTTTACAATATGGAATGGAAGGAATTTAAAAACATGGTAGAAAGGAAATTCTGCCCTCCCAATGAAAAGGAACAAATAGCAAATAAGTTCCTAAACCTTAGAATGACTAGAGTGGATAGTACGGGTTACACTACTTTATTCTTTGAATATGTTAGGATAGTGTCAACCCTTGCATCACCTGAACCAGTATTAATCTCCCGCTACATCTGGGATTAATCAGTGAAATTATACATGAAGTCAAGGCAGCTAGACCTCAAACTATAGAAGAAGCTGTAGAGCTAGCAAACACCTTGACTGATGAATTAATGCGTACACGAGTAGAGGACCAGATGAGGAACCTAGCTCAAAGGCTTACCCAAGAATTTCGTTATGGAAATTCCAACAGTGGGAAAAATATAGGTTCTACCTCTGTACCTTATTATAAAACCTACAAGAAGAAGCATTCAGGAAGATGCTCCACTTACTGCAATTTCTGCAAAATACCAGGACATAAGGAAGAAGATTGTAGGAAGAAACCTAATAATGGACTGTGCTTCAAATGTGGAGAAAAGGGTCACATCAAACCAAACTGTCCGAAACTAGCTCCAGCCATGAACAACAAGAATACTAGAAATGCTAGGGCATTTGTTCTGATTGCGGAAGAAGCTAAGATGATCCCGGATGTGATCGCCGGTACGTTTTTAGTTAATGATATTTTTGCTAAAGTATTATTTGACTCTGGTGCGAACCAAAGTTTTATTAATACTTCATTTTGCAAACTTCTTAATCAACCATTAACTAAACTCCCACAAGAATGTCTAGTAGAAACAGCAAATGGAGAAACCATTAAGATTTCCAAAATCTTGCAGGGAGCAAGAATAGAATTTTTAAATCAAAAGTTTATTGCAAACCTTTACCCAATGAATCTGGCAGGATTTGATGTTGTACTAGGAACGGATTGGTTAATAGCCAATAAAGCCAGTATTTTATGTGATCAAAAGTCGATTCAAGTAAATTCACCAAAGGGTGAAAAGATCACAATTAAAGGAGATAAGCCCTCTAGATCCACGAAATTCATCTATGTGATGAAACAGCAACTTATATAAGAAAAGGATCATTAGTGTATTTAATTTCCATAATCATTAACACTAAAGGAAAAGAACTGAAAGATATTCCAGTAGTATCTCAGTTTCCAGATGTGTTTCCAGAAGAATTACCAGGACTACCGCCAGACAGGGAAGTTGAATTTAGAATCCAGTTGCTACCAGGGACAGCACCAATTGCCAAAGCACCTTATCATTTGGCACCCGCAGAAATGCTGGAACTAAAGAAGCAGTTAGATGAACTGTTGGAGAAAGGATTCATACAGCCAAGTTCATCACCATGGGGAGCACCAATCTTATTCGTTAAGAAGAAAGACGGATCGATGCGTATGTGCATTGATTACCGTGAATTGAACAAGGTCACGATTAAAAATCGGTATCCGTTACCAACAATCGATGATCTGTTCGATCAATTGCAAGGAGCTCGATTTTTCTCAAAGATCGATTTACGCTCAGGATATCATCAATTAAAGGTACAAGAAGAGGACATTCCTAAGACTACATTTAGAATAAGGTATGGCCATTATGAATTTACTGTCATGCCATTTGGTCTAACCAATGCCCCAGCCGCATTTATGGACATGATGAACCAAATATGTAAGCCATATTTGGGTAAATTCATAATTGTTTTTATAAATGATATTCTCATTTATTCTAAGAGTAAAGAAGAACATGCAGCGCATCTGCACGCACTTCTAAGTTTATTGAGAAAAGAAAAGCTTTATGCAAAATTTTCAAAGTGCGAGTTTTGGTTAGAACTGGTACAGTTTCTTGGACATTTAGTCAACCATGAAGGAATTCATATGGATCCCACAAAGAACAAGGCAATTACTAAATGGAAAACCCCTGAGTCACCAACCGAGGTTAGAAGTTTCTTAGGATTGGCCGGTTATTATAGAAGATTTATTCGAGATTTTTCTATAATAGCCATTCCCTTAACTAAGCTAACCTGTAAATCTGTTAAGTTTGAATTGGGACCAAAACAAGAAGAAACCTTTAGAATTCTTAAGCAAAGACTAACCAATGCACCCATACTAGCGTTACCAGAAGGAACTGAAGATTTTGTAGTCTATTGTGACGCTTCTAAATTAGGTTACGGATGTGTGTTAATCCAACGTCAAAAGGTTATAGCTTATGCATCTAGACAACTTAAGAATCATGAAGATAATTATTTAACCCATGATTTGGAATTAGGAGCCATAATTTTTGCCCTTAAGATTTGGAGACATTACATTTACAGTAGTAGGTTTACCATTTTCACAGATCATAAGAGTTTAAGGTATGTTTTCGAACAAAAGGAGTTGAATATGAGACAAAGACTGTCACACCCCAACCGATGGCGGAAACATCGGGATGAGACGAAAAGACGAGATTGCTCGAGACTTCATAACACTAATTGTGACGGGTATTAATAATTACTTTTTACATTGTTTGATCTATAGAAATACCTCAAGTTTGAAATAAATAACATACAACTAATTAAGTTTCATTTCATTTCATTAAGTAATGGTCTCATACAAAGATTGGAAACAATTACAACATGTTTGAAAATAAGATATAGTACAACAAGTATTAGAGTTTAAATGTGTTTCTAGGCAGTTCTACTAGATTTCTTGCATCATCCAAATCCTGCAATACATGTTAAAGCATAGATCAATACAAGTAGTATTGGCAAGCATACAAGTTTGAGTATAAGTATAAAAATGTTTTAAACAACTTTTTTTTTGTCATGGCAATAACTAAGTATAAGCATATGAATTAAAACACGAATGATTGCAAGTATAACACGTATGATTGCAAGTATAACACGTATGAGCATATATAGAGGTTTTTCTGTATAAAAATTATAGCATGTTTGTGTATTCGATTCAAACTACATGTATTGCATCCCAAAGGTAATAAAGCGTAAAAAGGGATCGAGTATGCTCACACTGGTTGCGTTTGGAGATTCCTGGAAATAACGCACGAGTAAGGATTGGAGAAATCCAAGAGAGCGAACGAACGATTTATCCTAGATGTTAAAATGTCAAGTAACGATCTAGTTAATTTTTATGTTAGATATAAAATTCCTTAATATCTATGATCTACAAATTAATCATTCGTATATTATATTTTATCATTAATAAAATTTATTGATATTAAAGAATCATAATTGATAATTCCTTTCTGCTATTATATTAGGGGTTTGGTTACAAAGGAAACAAACCAAAATAAAAACTGTTTATTAGTATTGGATTTATGGTTTTTTTTTTTAATTATGGATTTAGCATAAACTCACAATTTAAAGTAAAAGTGTTATTAAAGAAAAAAAAAAGATCTAAAAAAAGATTTAACCGAAAATATTCCCAAAATATAATCAATGACATATTAGGGGTACCGTTTTTTTTTGGTTTAAAAATACTCTATGTAATACATCTTATGTAAGTATATAAAATATATATTTGAGTAAAAATACAATTAGCACATATACTCACGTTATATGGTAAAGGGATAATTTAAATAATAATAAATTTATGATACCAAACAAAAGGTTGGATGAAAACTCTTAAGAGTCTAACTTCTTCACTCCCACCTCTTTAACTCATCTTTCTCATTTATCCCACCCTATTTACAATCAAATTTCAAATTGTTGAATTGATTTTCTCTTAAAAGAGTAAAAGGATCATTTATTTAAAAGGGATACATTTATGGTTTATTTTTTTTTAGTTCATATTTACTAGTTAACAACTAATAGTTCAAGTGACAAACTATTTTTTATATATGTTGAGTCCGATTTAACATTACAGTATCTATTATGTGAGGAGAAATAATGAAATCAAATAAATAAAATAAACAGAGTTGAAGAAAGCAAGGTATACCGAAACAACAGGAACCGAGCCCGAATCTGTCCAAACATAACCCGAACCAAACTCAATACTCAAACGCCCCTGAACAACCCAAATCACCAAAACTCGAATCTGATAATCACCCACTGTTTTTGAACAAATCTGACCCAAACAACACCCGGTTCCCGAACTGAAACCCGAGCCAAAACCGTGCTAAACTGACTTGAACCAGAACTGAACTGAACATTATCAGCGGCAACCAACATCGTCATCATCTCCATTATCGTCGGAAGGGGAACAGACACCACCGCCGTCGCCGTAACCTGAACCGGAGCTAACCACTCCCGTTTCTACCACTGTCGTCGGCCGCCGCAGACGCCGTCGTCCCCGCGAGCACCATCCATCAACAACGGAGCCTTGTCGGAAACACGAGCTGACCGGCAGTCGGCCGGATGCTCTGGTCGACGGTTCTTCACGAGAGAGAAGACAGTGTGTTTGGCTGTGTATGTGTGTTTGAGAGGGAAGGAGATGCTTCGGTTTTTATGTGGGTGTACAGTAGAATCGAGAGGGAGAGAGGATGAGGGAGTTGAAGGTCAGCTCTATTATTTGTGTGTATTTTCTTGTTTTGAGAAGATGAAGATGGGTAGTGTAGACATATGTAACGGCTGCACAAAAGAAAATTAGGGTTGGCTCCATTTTTTTTTAATAATTAAGTTTGATTAGTGGGCTTGGGCCCATGGCCTACAAGCCCAATCCCCGTAATTTAAGTGGCACGTAATTACTACGAATATAAATAAAAACGGAATTAGAATGCGAAAATACGAGGCGTTACAGTCTCCCCTACTTTAGGAAATTTCGTCCCGAAATTTATTTAAGAGGAAGACCTTGGGGAAAGATGGCATTTTCGGAGTGTGTTTTGGGTATAACCGAGAAATAGGTTGTGATTGATCAAAGTTTGTATTTAATAGGGTATGGGGAAACACCGAATTTCTCATGGCACATTTTCACGAAAGTTCGGTAATATGGTAGGAACACTTATATATAGGAAGTACCAGCGGCGTATCCACCATGTTTATACCGTATTACGTCCGTTTTGCTAATCGATGTCATGTTACGTTCTGTGTTACGATACACAGTAGAACCTACTATGGTTTTCATGCGTCTACCAATATAATCACGTATGCATCCGCGATTATTTTGGTATGTGCATGATCCGCATAGTCTGTACTAGTAGTGTACGGGTCATGGTACATTATCGTATTACGAGTATGAATGTGTGCGTGTGCTAACGTATAAAGATTTAGGTATGTAAGCATGATTGTGCTTAAGTATGAGAGAGTATAGAGTAGGAGTGAAATCTTTGAACAATCACATGATATACGTAGTTAACCAAGATTAACGTATTACTGGCATGTGAGTAAACATGTCAAACCATCGTGTACCGCAATGTTGACTACCCCACATCGTCGCAACGAAAAGGGTGTAATGTTGTTAACTTAACATGACCACTAGAATATGGGCGGTGCGCTACTCCTATAGCGCTACACAAGCGCTATACATGTTAAGGTGTGGCTTCTTGCGAAGTTAATGACAGGTTTATCACATAAGAATGTTCCAGAAATCCCGAATCAAGTATAACTAGCATTAGCATATGTAAAAAAAAAAAATCATTGAACAATCCACACGACATACTTTAGTTAATCAAGATTAACGCATTACTGGCATGCGAATAAACAGGTCAATCCATCGTGTACCGCAAAATGTCTTAACATGACCTCAAGAATACGGGCGGGCGCTACTCCTATAGCGCTACACAAGCGCTATACATGTTAAGTTGTGGCTTTGATCAAAGTTAATGACTAATTGTCAATCCATCGTGTACCGCAAAATGTCTTACCATGACCTCAAGAATACGGGCGGGCGCTACTCCTATAGCGCTACACAAGCGCTATACATGTTAAGTTGTGGCTTTGATCAAAGTTAATGACAAGTTTATCACATAAGAATCGCCCAGTAATCCCGAACCAAGTATAACTATTAGTATGTATGTATTGAATGGTTGGATGATAAATTGATTCTAGTATAACATTGGTTTTGAAATGAACGAGATAACAAGTATAAAATCACATAGATATCGAGATAGCATAAAAGAGGGGTTTGATAAAATATTGGAACGTTTCGGGTTTAGAGACTTCGACTATTCCAAAGTGACCCGTAAGTCCTTTCGAATTACAGAGACATGCTTTGGCCTAATAGGTAAAATACTCTCGTCGACAGGTGATTAGCGGTATTTTACCCTTCTAGTTAATACATGTCCCTAATTCGATCAAAAATACGAAACTTTGGCGAGATTGAAAATCGAAGAATGGAACCAGTCATCAAGGTGTGGATATCAATCCTAGCTTGAAAATTCCGTCCCCATAATGTGGTTTATTGAACGAAACCAGATATGATCTTGAGTCGTCAACAGGGATCCACGAGAATATGAAGTGGAAATTTCCATCAAGATAGGGATGTCACTCCCGACTTGGTGGTAAATTTCGCGCAAAATAACATGATAGATATATTGAAATTCGTCACCAAAGGCGGGATTCACCCCTATTTTGATGAGTCGTTTGGAATGTGGAATATGAGCGTCTTCAAGTCCTTAGCGTGTAATTTGCGTATAATGCCTTAGGATGAACGAATCGTTTAATTATGACGAAAAAAATAGAAAGAAGCAAAGTAGGAAGAATTTGAGTGTCTTAAAAGCATGAAACAAGAATGGTCAAGTATAGGTACCTAAACTATAGACTAGGTCAAAAGCATAGCAATTTTCCTAATTCCCTATAGTTATGGCTCTGATACCAATCTGTCACACCCCAACCGATGGCGGAAACATCGGGATGAGACGAAAAGACGAGATTGCTCGAGACTTCATAACACTAATTGTGACGGGTATTAATAATTACTTTTTACATTGTTTGATCTATAGAAATACCTCAAGTTTGAAATAAATAACATACAACTAATTAAGTTTCATTTCATTTCATTAAGTAATGGTCTCATACAAAGATTGGAAACAATTACAACATGTTTGAAAATAAGATATAGTACAACAAGTATTAGAGTTTAAATGTGTTTCTAGGCAGTTCTACTAGATTTCTTGCATCATCCAAATCCTGCAATACATGTTAAAGCATAGATCAATACAAGTAGTATTGGCAAGCATACAAGTTTGAGTATAAGTATAAAAATGTTTTAAACAACTTTTTTTTTGTCATGGCAATAACTAAGTATAAGCATATGAATTAAAACACGAATGATTGCAAGTATAACACGTATGATTGCAAGTATAACACGTATGAGCATATATAGAGGTTTTTCTGTATAAAAATTATAGCATGTTTGTGTATTCGATTCAAACTACATGTATTGCATCCCAAAGGTAATAAAGCGTAAAAAGGGATCGAGTATGCTCACACTGGTTGCGTTTGGAGATTCCTGGAAATAACGCACGAGTAAGGATTGGAGAAATCCAAGAGAGCGAACGAACGATTTATCCTAGATGTTAAAATGTCAAGTAACGATCTAGTTAATTTTTATGTTAGATATAAAATTCCTTAATATCTATGATCTACAAATTAATCATTCGTATATTATATTTTATCATTAATAAAATTTATTGATATTAAAGAATCATAATTGATAATTCCTTTCTGCTATTATATTAGGGGTTTGGTTACAAAGGAAACAAACCAAAATAAAAACTGTTTATTAGTATTGGATTTATGGTTTTTTTTTTTAATTATGGATTTAGCATAAACTCACAATTTAAAGTAAAAGTGTTATTAAAGAAAAAAAAAGATCTAAAAAAAGATTTAACCGA
The DNA here is from genome assembly GCF_002127325.2 of Helianthus annuus. NCBI lineage: Eukaryota > Viridiplantae > Streptophyta > Magnoliopsida > Asterales > Asteraceae > Helianthus > Helianthus annuus. The sequence continues at coordinate 69,586,564 of NC_035439.2, forward strand.
AAATATTCCCAAAATATAATCAATGACATATTAGGGGTACCGTTTTTTTTTTGGTTTAAAAATACTCTATGTAATACATCTTATGTAAGTATATAAAATATATATTTGAGTAAAAATACAATTAGCACATATACTCACGTTATATGGTAAAGGGATAATTTAAATAATAATAAATTTATGATACCAAACAAAAGGTTGGATGAAAACTCTTAAGAGTCTAACTTCTTCACTCCCACCTCTTTAACTCATCTTTCTCATTTATCCCACCCTATTTACAATCAAATTTCAAATTGTTGAATTGATTTTCTCTTAAAAGAGTAAAAGGATCATTTATTTAAAAGGGATACATTTATGGTTTATTTTTTTTTTAGTTCATATTTACTAGTTAACAACTAATAGTTCAAGTGACAAACTATTTTTTATATATGTTGAGTCCGATTTAACATTACAGTATCTATTATGTGAGGAGAAATAATGAAATCAAATAAATAAAATAAACAGAGTTGAAGAAAGCAAGGTATACCGAAACAACAGGAACCGAGCCCGAATCTGTCCAAACATAACCCGAACCAAACTCAATACTCAAACGCCCCTGAACAACCCAAATCACCAAAACTCGAATCTGATAATCACCCACTGTTTTTGAACAAATCTGACCCAAACAACACCCGGTTCCCGAACTGAAACCCGAGCCAAAACCGTGCTAAACTGACTTGAACCAGAACTGAACTGAACATTATCAGCGGCAACCAACATCGTCATCATCTCCATTATCGTCGGAAGGGGAACAGACACCACCGCCGTCGCCGTAACCTGAACCGGAGCTAACCACTCCCGTTTCTACCACTGTCGTCGGCCGCCGCAGACGCCGTCGTCCCCGCGAGCACCATCCATCAACAACGGAGCCTTGTCGGAAACACGAGCTGACCGGCAGTCGGCCGGATGCTCTGGTCGACGGTTCTTCACGAGAGAGAAGACAGTGTGTTTGGCTGTGTATGTGTGTTTGAGAGGGAAGGAGATGCTTCGGTTTTTATGTGGGTGTACAGTAGAATCGAGAGGGAGAGAGGATGAGGGAGTTGAAGGTCAGCTCTATTATTTGTGTGTATTTTCTTGTTTTGAGAAGATGAAGATGGGTAGTGTAGACATATGTAACGGCTGCACAAAAGAAAATTAGGGTTGGCTCCATTTTTTTTTAATAATTAAGTTTGATTAGTGGGCTTGGGCCCATGGCCTACAAGCCCAATCCCCGTAATTTAAGTGGCACGTAATTACTACGAATATAAATAAAAACGGAATTAGAATGCGAAAATACGAGGCGTTACAGTCTCCCCTACTTTAGGAAATTTCGTCCCGAAATTTATTTAAGAGGAAGACCTTGGGGAAAGATGGCATTTTCGGAGTGTGTTTTGGGTATAACCGAGAAATAGGTTGTGATTGATCAAAGTTTGTATTTAATAGGGTATGGGGAAACACCGAATTTCTCATGGCACATTTTCACGAAAGTTCGGTAATATGGTAGGAACACTTATATATAGGAAGTACCAGCGGCGTATCCACCATGTTTATACCGTATTACGTCCGTTTTGCTAATCGATGTCATGTTACGTTCTGTGTTACGATACACAGTAGAACCTACTATGGTTTTCATGCGTCTACCAATATAATCACGTATGCATCCGCGATTATTTTGGTATGTGCATGATCCGCATAGTCTGTACTAGTAGTGTACGGGTCATGGTACATTATCGTATTACGAGTATGAATGTGTGCGTGTGCTAACGTATAAAGATTTAGGTATGTAAGCATGATTGTGCTTAAGTATGAGAGAGTATAGAGTAGGAGTGAAATCTTTGAACAATCACATGATATACGTAGTTAACCAAGATTAACGTATTACTGGCATGTGAGTAAACATGTCAAACCATCGTGTACCGCAATGTTGACTACCCCACATCGTCGCAACGAAAAGGGTGTAATGTTGTTAACTTAACATGACCACTAGAATATGGGCGGTGCGCTACTCCTATAGCGCTACACAAGCGCTATACATGTTAAGGTGTGGCTTCTTGCGAAGTTAATGACAGGTTTATCACATAAGAATGTTCCAGAAATCCCGAATCAAGTATAACTAGCATTAGCATATGTAAAAAAAAAAATCATTGAACAATCCACACGACATACTTTAGTTAATCAAGATTAACGCATTACTGGCATGCGAATAAACAGGTCAATCCATCGTGTACCGCAAAATGTCTTAACATGACCTCAAGAATACGGGCGGGCGCTACTCCTATAGCGCTACACAAGCGCTATACATGTTAAGTTGTGGCTTTGATCAAAGTTAATGACTAATTGTCAATCCATCGTGTACCGCAAAATGTCTTACCATGACCTCAAGAATACGGGCGGGCGCTACTCCTATAGCGCTACACAAGCGCTATACATGTTAAGTTGTGGCTTTGATCAAAGTTAATGACAAGTTTATCACATAAGAATCGCCCAGTAATCCCGAACCAAGTATAACTATTAGTATGTATGTATTGAATGGTTGGATGATAAATTGATTCTAGTATAACATTGGTTTTGAAATGAACGAGATAACAAGTATAAAATCACATAGATATCGAGATAGCATAAAAGAGGGGTTTGATAAAATATTGGAACGTTTCGGGTTTAGAGACTTCGACTATTCCAAAGTGACCCGTAAGTCCTTTCGAATTACAGAGACATGCTTTGGCCTAATAGGTAAAATACTCTCGTCGACAGGTGATTAGCGGTATTTTACCCTTCTAGTTAATACATGTCCCTAATTCGATCAAAAATACGAAACTTTGGCGAGATTGAAAATCGAAGAATGGAACCAGTCATCAAGGTGTGGATATCAATCCTAGCTTGAAAATTTCGTCCCCATAATGTGGTTTATTGAACGAAACCAGATATGATCTTGAGTCGTCAACAGGGATCCACGAGAATATGAAGTGGAAATTTCCATCAAGATAGGGATGTCACTCCCGACTTGGTGGTAAATTTCGCGCAAAATAACATGATAGATATATTGAAATTCGTCACCAAAGGCGGGATTCACCCCTATTTTGATGAGTCGTTTGGAATGTGGAATATGAGCGTCTTCAAGTCCTTAGCGTGTAATTTGCGTATAATGCCTTAGGATGAACGAATCGTTTAATTATGACGAAAAAAATAGAAAGAAGCAAAGTAGGAAGAATTTGAGTGTCTTAAAAGCATGAAACAAGAATGGTCAAGTATAGGTACCTAAACTATAGACTAGGTCAAAAGCATAGCAATTTTCCTAATTCCCTATAGTTATGGCTCTGATACCAATCTGTCACACCCCAACCGATGGCGGAAACATCGGGATGAGACGAAAAGACGAGATTGCTCGAGACTTCATAACACTAATTGTGACGGGTATTAATAATTACTTTTTACATTGTTTGATCTATAGAAATACCTCAAGTTTGAAATAAATAACATACAACTAATTAAGTTTCATTTCATTTCATTAAGTAATGGTCTCATACAAAGATTGGAAACAATTACAACATGTTTGAAAATAAGATATAGTACAACAAGTATTAGAGTTTAAATGTGTTTCTAGGCAGTTCTACTAGATTTCTTGCATCATCCAAATCCTGCAATACATGTTAAAGCATAGATCAATACAAGTAGTATTGGCAAGCATACAAGTTTGAGTATAAGTATAAAAATGTTTTAAACAACTTTTTTTTTGTCATGGCAATAACTAAGTATAAGCATATGAATTAAAACACGAATGATTGCAAGTATAACACGTATGATTGCAAGTATAACACGTATGAGCATATATAGAGGTTTTTCTGTATAAAAATTATAGCATGTTTGTGTATTCGATTCAAACTACATGTATTGCATCCCAAAGGTAATAAAGCGTAAAAAGGGATCGAGTATGCTCACACTGGTTGCGTTTGGAGATTCCTGGAAATAACGCACGAGTAAGGATTGGAGAAATCCAAGAGAGCGAACGAACGATTTATCCTAGATGTTAAAATGTCAAGTAACGATCTAGTTAATTTTTATGTTAGATATAAAATTCCTTAATATCTATGATCTACAAATTAATCATTCGTATATTATATTTTATCATTAATAAAATTTATTGATATTAAAGAATCATAATTGATAATTCCTTTCTGCTATTATATTAGGGGTTTGGTTACAAAGGAAACAAACCAAAATAAAAACTGTTTATTAGTATTGGATTTATGGTTTTTTTTTTTAATTATGGATTTAGCATAAACTCACAATTTAAAGTAAAAGTGTTATTAAAGAAAAAAAAAAGATCTAAAAAAAGATTTAACCGAAAATATTCCCAAAATATAATCAATGACATATTAGGGGTACCGTTTTTTTTTGGTTTAAAAATACTCTATGTAATACATCTTATGTAAGTATATAAAATATATATTTGAGTAAAAATACAATTAGCACATATACTCACGTTATATGGTAAAGGGATAATTTAAATAATAATAAATTTATGATACCAAACAAAAGGTTGGATGAAAACTCTTAAGAGTCTAACTTCTTCACTCCCACCTCTTTAACTCATCTTTCTCATTTATCCCACACTATTTACAATCAAATTTCAAATTGTTGAATTGATTTTCTCTTAAAAGAGTAAAAGGATCATTTATTTAAAAGGGATACATTTATGGTTTATTTTTTTTTTTAGTTCATATTTACTAGTTAACAACTAATAGTTCAAGTGACAAACTATTTTTTATATATGTTGAGTCCGATTTAACATTACAGTATCTATTTTGTGAGGAGAAATAATGAAATCAAATAAATAAAATAAACAGAGTTGAAGAAAGCAAGGTATACCGAAACAACAGGAACCGAGCCCGAATCTGTCCAAACATAACCCGAACCAAACTCAATACTCAAACGCCCCTGAACAACCCAAATCACCAAAACTCGAATCTGATAATCACCCACTGTTTTTGAACAAATCTGACCCAAATAACACCCGGTTCCCGAACTGAAACCCGAGCCAAAACCGTGCTAAACTGACTTGAACCAGAACTGAACTGAACATTATCAGCGGCAACCAACATCGTCATCATCTCCATTATCGTCGGAAGGGGAACAGACACCACCGCCGTCGCCGTAACCTGAACCGGAGCTAACCACTCCCGTTTCTACCACTGTCGTCGGCCGCCGCAGACGCCGTCGTCCCCGCGAGCACCATCCATCAACAACGGAGCCTTGTCGGAAACACGAGCTGACCGGCAGTCGGCCGGATGCTCTGGTCGACGGTTCTTCACGAGAGAGAAGACAGTGTGTTTGGCTGTGTATGTGTGTTTGAGAGGGAAGGAGATGCTTCGGTTTTTATGTGGGTGTACAGTAGAATCGAGAGGGAGAGAGGATGAGGGAGTTGAAGGTCAGCTCTATTATTTGTGTGTATTTTCTTGTTTTGAGAAGATGAAGATGGGTAGTGTAGACATATGTAACGGCTGCACAAAAGAAAATTAGGGTTGGCTCCATTTTTTTTTAATAATTAAGTTTGATTAGTGGGCTTGGGCCCATGGCCTACAAGCCCAATCCCCGTAATTTAAGTGGCACGTAATTCCTACGAATATAAATAAAAACGGAATTAGAATGCGAAAATACGAGGCGTTACAAAGACGCTGGATGGAAATTCTTAGTGACTACGATTGTAATATCCAGTATCATGCAGGAAAGGCAAATGTAGTAGCTGATGCTTTAAGTCGAAAATATCATGAAAAGCCAAAAAGAGTACGTTCTCTTAAATTAAATCTACAGGTAGATTTAAATGAACAGATTAGAAAGGCACAAGAATCAGTAATCAAGGATGATACTGAGAAGTTAAAAGGAATGATTAAAGAACTAGATCAAGGAACATATGGAATTTGGAGATTCCATAAGAAAAGAATGTGGATATGTTAGTGCATTTATGTCTATCGCCTTCGTCAATCCGAGCCGTAGCAAGAAACTGAAGATAACAAGTCTTTATATTGTAATATCTAGACAAAAGGCAAGGTTGCATTTCTGTAATTAATGAGAAGTCTCATTAATTCCCCTTGACCTATAAATAGGAGAGTTAGAGTTAGATTAGAGACTTTTGCTCATTTTGTGTTTTTGAGAGCTCTAGATCTAGAGAGAGATTCTAGAGAGAGAAAGTGATTTAAGGTGCTTGTTTTTGTTAGATTTCTAATAGAATCACGTTTATATTACGTCTTGTGTGTTAGGTCACGTTCGGGTACGGATTCCGCACGTTACACGTTCAGTTCGCAATCATTTCGGAGTCAAAACCGGTCCTACAAGTGGTATCAGAGCAGGAGCTCAATTGCACTGATCAAACGCACAGATTCAGATCCGAATTGCATCAAATTCAATCGATTTCTTCATCTTCTACACTTCTTTCACGTTTTTTTCTGAAATTTTCAAAATTGAACAGGTTTTTACGGTCCAAATTAGCTAATTTTTTTATATGTTGTGCGAAAATACCTGATCTATAACCTTACAAAGTTTCAGATCCTAATTCCTAGCCATTTGAGAGAAATCTGAGATTTTGTGTCTGATACCGCGTGACGTCAGCTTAATTTCGCACGAAATTAGCTATTTTTGCTTGAAAACACCTTATTTCGTTTGAAAGTTCACCTTATTTCGCGCGAAATACCTTATTTCGTTTGAAAATTCACCTTATTTCGTACGAAATACCATATTTCGTTTCAAAAGTTCACTTTATTTCGTACGAAATACCATATTTCGTTTCAAAAGTTCACCTATTTCATGCGAAATACTATATTTTGTTTGAAGCTCTCTATTTCGCGTGAAATTGATATTTCGCGTGAAAGTGCGTATTTTGTTTGAAGATATTTCGCGTGAAAGTCATTATTTCGTTTGAACAAAGATTCTAATTCACATGAAAAAGTGTCAGCTCACTATAATGTCGGCCCAATGAATTAAAAACAACAGACTATCATCTTGGTCCATGTGAAACAATTAATATCACCGACCCATTTGTGCTGAGTATTGTATTGATGTTGTCGGCCATTTGAAATCGAGTTTGAATGTGAATCAATTAAAAGCACCGACCCACTTGGTTATAAGGGTATAAGGAGTGGTTAAACACTTTAAAGTGGCAAACCAAAAAACCGACCAATGAGAGCGCGCCATGTCAATTAGGCAAAAGTGTTTAAACTTTGGTGAAAAATGTTGGCAATGGTTTAAACACTTGGTGAAGTGGTAAACTATTTTTTTTAAAAAAAAGGAAAAAAGATGTGATTGGTTGAGATTGGAATGGACCCCACCCATACCCCCTCTCTCTCTCTCCTTCTTCCCTTTGCCGCATCGGTGTTGGCTCACCGATTTCTCAACATTTTCGTCAAACATGGAAGTGGCAAATGGGTTGGCATTGGTTTGCCACCCATTGCCGCATCGGTGATTTCGTTTTGCCGCCCCCCACTCCTTATCCCCTAAGTCCAATAGAATTGAATTAATAAAAGTGTTGACAGCCCACTTTAATGTTTGATCCAATTAGAATTGTGTTGTGTATTAAAAGTTGTCGGAAATTAAAATTTGAATATGTTGACTAATTGAAGCGGTTGTCTCGAGCCTACATATCACGTGAACAAATGTCAGCCCATGTTCTATTTGAGTTAATCAAGAATGGCATGTATTAAAGTTTAGCGGCCCAATCAGTTTTTTTTAACAAGAAAAGTTGTCAGCAAAAGTTTTTTTGATAATACCAATTTGCATGTGATTTTGGACAAGGAGAGAGAAAAAGGGTTAGGGTGTAAGGGGTGCTCACCTAAGAGGTGAGTCCCCTCTCTTACGCCCAACCAATCCTTGTGTGCCACGTCAACTCCCCTTTTAAACTCCCCTAACACCCTAAATTGATGGCGGCACTCCCCTCTTAGGTGAATTGGTTTTTTTTTTTAAAAAAAAAAAAAAAAAAAAAAAAGAAAGCTGTGATTGGACCGCCCCTTTCTCTCTCCTCCCTCTCTCTTCGGTGAGCCGCCACCGATTTCCTGTCCCGATTTCCTGTCCCGCATCAACGGCGGTGCTTTGCCGAGCGGTGTATTTTGTCACCGAAGGGGTCCCCGAAGGGTGCCCCGTACACCCTTATGTCACCCTAAAGTCAATTTTATTTTACTTTTTTCCCACAAGTCAAAAGTAATAATTATATAATAATTAACTTTTTTTAAAATTTTTTCCCATTAGTCAATTTAGTAATTATTAACTAGTTTAATTCATTATTTTATTTTAAAGTCAAAAGTAATAATTATATTTTTTTATATTATTTTTTATAATACTTTTATTACTTTTTATATTTTATTATACTATTATTAGCATTAAAAATGTGTATTAATAATTTATTATTTAATTTTCTGTTGTGGTGATAACTGGGAACTAATTCACGTTGTACCGAATTATAAGTTTCGTTTTAAGTATCTCAGGTAACAAATAAAAACATTTTGACAGCTATGGTCAAATTTTCTAAGAGATGGATTAGATGAAAATAGGGATGAGCTCGGTACCGTCCGGTACCGGTACCGAATATACCCGGTTCGGTACCGGTATTTGAGGGTAAAAACCGGTACCCAATCGGTACCGGACCGGTACCGAAAATGCTAAAAGTCGGTACCGAATCGGTACCAAAAAAGTACCCGGTTTGGTAAATTCGATACCGAAAACGGGGTCGGTTTTGTGCCCGATGTGCGGAGATGCATATGCGACATTTGGTGTTAGAAAAGGATATTCGGGTTATTGATAAGAAAGGATTTTGATTAAAATGACTATTGTTGTTAAGAGTATAGTTTTAGGTTTTTGACTAGTGATAAACCTAGACCGAAAGTTGTTTTGTAAGATAAAGAAAAAAGGATAGTTGGTGAAAGTTGCGGCTGAACATAGAGTTTTAGGGTTTATTGTTTTCTGAAGAGTGTGACATAAAAGAGTATTAGACAAATGTTCCAGTGAAAAAAAAAGGAATCAGGGTTATTTTTGAAGTGAAAAACAAATAATAGTATAACAAAATATAAAAAAGTAATAAAAGTATTATAAAATAAAATAAGGTAAAAAACATAATCATTACTTTTGACTTTCTAATAAAACATAATTATTACTTTTTACTTTATAATAAAATAATATAATAAATTAGTTAATTATTACAAAATCATTACAAAAATTGACTTTTAGGTATAAAAATCCTTGTGATGGGTATATTTATCACACCCCTAGTCAAAAGGAGTTGTCAGTTTACAAACTTGTTGATATAATTTCAAAACTGATGCAGCCGATGTGATAATACAAACAACGGTCCAATAGAATTGATACACAAGAGGCAGCCCAACGTTGTTCAATAAGCTGTGATTTTAAAAACAAGAGGTCCAATAAGCTGTTGAATAATTCAAATATTGTCGATCATTTGTTGTTCAGTCCAATCAGACGAGATAAAGTTTTCAGGCCCATGTGACTTTAGTTTTCAGCCCAATCACTTATTTTGAGTGTTATATGTTGTCGGCCTTTTTTCAAATAGAGAATATTAATCAAACAATTGCATGTGCATGTGGTTTATCATTTAAAGGTCCAATAGGCATTTAATGTTCATAATTGTTGTCGGATTTTTTAATTGTATAAAATACTTGTCACATGATTGAATTGAATTGTTAAATTCATTGTTGAGGTAAAAGAGACAAAATCACCCAATCAGACAATAAGTAAATTGTTTGGGTCACAATCTGAGTTAAAGGATTTTGTTTGTTCAAGTTTGTATTTGTTGTTGTGATTCAAGGTTAAAGCGTCGGATACTCGCCCAAGCAGATCCCCACCCGATCCATTGTCACATATTCATTCTGTTGATTTTTGTTGACTCACTTGATCGGATAACTGTCTGATTTAGTTGATTGTTAGTGATTGATGTGACAACTCGACCTTTCGACTTTAAATACACGTCGACTTTGACCGTTGACTTTGACTGATGAGTTGTTTGACTTGTGATTGTGCATGTTGTAATAAGAAGATACATATTGTGATTATTATATGTTAAGTGGTTGGTGTTATAATATGGAACTTGTTTTGAAACCTAGAATAATTAAGTCATGTATAGGCTCGACGAAACACAAGATGTGTTTCGTCATTAACAACTCGACGAAATAGAAATTTGATCCGTCAACCCTCATTGACGAAACATCTATTTCGCCGGCCCAAGACTCGTAAAGCCCAGTTATGGCCCAAGTTAGTTGCGTGATTATATTAATTTAGGATGTGTTGAGAACGGTTACAAAACTCTAAAAACCCTAGGAGCTCTTTCCTCATTTGACGGCAGCCGTGTGACCTCGTGATCCCCAACGGACGAACGATCGGAATTACTCCTTTGTTCATTGCGGTTAGTGCAAAAATATGATCGGAATATGTGTTAGTACGATTATTTGAATAATATTCTACATGCGTCTGTAATGATAACTGTTGTGATGGTTGTGATTTATACGTTTCCTTTCGGTCCAATAAGATCCCTCATATTGTTTTATATCATATTTGTACTCTATTATATTTCTTGGTGCCATTATTGTGCGTAAGAAATCAAACCCACCGATTTGTTTGGCCAATAGCATCTAGCGATAGTCATAAGAGTGGCCGACCATCATGCTTAATGTTACATGTGTTGTGTCAGTTCCTATGTGCTTTAAAATAGGAGTCAGTATTGATTTAATGATTGTGTGCTATTGGTTAAACTGTTGGCTGAATAAGAGTTGGTCCAATCGAAATTAAGGGACATATTGTACACTCAAATAGATTGAAGGTTTAACGTGCTGTACATGTGTGTCGGCCAACATGATGTTAATGCATGTGATTTGACAGCTATCTAGTTTATAAGTCGGTAGACTTCAAGAGGGTGGTGGTCACATGTGGGATGGTTTGATTTGTGGAGTTGGGCGGTCAACCGAAAGCCCTTGGCTGTGGGTTTCGGCCCATATTGAGTGGCGGCTATCTTGCACGAGATTCCATCACCGGCTAATATTCTTTTGCGGTCCAATGAGAGTTGGCGGTGGGGATAGGTGTCGGCCACTAAGGCATCTAGGATATTGTGATGTGTTTGTTACTTGCTAGATTAATTACGATTTTGACGAAACAAGAGTGTGTTTCGTTAAAGGGTATCTTGACGAAACAGATTATGTTTCGCCAAGAGCTGGTCAACGAAACAGAACGTTGATTCGTCAAAAGGTCGTTGACGAAACAGAATCAGTTTCGCCAACCTGTTTCGCCAACTTGTGATTCGCCGACCTTGTGATTCGCCAAACATGTGTTTCGCCAATTATGTATACTTGCACAGTAGCATGAATTAACCCTGTTAAATGTTAACTGGATTACCTAACTGCTGTTAAGTGATGTACATGATTTATGTGATAAAGGATACATGCTAGTACTTCTACGATTACCTATACGTGCACAATTTGGATACAAACTGATTATGAATACGTGCGTACTCTAGGACGTGATTGATTAACTGCAAGCACCTATTAAGCATACCGAGCAAACCCCAGGTGAGTTCACACTCCTACTAAGGCATGGGATTCCCGGGTCGTGGGAATGGGTTAAAGGTTTCAATTGACTTAGAACGTACAAATGCTTTTCCTAGACTATCACCTATCATGGTCCTCGGATGTCAGGACGGTTCCGTAGGTTAGGATAACACCTACGTGGTCATATGCCAATTACTGCCTCGGATGTCAGGCACGCACGTAAAACCTACGTGTACGCATTACTTACTTCTATCCTCGGTACAAAGGATACGTACGTGAAACCCACGTACACCCCCGCGTCTCCTATCCTCGGTTGTGAAGGATACGTACGTAAAACCTACGTACACCCCATACGCGCTACTGTTCTCGGAAGAAGAACAGGGATGATACGAGAAGTTGATACGAATAGTCTAGTGGTCACATAACATGGGAAGCCCCCACCTGTATAACTTACTATTGGCCCAGTAGAGCCACCCGTTACTTACTGTTACGCACTTACTTACTGTGAACTCGCTCAACTAGTTTGTTGATCATTCTGTTACATGCCTTGCAGATCGTTAGGTACTTGGAGCTTGCACTGGAGAAGCGGGTCGTTGTGGACAAGGATCGTGGTTTCTACGTTGGACTATTATGACATTTAAAACTATTAACTATTGTTGGATTATTTACTATGCTTCCGCTACACTTTGAAACTATGGTTATGTTTTGAACACCTATCGTATTGGATGGATGGTTTACATTTATTTTACTTAATATTAATTACATGTTCAATATGATTGGTGGCTTGATCCTGGTCAGTCACGCTCCCAAGCGGTGATACTCCGCAGGTGGATTTTGGGGGTGTGACAGATTGGTATCAGAGCCATTGGTTATAGAGAACTTGGTTTTAATATGGGAAAACGTTTTTATTAAAACCAGACTATAACCAGAACAGTGCTCTCAAACGATCCACAACGACGCTTCGCTCCACGTGCAAGACTCGACATCCTAGGTAATAAGGTTTATGTTTGTTACCTGCTTGCTAGAACTGCATAGAACTTTGCTCGTAGTATGCTTACATTTCTTTGCTCACAACTTGTTATTGCTTGAGAACACATACGTGCTTACACTCTTCTGTCATCGCACTATTCGTGAACCATTCTTACTTATGCTACCTTTACTGTTCGATCATGTCTGGACGTGTTGACATGACTCAAGCCCAGTTGACGGCTCTCATTAACGAACAAGTTGCTGCGGCACTTGCAGCCGCACAAGCAGGAGGTATAACCTGCTATTCCAGACCTATTCTAGGATGTTAGATCCTACTCTCGTGACCCAACTCTCACGCTTAACCTTGACCTATCTTTCTCGCGCAACGGGTCAGAACGCATAGCAACATGCCTGCACATTCAAGAACTTCATGGACTGTCGTCCAAACACATTCAGTGGCCCAGAAGGAGCAGTTGGACTACTCCATTGGTTTGGGAAGCTCGAGTCGGTATTCGAGATGTGTGAATGCCCTGAGGCTCGCAGGGTCAAGTACGCCACTGGTACTTTGGAAGAAATCGCGCTAATCTGGTGGAACGCGCAAGTACGGATACTAGGGTTGGCAACTGCTAACGCCACCCCATGAAACGAATTCAAAGAACGCATTAAAAGGGAACACTGCACACGTTATGACATCCACAAGTTGGAAGTGGAGCTTTACCATTTGAAAATGACGGGGTCAGGAATTGATGCTTATACGAAACGGACGAACGAATTGGCCATCTTGTGTCCAACCATGGTGGACCCTCCAAGCAAGCATATCGAATTGTATCACAAGGGTCTAGCCTCAGAAATTCAGAGCTATGCTACATCGGCTAACCTCGACAACATTCAAGACATTCAGTGTCTTGCTTATCGCCTCACGGATCAGGCAGTGGAACAGAACAGGCTGCCTAGTTGTATCAGCGCTATTACTACCGCTACCACTCCTGCTACTCCCGCTACTCCTAGTGACAGCAAGCGGAAATGGGATGGGTATTCCAGCAAGGGTTCAGCTACCGTTCAGTCTCAAGCACAGCAGCAGCGCAAGAATAGTGATCACCAGAGCCGAGTCAGCCAACTTCTGGTGGTCAGGGGCAGGGTGGATATCGGGGAATTCACCCAATGTGTAACTAATGCAACAGACACCACGGTGGTTAGTGCAACGAGGGACGTTTCCAGAGGTGTCTCAAGATGGGCCATGAAGCTAAGGATTCAGGAGTCCACGGCCTGCAAATCGGAATCGCCAGCAGCAACAGCAAGCAGAAATCCCATGCAAAGAAAAGAAGTTGGAAGACCATCCAGCTGTACGCGACTTTCCTCAGGTGTTTCCTAAAGATTTACCTGGTCTACCGCCTCATCGTCAGGTCGAATTTCAAATCGAGCTCGCTCCAGAAGCAGCACCCATAGCTCGAGCACCGTATCGCTTAGCTCCATCAGAATCGGAAGAACTATTGACGCAACTACAAGAACTCTTGGATACCAATTATCTGTGAAAAAGAAGGATGGCACCTTCAGGATGTGAAATTGATTACCGTGAACTGAACAAGATCACAGTGAAGAACCGTTATCCTCTTCCACGCATTGACGACTTATTCGCCCAGTTGTAAGGGTCGAGTTACTACTCCAAGGTTGATCTACAGGCTGATTATCATCAGCTGAGAGTCCGGGATGAGGACGTCTCCAAGACAGCTTTCAGAGCTCGCCTGCAGTTTTTCATGGATCTTATGAACAGGGTGTGCAAACCCTACCTTGACAAGTTCGTCATTGCCTTCATCGACGCCATTCTGATCTACTCCAAGAGTCAGGAGGAACACGAGCAGCACTTACGTCTTATCTTGGAACTTCTTCGAAAGGAACAATTGTACGCCAAGTTTTCAAAATGCGACTTCTGGCTTCATGAAGTCCACTTCTTAGGCCATGTGGTGAACAGGGATGGGATCCATGTTGATCCATCCAAGGTAGATTCGACCAGGAACTGGCCTGCACCGCGCACACCGACAGAAATACGCCAAATATTGAGTTTGGCGGGGTACTACAGACGATTTATTAAAGACTTTTCGAAGATCGCGCAGCCACTTACACTACTGACACAGAAGGGTGCCACCTACCGTTGGGGAGATCCCCAGGAAACCGCTTTCCAGTACCTAAAGGATAGGCTTTACAGTGCACCTATTCTCTCATTGCCAGAGGGCACGGACGATTTTGTAGTCTATTGTGACGCATCGATACAAGGGCTTGGTTGCGTATTGATGCAGCGGGATAAAGTGATAGCCTACGCTTCTCGGCAACTCAAGGTTCACGAACGAAACTACACGACGCACGATCTAGAGCTGGGAGCTGTTGTTTTCGCGCTTAAGATATGGCGACACTACCTGTACGGTACCAGGTGCACGATTTACACCGATCACAGGAGTCTCGAGCATATCCTTAAGCAGAAGGATTTGAACATGCGTCAACGACGATGGGTCGAGTTACTTAACGACTACGAGTGCGCCATCAAGTACCATCCAGGCAAAGCCAATGTTGTGGCTGATGCTCTCAGTCGAAAGGACACTTTACCTCGGCGCGTGCGAGCGCTACATCTTACGATTCAGTCTAGCCTTCCTGCACAGATACGAGCTGCTCAGACAGAAGCACTGAAGCCCGAAAACGTCAAGGCTGAAGCCTTACGCGGATCACGGCAACGATTAGAACAAAGGGAAGACGACGCCTACTATGTGACAGGACGTATTTGGGTCCCACTATATGGCGGCTTACGGGAACTTGTGATGGATGAAGCGCACCAGTCTCGCTACTCGGTACACCCAGGGTCGGATAAAATGTACCACGACATCAAAACAACATACTGGTGGCCAAGTATGAAAGCCCACATCGCCACCTATGTTGGCAAGTGCTTGACCTGTGCGAGAGTCAAGGTTGAATATCAGAAACCCGCAGGCCTACTTCAACAGCCTAAGATACCTCAGTGGAAATGGGAAGAAATTTCCATGGATTTCGTTACAGGCCTACCGAGATCTCAGCGTGGGAACGATACAATATGGGTAATCGTGGATCGACTCACCAAGTCTGCACACTTCCTAGCTATAAAGGAAACGGATAAGTTCTCCACTCTCGCAGACATTTATCTTAAAGAAGTTGTTTCGAGGCACGGGGTGCCCACATCCATCATTTCGGATCGGGATGCACGATTCACGTCAGAATTATGGCAAGCGATGCACAAATCCTTCGGCTCACGATTAGACATGAGCACAGCATATCACTCTCAGACGGATGGGCAGTCTGAGCGCACGATTCAAACTCTAGAAGACATGCTTCGAGCGTGTGTTATCGATTTCGGCAACGGCTGGGAAAAGCACCTCCCTTTAGTGGAGTTTTCATACAATAACAGTTACCACACCAGCATTCAAGCCGCTCCATTCGAGGCATTGTACGGACGTAAATGCCGGTCACCTCTCTGTTGGGTAGAGGTGGGGGATAGTCAAATTACGGGTCCAGAGATTGTAGTGGACGCCACAGAAAAGATAGCACAGATACGACAACGCATGGCGGCAGCACGCGACCGTCAGAAAGCCTACGCGGACAAGCGTAGAAAGCCTTTGGAATTTCAGGTCGGGGACCGGGTTTTATTGAAAGTTTCACCCTGGAAGGGTGTGGTACATTTTGGGAAACGGGGCAAACTGAATCCGCGGTATGTCGGACCATTCGAGATCGTAGAACGGATAGGCAGGGTAGCCTACAGATTGAACCTACCAGCTGAACTCGGGGCAGTTCACAATGTCTTTCATGTATCGAACTTAAAGAAGTGCCTATCAGATGAAAACCTCATCATTCCTTTCAAGGAACTCACTATCGACGAGCGGTAGCAGTTCGTCGAGGAACCTGTAGAAATCACGGACCGGGATGTTAAGGTCCTCAAACACAAGAGAATCCCTCTTGTTCGAGTACGTTGGAACTCCAAACGCAGCCCAGAGTACACCTGGGAATGCGAAGACATGATGACAGAAAAGTACCTCCAATTGTTCGCGAACAGTACAACCACTGCTGAGGATGAAGCTACAACTTCGGAATTTCGGGACGAAATTCCAGATCAACGGGGGGAGGATGTGACACCCCAGGAAAAACCAGTGAACTATTGAACTTACCTAGCTTCCTCAGTGAGTGCATACCAAATTTCGGGACGAAATTTCCAATTAGTTGGGGATAATGTGACAACTCGACCTTTCGACTTTAAATACACGTCGACTTTGACCGTTGACTTTGACTGATGAGTTGTTTGACTTGTGATTGTGCATGTTGTAATAAGAAGATACATATTGTGATTATTATATGTTAAGTGGTTGGTGTTATAATATGGAACTTGTTTTGAAACCTAGAATAATTAAGTCATGTATAGGCTCGACGAAACACAAGATGTGTTTCGTCATTAACAACTCGACGAAATAGAAATTTGATCCGTCAACCCTCATTGACGAAACATCTATTTCGCCGGCCCAAGACTCGTAAAGCCCAGTTATGGCCCAAGTTAGTTGCGTGATTATATTAATTTAGGATGTGTTGAGAACGGTTACAAAACTCTAAAAACCCTAGGAGCTCTTTCCTCATTTGACGGCAGCCGTGTGACCTCGTGATCCCCAACGGACGAACGATCGGAATTACTCCTTTGTTCATTGCGGTTAGTGCAAAAATATGATCGGAATATGTGTTAGTACGATTATTTGAATAATATTCTACATGCGTCTGTAATGATAACTGTTGTGATGGTTGTGATTTATACGTTTCCTTTCGGTCCAATAAGATCCCTCATATTGTTTTATATCATATTTGTACTCTATTATATTTCTTGGTGCCATTATTGTGCGTAAGAAATCAAACCCACCGATTTGTTTGGCCAATAGCATCTAGCGATAGTCATAAGAGTGGCCGACCATCATGCTTAATGTTACATGTGTTGTGTCAGTTCCTATGTGCTTTAAAATAGGAGTCAGTATTGATTTAATGATTGTGTGCTATTGGTTAAACTGTTGGCTGAATAAGAGTTGGTCCAATCGAAATTAAGGGACATATTGTACACTCAAATAGATTGAAGGTTTAACGTGCTGTACATGTGTGTCGGCCAACATGATGTTAATGCATGTGATTTGACAGCTATCTAGTTTATAAGTCGGTAGACTTCAAGAGGGTGGTGGTCACATGTGGGATGGTTTGATTTGTGGAGTTGGGCGGTCAACCGAAAGCCCTTGGCTGTGGGTTTCGGCCCATATTGAGTGGCGGCTATCTTGCACGAGATTCCATCACCGGCTAATATTCTTTTGCGGTCCAATGAGAGTTGGCGGTGGGGATAGGTGTCGGCCACTAAGGCATCTAGGATATTGTGATGTGTTTGTTACTTGCTAGATTAATTACGATTTTGACGAAACAAGAGTGTGTTTCGTTAAAGGGTATCTTGACGAAACAGATTATGTTTCGCCAAGAGCTGGTCAACGAAACAGAACGTTGATTCGTCAAAAGGTCGTTGACGAAACAGAATCAGTTTCGCCAACCTGTTTCGCCAACTTGTGATTCGCCGACCTTGTGATTCGCCAAACATGTGTTTCGCCAATTATGTATACTTGCACAGTAGCATGAATTAACCCTGTTAAATGTTAACTGGATTACCTAACTGCTGTTAAGTGATGTACATGATTTATGTGATAAAGGATACATGCTAGTACTTCTACGATTACCTATACGTGCACAATTTGGATACAAACTGATTATGAATACGTGCGTACTCTAGGACGTGATTGATTAACTGCAAGCACCTATTAAGCATACCGAGCAAACCCCAGGTGAGTTCACACTCCTACTAAGGCATGGGATTCCCGGGTCGTGGGAATGGGTTAAAGGTTTCAATTGACTTAGAACGTACAAATGCTTTTCCTAGACTATCACCTATCATGGTCCTCGGATGTCAGGACGGTTCCGTAGGTTAGGATAACACCTACGTGGTCATATGCCAATTACTGCCTCGGATGTCAGGCACGCACGTAAAACCTACGTGTACGCATTACTTACTTCTATCCTCGGTACAAAGGATACGTACGTGAAACCCACGTACACCCCCGCGTCTCCTATCCTCGGTTGTGAAGGATACGTACGTAAAACCTACGTACACCCCATACGCGCTACTGTTCTCGGAAGAAGAACAGGGATGATACGAGAAGTTGATACGAATAGTCTAGTGGTCACATAACATGGGAAGCCCCCACCTGTATAACTTACTATTGGCCCAGTAGAGCCACCCGTTACTTACTGTTACGCACTTACTTACTGTGAACTCGCTCAACTAGTTTGTTGATCATTCTGTTACATGCCTTGCAGATCGTTAGGTACTTGGAGCTTGCACTGGAGAAGCGGGTCGTTGTGGACAAGGATCGTGGTTTCTACGTTGGACTATTATGACATTTAAAACTATTAACTATTGTTGGATTATTTACTATGCTTCCGCTACACTTTGAAACTATGGTTATGTTTTGAACACCTATCGTATTGGATGGATGGTTTACATTTATTTTACTTAATATTAATTACATGTTCAATATGATTGGTGGCTTGATCCTGGTCAGTCACGCTCCCAAGCGGTGATACTCCGCAGGTGGATTTTGGGGGTGTGACAATTGAACTAATCTTGTTGTTTATATTCAGGTGATTCGAGGAGACAGCATCATGGCTGAAATCAAGGTGAAAACCAGAGAAGAGATTCTGAGTGAAAAAATATACCGAGAAAGAAACATTGCTTGGAACAGAATGGATGAAATGCAAGAAGAGTATGAGAGTGCTGTCATCAATAAGAGATGGGATAAGAAGCGAGAATGCTATGTCAACAGAAATGGTGAACCTGTTGTTCCCAAAAAGGACATAGTTTTTGATAATGTTCTTTTAGAAATCCCTCGATCCGTCGAATACTATACAAATGTTGGAAAAGATAAAACGTATGTGAAAAGGTTTAAAAAACTCCTTAGAGATGTTATGACTTCAAGTCTGAGAAAGAGGGATGAAGAGAGAGTGAAGAAGAATGTTGATGAGATGGTGAATGATTTGAAAAAGATAGCTGAAGAAGTTAAAGTTGAAAATGTAAAGATTGCTGAGCAAGAGAAAGTAGAAGAAAAAATTGTTGAAAAAGAAGCTGTTACTGAAGAACAGCAGGTTGAAGAAGTTGAAAAGTTCGGTTGAAGTGAAGGTTGAAAATTCAGCTGATGTTGTTGGTGATGCAGGTACTGGTGAAGAAAAGAAGAGTGATGCTGATCAAAAGCAGACGGAAGTAAACACCAAGATGCCAATCACTGAGGTAAATTCTGATTCTGAAATCTTAAATGAAACTGTTGAACATTGTAGGAAATGCATGGAACCATGCAGTGATTGTACTGAAAAAGATGAAAATTTCAAAACAAGAAATCTTGAATTCACAAAAATTGAAGAGGTTTTCAAAAAAAATGCAAAGAAATGTTAGAAAATGAAAAGTTTTTAAAAGACAATGATGAGAAAGTTTTAGAAAAATATAAAAAATTAGAAAAAGAAAATGAAGATTTGAAAGAAAAAGTTTTGAAAATGACAGATGAATGTTCTCACAAAGAAATTGTTTGTCAAGAAATATGATTCAATAAAATTGGCATATCACATTATAAAAGAGTCATATGAAAAGGTGAAGAGTGAAATGAAATTTGTTCAATCAAGATTGGATTACTGTTCTGAAACAACTAATACGTTTAAGCGACAATATGAAATAAAGCAACAAGTTGTAAATTCTTATATTGAGGATGTTGCTAAGTTAAAACGTCAGATTACTGATCTAGAATAGGATAACAAGTTAAAAAGTTACCATGCATCGTCATATGTGCTTGAAAGAATTTTCAACATAAAACCGGATGGAATAGATTCTGAGCAAAACAAAAAGGGCATTGGTTCTGAGTTTCATCAAGTCCCTCCACCGGAAAAGTTTGCATTTTATGATGATGAAAAGGTCGAAAAAGCTTTCAACATGGTAGATCAATTGCCAGATAACATTGACGTAACCTATTCCAAATCTGATGATTCTAGTGATTCAGAGGTGGTAGGTAAGGTCGTTGAAAGTGTGTTGAAAGAAGAGTCGGTTGAAAAAGGTAAATCTGAATCACATGATGGAAATTAAGGTAGTTTTCATGAAGAATATCTGAAAAACTCAAAATCTGAGAAAAATTTGAATGATGATTCAAAAGGATTGGTTTATACCATGATTGGACCAGACAAATTATTCTTAGATATTGTATTCCCGATTCAGAATGTGATTTCAGAAAAGATTGACAAAGTTTTCAAGATGGTTGAGATTGAAAAGTCTGAGATTTCAAAATTTGCTGGAAAAGGTCATAAAACTTTTTATAACAAACCTGGTTACAAGAAGAAAAACATGAAGGCTGGGTTGGGTTATAAGAAAAAACAGAATTGGAAGAAAAATGAAACACCAAATTATCAGACAAAAATAAATTTTGTTCATGGAACAAGTTCGGAAGAAGAGAAAGAACTCCAATTTAGGCGTCAGTCTAATGAAGAGTTCTATGCTCAAAAGAAAAAGCAACAACCACAAGTCAAAGATGTGTCCAAGAGAACATGTTTCAAATGTGGTCAAACTGGACATCTTGCACGCAAGTATCCAAATCTGAAACCCGTTGATGTTGAGAAAAAGAAGTCTGATGAGGTGGAAAAACAAAAATCTGAGGATGTGAAACAAAGGTCAACTAGATTTGATTCAAAACAAACTTGGAGGTACAACACAAACAAGTTTGTTTCAAACCAAACTTGGAAATCAAACCCAAATAGATTCGATTCAAGACAGACCTGGAATTCTCACACACCCAGATTCAGAACAATGCAAAGTTGGCAAACATCAGTTGATATGACAAAACCCCAACAGTTTTGGAAACCAAATGTTGTTCAAAATCAAAATGTTCAAAAAGAATCACATTTTTACAAACAAGGGACTCCAAAAGGTCAAACATGGACAGTTAAGAAACAAATTGCTTCGGTAAATGATGAAAAAATTGAAGACAAAATTGACAAAATCTTTGTTCAGAATAACAAAGATTTTCCGAAGTTAAATGATGCATATTGCGTTGAAATGCCTAAGGTCCAACAGACCTGGGCTAAATTGTTCAAGTAATTGAGTAATTTGAATGTGCAGGTGCTTCAGAAAGAGGATGAAAGTCAAATCAACGGAGGAAGCAACCTGGCACGAGAGGAAGAGGTTGCTGGTCCCTGTGTTGGTTGAAACAGGGAGTTTGTTTGATTTCTGTATATAAATAAACAATATTTCAAAAACCCTAAAAATTGAAAAATTTAAAAACCAAAAATATGTTTTTATTTTGTCAAAAATTTTAAAAAAATCAAAAATATGTTACTTGAATATGCCGAAACCCTCACGGCGGAACAAACATGATTAATTTCACAAGATTGAAAAACGGTTTTCAAACTGTAAAAGATCAATGTGTTGTAAATCATAGGGGTATTTACTGCTTTTCATGCAATTCGGTACACATTAAGCAGAAAATGGATGGCGAGACAAAGCTATCAGCATCGGTTTGTCAAATTTTCTTTAAATGGTTTTGCATTTTAGGGGGAGTAAGAATATTTCAGAAAATACAAAACATTAGAAAATTTGAAAAATCCAAAATCATGATAAAAACCTACTGACAAAAACATTAAAAAAATTCAAAAAGAGTGTTTGTGTAAAAAGAGGAAATGATAGTACATCAGTAGACAATCACAGTACGCTAAAGAAATGAAATGTTTTAATGTGATAAACGGTCTCACTGATGATATGCCAGTAGTTTTTATACGCTTAGTAGATTGTTTTCTAGATATAAACCTAAATATCAAATACTTTACTTATCTCGTGGGCAACATCTCTTAGATATATAGGTAACCCCTGAAATCTTGTTTGAAGGGCTTTCTATTTCTGACATACTAGGTCTTTGTACGTGATGATATCTGGGGTATTATACCAGGACTTCTGATTTTGCAGGAGCAATAGCCTAGTCCTCGTATAATACTTTGCATTGCTTTAATCATAAAGCCCACCCTCAGCATAAAAAATGATGAAACACTGAAAAATGCTAATCATGTGCTATTGAAGAAAGGATCCCCAAACGGGACACACCTAAAGACGAGCCATCATCTCTCTGATTTTGCGGAAGTAATAGCCTGAGCTCTCATGGTCTTGCATTACCCGTTTACATATATCATTAGTGTACATTCACCTGTAAGACTGAATATAGGAGTCTGGATACGGGAGTATATTCTGAGGTGGGACACGCGAATAAGTTAAGTACTTAAACCACTAAATCCGTATCTCGAAACAGTTGAACTTTGTGTGAAAATTTAAGTGAATCAGTATACTGACAATCTAAGTGAATCGTTTAGAACTGAAAGTGTTTAAAGCTCAACGGTACTAGTGATTTGTCAAAAACTGATATGATCCTCTGACACGGACTCAAACAAAAATATTGTCTGTAAATATGTTTGTAAATATTTCTTTACTGCTTTATATTTCAGAAAATACAAAAAGATTTTGTTTTCTACTTTATTTTCGACAAACCGATGTCTGATTGTTGAGTTTCAAAATCTGAGTATGTTGATTGTGTTTCTGAAAATAAATCAAGTTCATTAATTTGAAACTTGTAGTTTTAAAATCAAAAATCAAAAACAGCTTGTGAGATCTCCAAGGTCATTAATTTGGACTTTGATGATTAACTGTGAGGGATTTGGATTCTCAGATTGTTAAAATATGTAAAAGAGCAAGTTTTCGATGTTAGATTCTTAAAAACTGCCAAATCAATGAAGATTGTTGATAGAAGGAGAGAATCAAGATATTTCTGGATATATTCATATTATTATATCTTAAAGCCATAATCTTGATTTAGAAAGTTTAGTAGAGCCAGGGTCACAATTCCTGAACAATTGAATGTTCAAAATGTTTGTACTTATAAACGTTTGAGATTTACAGATGTTGTACTAGATAACGATCCCGACAGCAGAGTCTAAGGGGGAGTCTGAAGACGAGCTCAACGCAAGAGGAAGCGTGTATTCAAGGTGCCAGGAAACTATTCTGAATGAGCTTGTATACGAAAAGCAAGGTGTCGATCCCAAAAGCACGGAAGCTTGTCGAAAGGGGGAGCCTGATGAAGAAAAGAGTCTACAAAAAGGGGGAGCTGAAGCTGAAGACAGATCCACGGGGATTCTGTTCAAGCAAGAGGGAGTCTACGTTGATGAAAATGTGTTAAAACTTCAAGAAGACTCAAAGAGAGAGAGAGAAAGGCAAGACGCTATGAGATTGACTGCGGCAATATCCAAGGAGGAGTCTGTTAGTGCATTTATGTCTATCGCCTTCGTCAATCCGAGCCGTAGCGAGAAACTGAAGATAACAAGTCTTTATATTGTATATCTAGACAAAAGGCAAGGTGGCATTTCTGTAATTAATGAGAAGTCTCATTAATTCCCCTTGACCTATAAATAGGAGAGTTAGAGTTAGATTAGAGACTTTTGCTCATTTTGTGTTTTGGAGAGCTCTAGATCTAGAGAGAGATTCTAGAGAGAGAAAGTAATTCAAGGTGCTTTATTTTGTTAGATTTCTAATAGAATCACGTTTATATTACGTCTTGTGCGTTAGGTCACGTTCGTGTATGGATTCCGCACGTCACACGTTCGGTTCGCAATCGTTTCGGAGTCAAAATCGGTCCTACAGGATACCTAAATTAGGAAACCTACGCCACCGTATATTAGAAGAAGCCCATAAGTCTAAGTATACGATGCATCCTAGAAATGATAAGATGTATCAGGATTAAAGAAAAAATTTCTGGTGGATAGGAATGAAAAAGGATATAGCAGCCTATGTTTCTAAGTGTTAAACCTGTTCACAAGTTAAAGCTAATGTGACACCTGTATCACTTCAATCATGAAACAAATGCCAAACCCATGAAATATTGTATTTCATACTTAGGGTTTGTAAAAATATGTGCATCATTTGCACATATCAATTCTTGTCCGATTTCAAGCTCTAAATCGTTTTCTGGAAGGTTATACGCGCACTGATGCGTAAATATAACCAGTTTAACGCAACCAACACTCCGTAATAGTGAAATAGGCTTAACATACCTTAAATAACCTCCATATAACTTAGAAATAAGTTTTGGATGGTTTGGTGTGTTGAAATCATGTTTGTTCGATCGCAAGGACTAATTATGTCAAACTGCGAAACTATACTGATTCGTATAGTAACGAACCTTCCGGAACTTGATCATAAGTTAAATATGCCCTAAATATCATTTACATAGCTTAGAAATAGGCTTTGAGGTGTTTGGTGCGCAAAAATAAACTTTTGGTCATTCAGGGACTAAAAGCGTCAAAAAGTGCATAAGTTTGCATTTTCGCGCATATCTTACGTTCTGAATATATCCGGACATCCAAAAATTTATGTAAGCATTAAAATATTTTATTTTAGTGTTTGGCACAAGAAAATTCCATTCGTCGCTTGATTTGGATCGTTTTTGTGTTCGTTACGACTTCCGCCGTAATTAACCGAACAACGCAACCGTACGACCAAATGAACCGACATCCGACATATTTTTGAACATGTTTAGAGTTCCCTATACTTTAACTTCATTTTAGAGCCTTGAAATGAGGTTAACGGGGCTTAAACGTGTCAAAAATGAGCCGAAACGCATGTTTCTGAAGTTCAGGGACCAAAATTGACATTCTGCCATAGTTATATTAGGAAGGGACCAAAATGAAAAATCTAAATTCCAGCTTTTTCCAGCTGTTCCCCTCATTTGCACATGGTTTTAATGAAACTATGGGCTCCCATGGTTTCACAAAACCATGGGCACATGTGTACGGATGAGATCGAAGCTCGTTTTACGATGAACGATCCTAACAGTTCTAGATTTCCTATAAATACCCACCATGTTTTCATTCATCACATTTGAATCTGATTCAAGCTCTCTAAGTGGAAGTATATGCTTCCTACCTGAGAGAGAATCGGGTTCAAATCTTGCGGGGACCTTCTGTAAGTATTCTTTCGCGTTTTTATTCGTTTTTATCGTTAAAGTCAAACTGTGTTTGACTTTCTGCATTGACCAGTTTATGGTCAATGCGAAGTTCGTTTGAACTTCATAACGTGAGCGTAATCACGATGGTTATAGTCCCTAGTGACTATACCTACTGATTACCACGTTATCTAGGCTCAGTGACGAGTCGTAGTTTCGGCCAAAATGCGTTTTCTCGCGTATTTTGTAACCAAACTACTCTAGGGTATTAAAACCGTTTGTTTTAATACCAAACCTGTTTTCTAACTTAACTAAACATGTTCTAGCATGTTTAGCTCGTCACTTTTTAGATTAGTGCTTATGTAGGGTCGTAAGGTAAGCGATCTAAACAATCGCTTATACTTTCGAATCCGACCCGTTTGGTCGATCATTAGGATCCGACCAAACATGTTTAGTAACCATAGTTGTATAGGGAATAACCTTCCGAGGTTATACCTTATGGTCACTTCGTTTAAGTAGTTGTATGATAGGTAGTTTATATGCCTTAGGTAAATTACCAAAATACCCTTTTTATGCATAATTGATATTTAAGCATATGTAACCCAAACTTTTGTTATTAAACTAATTATGCAACATAATTAAACATGTTTAGGCATATAATACTTGTCATAAGACTAGTTAGGCGGTCCGAACGCGTTTTACGCAAACGACGCGTTAAAGTAGCGTAAGCTACCTAAACGGGTCGTGATGGGTCGTAAGCACTTAGGATAGGTTTGATTTTAGTATGTAGGCCTTGTTAAACCATATCATATGAGTTCCCACTCTCATTTGGTTTACGAGACCTCATACTATCCGATCTCCCGATTTAGGTCCGGTTTATTTATGTATTTATCAATATTAGGTGTCGTTTGATTCCGTGCTCCTCTAGCTTTGCTTGGTGGTTATCCTAGGACTTCCAAGCAATCTCAAGTGAGTACATAGTCCCCTCTTTTACTGTTTTCAACTGTTTTGGGGTGAAGCATGTGTACCTATCTGTTATTTTCATGATTTCAAAGTATAATTGATTATACATGTTAGTACTTATCTTTTGACAAACTAAATGACTATCTATGGTTTAAACACTGATTTTTCAAAGATTATGAAATAAATTGTTAGAATAGTACTTATTTTTGTTCACCAGACCGGTTGGTAGTATGATATAGCGCTATAGGATTTGACACCCCATTCCTGTTGTCATGGAATGTCTGAAACCAATTTGTTGCTCCATCCAAATAGGGATTGCCTTTGTGGTATTTCTATAGTCTCAAAGGTGTATTTTGATACACTAGGTCTGAATGAATTCTTAAATCATATTATTTTTGTATATTAAGTTATACTCCCAAACGTATAGTTTGATATGCTCTCATATGGGATATTGTACAAAAACCAACATATATTTTGTTAATCATTAAAACATAGTTTGATATGTTATCTTCATAATCCAAAGCATAGTTTTAATATGTTATTTTCAAACCAAAACATAGTTTAATATGTTATTTATAAATCCAAAGTATACTTTTGATATACTAATGAAAACTTATTTATGTTACCAACTAAGTATGGTTAATATACTATTTACTTAATGACTGGTTTTTGGTTAGTGTTTAGATAACGGGACGGGTGTAATGTGATGAAAACATGGTAGATACGCCGGTGGTACTTCTTATATATAAGTGTTTTCATCACATTACATACCGTGGCGTTATTTAATACACTTGGGTTAATGGTTTTGGAACTAAAATATATTTTAATATATAACTTATTCAACTTTCTTAAAACCGAAGTATATTTTTATATATACTATAAATCTTTTTATCAAAATGTTGTTTATCAAACAATATATTTTATACAAACTCATTTTACTTAATTATTTAATTACCTATGTATTATTATTTTGTATCATCTAATTTCTTATAAATGATTTATAAAAGAAAACCTTTTTCAAGGATCATGACTACTTTTATTAAAACTTTTTCTTTAAACTTATAAGTCATGAATCCTACATCAATAAAACCTATGTATCTCACAGGCATTTTTATGCTGACGTACCTATTTTTACACATGTTTCAGGTACTGCTCTGTGATGATTGATGATATATGCTACACTTAGGATGGACTCGTGCCTTAGCGACTTTAAAACTTGAAAGATAATAGTTGTACTTATTTGATTGTATTAAAACAATGAGTTCATTTATTCAATAAAACAACATTTCAATTTTCCATGTGTTATGAAACAATGATTCTGTTACAACACTCCCCGACGTTTCCGCCACATTTTGTTGTTTTACGTGGTCGGGGTGTGACAGAAAAGTTGGTATCAGAGCCAATGGTTATAGGGAATTAGGTTATTAGTGATGCTTTGACCTAGACTATAACCTTCCTAGGACCCTAACACAAGTTATCTTGTGTTTAGTTTTAAAACAATACCGTCACTTATTCTTAGGTGACAACCACAATAAGAACATAAAATTCTATCCCGCTTTGAAAACTAATCATCTGTTCTAGGATGATTTATTATATGGTTTTGTACCCTTTAAGTTTTCAAAATCCCGTCAAAGTTTGGTCTAAATAATGTGAACACGTGCAAACTGGAAGGGTGGGTGCCTGTACCCTGGGTCTTCTGTCTAAGGCTAGAGTGTTCGTACAAATCCGCAGTATCGGACCAGTCACTCTTACCTGGGAACTCTTGGGGTGAGTGTCCACTTATAGGCGAGCATGTCTTCGCGATACATTATATTGACCCATTTACTTTGATTAGTCACCGTCTCATTTGTTTGCCTTAGGTAACAAACAAATGATCGCAATTTTATGCATTGTTATTCTGTTTTCATTTCCCTTGTTTCCTCCCATGTCTCCTATTTTCTTCATGGTGCCTCTTCATCGCAACAACAATGTCCAAACTAGGTGCTGCAATTGTCCATCAATTAGGCATCGTACTACCAGAAGGCCGTTGATTTAGCTATCACCGTGACTCGTCTCAGGGATGAAGCCATACAAGGGAACCACTCCTTAGAACAATCAATGCTACCGTCATCATCCGAATCAAATACCTTGTTTCAAATGTACCCACAGTGGACGGTGGGGACATTTGGTTAACATGTGCCGCTTTGCAATCCAAAGCAAAGCTGTTACAAATCTTGCTGCTACTCAACCTTCAAAATCTGCTTCATATGTCGCCTGGCATATCTAGCACCTCAACCTCATGAACTTTCTACCTTGTATATCGACTTAAGCACGCCTAGTGCAAGGTGTCGAAACACCTCTCGTTACACAAAAATCCAAAATCCATATAGGATCTTTCTATCCTCATAATTAGATCCTTATGGATGATTATCAATCAAATCAGAGACCTAAATAGAATTATTCGTATGCCTTAATACGTATATTACGATTCAATAAGGATAAATCCGTATTCCTATTAAGATCTTTCTATCTCCATAGTTAGATTCTTATGTTTAAAGTGCCAAACGAAATCCACGAATTGGATTCCTGGTGTGCTTTAAATATATGTGCCTAAATATAACAAATTAATAATCAAGTTAATAAATTATGTGCTTATGTGCTTATGTGTTTTCTTATATGTTTTGTGTGATCCATCCAAATCCTCATAAAATCTTCCATATCTTATATGAGGGATTCATAGTAGGATATCCAAAAGTACTATCTTAAATCCTTAATGTGTAACATCCGTTAAAATGGATTTCTAAAATCCGACCCGTTTTGATATTCGGACCCTAATACTAACCCTTGAAACACGAAATTTTTCTTTTTCGCATGAACGTCGAAAGATTTTTTCTAAATATCAATATGGTTATTTATTTATTAGTTTAATAAATCAAATTAAATAAATTTACAAATAATTATAAGATTTAGTAAATAAACAAGTTAACAAGGTTAAGTTAATAAACTATTATTTCTCTAAATAATTAAATTAATAAAAAAAAGTTAAATTAATTAAATAAATTTATTAATAAACAAATCATAAGATTTTTATAATAAAAGTTTAAATTTTAATTAACCAAATTAATCTAGTTAGTTATTAAAGTTAAAAAGGTTAATTGAACTAATAACTAAGTTAAATAGACATGCCACATCCAACTATATTAGTAAGCATATAAATTTTATATACAAACAGAAGTTCAAAACCATTTCATTATACCGCCAAATCGATTTCAACAACAACGTAACCTTCCTTTTTCATGATCGGAGCAAAGTCAACAACCAGATTCAATCAAGATCAATCATTTCCTTCTCTTGATTGATTGCCAATCAATCACGAGTCATTTCCGAAATTACGAGATCGTTTCCATATTCCTTGCGAGACCCATAGCTTATAAATACCGGACCTTGTCACCACCTCGAAACCACACCCTTCTTCAAACCCACTCGCACTTTTTATTCCTTCCTCACTGTTTCGAAGATCGCCGGAGTTCAAGTTTTGGCCGGATAAGGAAGCTCACGCCGAAGAACTCACCACTTGCCGGAGTTGCGAGGACGATTCGGAGATCACACCGGGGACTCGACTCGACTCGTTACCACCGGCAACACGCCGGAGAGACTACAGCCTGCCGGAGTTGTGAAAACGTCACTGGAGCACAAGTCGAAACACGTATCTCGTTTTGTCGGTATACCTCGTTTCTATTTCGTTTGTTAACCACCTGATTATTTTTGCAAACACTTATGACCATATACAATGTTTAACCCACTAAATCTATGTATATAAACATACAGTCGAATGGTTTTTTATAAACAAGGAAGATGATATTCTCTTAAGTACATAAATGAAATAATCATTTTCTTATTTTAATGCTTTCAAATTGAAACTTTGAGTTTTTATTATCCAACTGTACGTACCGCTTTTTCTTAAAGGAGATGATGTATACTTATGGTCATAACCATTATCAAAGATTTAAAGAAAATAAAGATCTAAATTTTCCAAATAGTTATGGTTATGTTCGATTGTGTAAAAAGAGATAAAAGAAGGTGACTTTTATTTTCCCATGCATTATAGCTAATTATATAATATATATCTTTTTAGTAATAAAAATAATCCCATTTTCTTTATTACTAAAACATGACATTTTTCTAGTGATCGTTTCTTTGAGACTAGACATATTTTTCTCGTTAAATTATTTTGTGTAAACCAATTAGTAGCATTAACGCAAGTGTGTTAAAAATATTTCCACACCAGATGTATCAACTCACTAGAATTGAATATTGCGGACATAATTGAAAAGATTTGCCACACTTGTTCCACTCGTATGGGTTATTGACGATTTCGCTTTCACAACTAAGGCTAGTTTCATTCGTTGAAGCTTCCCAATCTTACTCGTGCGTTATTACAAGAAATCGCAACGCAATCAATGTGAGTATACATGACCCATTTTCGTTTTACACTTTTGGGTGCAATATGTATTACATATCAAACATCACAACACATTAAACATTTTATGCACACTCATTCCATATTCTATGTGACACACTCTATTCATGTTAGACATGTTATGCTACTGTAAACACCTAATGACTATGTGTTCATTAACTTCGTACAAGCCTCCCCTAACAATGGTAGCGCTATAGGTTGAGAAACGCCCCTCCTGTTCTACGAGCAGGTATTGTTAGGTTAAACTATGTCAACCTACTCAAACTCGTTTGGGTACACTTTAATTGCGTTAAACTTTGGTTTGGACACATAGAGTAACATCGTTTCGAGTATATACTGTCAATATGGTATGGTATTTCACATTTGGAATTGAGTAAACATTTTAAACATGTATATACTATGTATGAAAACTTGTATACTCGCCAACATGTTTTTGTTGACATTATTTTAATACATATTGCAGGTTGAAAGTACAAGATTCAAGAATCAAGCTAGGATGAACTCTAGAAACCCACATAACATTTGAATTATTGTTGAACGATATGTTGTATTGTTTGGAACTATGTATTTCACTTTAGAGTTTATGAAATGAATTAAATAAATTATTGTCACATTTAGTGTTATGTTGTTTTGAGCAATTTGTTCGTCTCATCCCGATGTTTCCGCCATCGGTTGGGGTGTGACAGATTGGTATCAGAGCCATAACTATAGGGAATTAGGTAGGATTGCCTTACTTTTTCCTAGTCTATAGTAGGAGTACTCTGATACCAGATTGGTATCAGAGCCATAACTATAGGGAATTAGGAATGCCTTGCCTAGTCTATAGTTTAGGAGCTTTTTCACTATGTGTTCTTAAAACAACTTCCCTTCTATCTTATTTGCTTCCCTCTACCTTCTTTTGGACTCTTAATATACATGTCACACCCCAACCAATGGCGGAAATATCGGGATGAGACGAAGTGTGAAGATTGCTCGAGACATCATAACACTATTTGTGACAATAATTTAATAATCCAAGTTTCATTTCATAACTTCAACTAGTCAACATTACAAGAAATTCCAAATACAACAAGTTTAACCAATACAACATGATAACATAACAAAATTTGATACAACATATTCAACCCTAACGTCTATATGTGTATCTAGGCATCAACGCTACTTCTTTTATAGCATCATCATCAACCTGTAACATGTTTAAAATACAATTCAATGCAAAAGCAAAGGCGAGTATACAAGTTTGGTACGTACATAGCATAAGATAAAAAGTGTGAACAATTCCTCATGGCAAGCATATGATTCAAGATAAACATTAAATATGGCATGTGTCTAACATATCAAACCAAGAAAACGCAATATGCTCAAGACATAACCTCAAGTTTACGGGCGGGTCGTTAATCCTATAGCGCTACATATGTCAAGGTTTGGCTCGTACGAAGTTAATGATAAGTTCAACACATAAGAATCACCCAAATTTAAAGTATCAAGTCATCACATATACAAGCATGTTATAGGAATGTTCATGTGTTTAGACAAAAGTTCATGTGTAAGTTTCAATAGGTAAACATGTTACACCCCAAAAGTGGTAAAAGTAAAAAGGGGGAAAGTACGAGTATACTCACAAAATTGCTTTGCGATTTCTTGAAAGTAACGCACAAGTAAGGATTGAGAATTCCAAGAGAATGAACGAGAGCGATTAACCTAGGTATGAAATACCACATGAGATGCGATTACTAAAAGTCTAAATAAATATCCTAATTTTTTTTTATGAATTGCACATTAGGTGTTTATGTTAATAAAATAAAATGAAAACGCTATTTATTCACGTTGTTAGTGGTTTTAAGGGTTAAGTTTTAAGAGAAAAAGGAACGAAAAGTAAGAAATATTAACTAATAATATTCATATTTGAATAAGAGTTTTATTTAAAAAAATGATTATATATAAAGATAAAATCCAAAAAAAGAATGGGCCAAAACTGAAGACACCAACATATATGATCACACAAACAACGAAAGAACTGAAGACACCAACAATCGCAATTGATAATATAAACAATGTCATTAAAGTTCATCAAGGTCAACTTCAAAGCTACAAAAATCACTAGCACGATTTATCAAACAGTTTCTAATATAAAATCTAATTTATTCTTTTTTTTTCTAATTACTTATGAACTGAGACAAAAAGGTATAGCATGATTTTTTTTTAAAGTGTATTACAGATTTTCATTATATAACTAATCCAACTTGAATGGGTTTATAATTTATATAAACTCATGTGACCACTTTATACATATTTTTACATTACACTAACAATTTTCTAGAATAAAACAAAATGAGTAGTAATGAACATAACAGTGGGTTATCTTTTTCATTTAAAAAGAACATTCGAACAGAGTCATGAAACTAAAGCTCAGTTCAATATTTAATATACCCCTTTCTTGTATAATTCTGAAAAAGAACGAAAAGAAGGAATTGAAACAACAGAACTCCCTTTTTGTTATTTAGCTCATGATAAAAGCTATCACAATATATTAAGACTTTAAAAAAAAAAGTTACAAGATACTGAATTTATTTTGGGTTTCTTATTCCCGTTCTTCGTTTAACAAACTCGGAACCGACACCGGCAATAAGAACAACCAACAAAAGAAGTAAGACCCAGATCGACATTCCACTGTTTATGTTTATATTTAACATTCAAAGCGGCAAATATATAAATCAAATAGAACGGTTGGAACGAAAGGAAAAAGTATACCGAAACAAAAGCTTGCGGTTCCCGGCGACGTCTTCGTGGTTTGCCGCTGTCGTGTATCGGGAAGAGAGGGAAAGACGAGCTGTGGGAGTGGTTTGTTGGGAGAGGAACCTGTTGCCGCCGCTGTCGTTAAGCCGCCGCCGCCGCCACCAACAGTGGTGTCGGGCGCTGGCTGAAGAGACCAGTGGAGGTGGTTTGTTCAGGTGCGAGCTTGAAAGAGGGAGGAGGAGGGTGATGGTGATGGTGGTGCTTAATCGGAGTGAAGAAGGGGGGTCACCGGAGCTCGCCGGACTTCGGCTCCAGTTGCCGGAGTGTAGGGAGATCGAGAGAGAGGCAGAAGGGTGTGTCTGTGTGAGAGAAGAAGGGAGAATAAACCCTTTTATAGCTAGGGTTTATTATGAGTTGGGCTCAAAGCCCACTAGTCTGTTTCTTGCGTTTTAAACGGCCCGATTGCGTCTACGAGACCTGTTTCGAACGTCGTGAAATGTTGTAGGATATCATTTTAGGATAAAAAAAAATAATACGTAAATGGTGACGGAAATCGATGTATGATGCGTTCGTTGGTCGGTTGCGTTAAAAGCATGTAAAAATGCTTCGTTTGTCGTTTTTAATCCGTTTTTCGATCCGATTTCGACTGTGGATATTAAAATAGAAAGTGAATACGAATTTTCTAAAAAAAATAGAATTGCAGAAATACGAGGCGTTACAGTCTCCCCTCCTTTAGGAAATTTCGTCCCGAAATTTATTTAATAGGAAGACCTTTAAAAAATTACTTTTTAAAAAAAAATCGAATTTCGAAGTTCGGAGTGCGATATTGTCATTTATAATCGAGTACCAAGCGTTTCGAAGTGCGTTTGACATAATGCGAGGAATAGATTATGAGTGATCAAAGTTTGTATTCAATGAGGTATGGGGAAACACCGAATTTCTCATGGCACGTTTTTACGAAAGTTTGGTAATATGGTAGAAACACTTATATATAGGAAGTACCAGCGGCGTATCCACCATGTTTTGACCTTGTTACGTCTGTTTCGTTATTCATGTCATGTTACGTTCTGTGTCTTACTATACACAGTAGTACACTCTATGATTCTCATGCGCCTATCACTATAATCCCGTGTGCACCCGCGATTATTTTGATCGTCGCATGATCTGCATAGCTTGTACTAGTTATGTATGAATTAGGGTGTACATAAATTAAAAAAAAAATTAAGAATGTGTATGTGTAAGAATGTAGTATATAAGCAAGTCCATGCTTAAGTATGTAAAGGACCCACGCAAGCGAATCCCTCGGATTACGCTCGTGTATAGGTACGAATGTATGAATCATGTGTATGAATGAAAACCCGAGCATAAGTATAAGTTTAATATGAATATGCACGTAAGTATGGGTATCAACATAAAACGTACGAGTAGTATGAGTATACGTATAAGCATGAAACGTATAAATATAAGTATAAGCATAAAACACCTGAGTATACGTATGAATACGATTATAAGTATGAGCACAAAATGTATTGTTATGAATATGAGCGTGAGTGAAAGTATGAATACTAATGATTTCGTATATAGTATTAATTGAAACGTAAACAAGTTAAGCATGTAAAAGTGTTCAAAAGGTTGAGCATGTAAATACGAATGATATAACTGAAATTTTCGCGATGCAACGACTAAAACGTGTATGATGATATGCATGTATAGTTGTTTAAATGAAACATTGAGTTTATCGAATCAAAATTAGGTTGACCTTAGTTGGAAGGGTAGAATATAGTTGTGTATGTAAGAGGATATAAAGTACTAATTGGTTAAGCATAATGTATTTTTGTAATGATTGAAACGCTACTTTTGTTAAAAAAAAATTCATGTAAGTAAAAGATTGTCGGTTCCCATGAAGACTTCTTGCCCACGTGTTTTGTAAATTGGTGTAGGAAAAAGGTTTTCGATAAAAAGTAAGTTCGTTTCATCAAATACGAAATTATGAATTTAGGAGGTTCTTGTGAAAACTGGGATCTTTAGAAGGGAAATTTAGCAAAAGGACTTAGAAATAAAAATAAAATAACAATTGATTTGTTGGTGTGGGAAAGGGAATTTGGTAAAACAATCATATAACTTCTATAAGATCTTATATGTATTCGGGAAAGGTTGGTTGGATTTTGATTAAAAGTAGAAGGTGGGCGTGTTTTAGTGATTAAGTGGAATATAAAGTTCATGGGCAAGAGTTTCATTGAACCGATTAAATTGATAGGTAGCATTTCGTAAGGTTTTGAAGTTCGAGCAATAAAACGTTTTAAGACATGATTATGAATTTCGCGTATATGAGTTGAGTGAAAATAGATTGTAGAATAAAAAGTACGTTTGATAAAACAATGTATTTCGAAATCTGTATGAGTGGGTATTTTTAAATAACAATTAACAATTTGGGTATAAAGTATGATCGAGTTTGCATAATAAGATATTTCGAAAGAGAAGTTTTGGTAACGGTCACCTAAGTAAGGGAATCACCCCTAACTCGTTGGTGAGGTCGTTTTAAGGAAAAGGGAGTGGAGCTAATCGTCAAGGTAAGGAAGTCACTCCCATCTCGATGATAATCCACTTGTCGTTACAAGGAAAACGAATTTAAATTATATGAAATCATGCATACGTATAAATGTATGGAAAAGGTTCAATATGTTGTGTGTGTGAAAAGAGAAATCGAAAGTAAACTCGAGTTTGAAAGATTGCATCGTATAAATAAATAATAGAAACACATGTTTAACCAAAGTTTGGAGTGTTCCAAAACGGAACTTTGACTAACCAAAGTGGTCGAAAAGTCTTTTGAATTTGAGGAGCATGCTTTGGCCTAATAGGTAAAATACTCTCGCCGACAAGTCGGTTAACGGTATTTACCCTTCCGGTTACTACATGTCCCAAATCAATCGAAATTTCGAGACTTGGCGGGATAAAAAAAATATCAAGGAGTGGAACTAGTCGCCAAGGTGCGGGTTTCACCCCTAACTTGACGGTTTCGTATCCTAAGTGTGGTTGGTACTTGTCGGGTCGAAATTTAGTTTCGACATGTTGACAAGGGTCCACTAGAATTTAAAATTTGAGATTTACCATTAAGATGTGGATTTCACTCCTAGCTTAATGGCGATATCTCGTGTAAAAAGAAGAATATATAGATTGAGCGTCGTTCACCAAATTGTGGGTTTCACGCCTATTTTGGTGAATTCGTCCCATTTGTATAATGTGAGGGTTTACGGATTTAGAATAGTCAAGTAAGATGCATGAGGAAAAGTGTATGTCAAAAGAATACATAAACAAGTTTAAACATATAAGAAAGCATATCAACAATGGTACATAAAGAATAAAGAATGAAACAATAAAACAAGTATTAACACATAGAGAAATAGGTCAAGAATAATACGTAAAGGATCGAACAACGAAACAAGTATTAACACATGAAAAGACAAGCATTAATGCATAAGAATAACATGTCGAATATTACCCACGAGTGACATACATGTTTAAAAGAGCATAAATAAGAAACAAATAAAGTATCATGTAGTAGTTCAAGCAAAACATACGAATAAGGCTCTAAAACTATAGACTAGGTAAAAGCATTCCTACTTTTCCTAATTCCCTATAGTTATGGCTCTGATACCAATCTGTCACACCCCAACCAATGGCGGAAATATCGGGATGAGACGAAGTGTGAAGATTGCTCGAGACATCATAACACTATTTGTGACAATAATTTAATAATCCAAGTTTCATTTCATAACTTCAACTAGTCAACATTACAAGAAATTCCAAATACAACAAGTTTAACCAATACAACATGATAACATAACAAAATTTGATACAACATATTCAACCCTAACGTCTATATGTGTATCTAGGCATCAACGCTACTTCTTTTATAGCATCATCATCAACCTGTAACATGTTTAAAATACAATTCAATGCAAAAGCAAAGGCGAGTATACAAGTTTGGTACGTACATAGCATAAGATAAAAAGTGTGAACAATTCCTCATGGCAAGCATATGATTCAAGATAAACATTAAATATGGCATGTGTCTAACATATCAAACCAAGAAAACGCAATATGCTCAAGACATAACCTCAAGTTTACGGGCGGGTCGTTAATCCTATAGCGCTACATATGTCAAGGTTTGGCTCGTACGAAGTTAATGATAAGTTCAACACATAAGAATCACCCAAATTTAAAGTATCAAGTCATCACATATACAAGCATGTTATAGGAATGTTCATGTGTTTAGACAAAAGTTCATGTGTAAGTTTCAATAGGTAAACATGTTACACCCCAAAAGTGGTAAAAGTAAAAAGGGGGAAAGTACGAGTATACTCACAAAATTGCTTTGCGATTTCTTGAAAGTAACGCACAAGTAAGGATTGAGAATTCCAAGAGAATGAACGAGAGCGATTAACCTAGGTATGAAATACCACATGAGATGCGATTACTAAAAGTCTAAATAAATATCCTAATTTTTTTTTTATGAATTGCACATTAGGTGTTTATGTTAATAAAATAAAATGAAAACGCTATTTATTCACGTTGTTAGTGGTTTTAAGGGTTAAGTTTTAAGAGAAAAAGGAACGAAAAGTAAGAAATATTAACTAATAATATTCATATTTGAATAAGAGTTTTATTTAAAAAAATGATTATATATAAAGATAAAATCCAAAAAAGAATGGGCCAAAACTGAAGACACCAACATATATGATCACACAAACAACGAAAGAACTGAAGACACCAACAATCGCAATTGATAATATAAACAATGTCATTAAAGTTCATCAAGGTCAACTTCAAAGCTACAAAAATCACTAGCACGATTTATCAAACAGTTTCTAACATAAAATCTAATTTATTCTTTTTTTTTCTAATTACTTATGAACTGAGACAAAAAGGTATAGCATGATTTTTTTTAAAGTGTATTACAGATTTTCATTATATAACTAATCCAACTTGAATGGGTTTATAATTTATATAAACTCATGTGACCACTTTATACATATTTTTACATTACACTAACAATTTTCTAGAATAAAACAAAATGAGTAGTAATGAACATAACAGTGGGTTATCTTTTTCATTTAAAAAGAACATTCGAACAGAGTCATGAAACTAAAGCTCAGTTCAATATTTAATATACCCCTTTCTTGTATAATTCTGAAAAAGAACGAAAAGAAGGAATTGAAACAACAGAACTCCCTTTTTGTTATTTAGCTCATGATAAAAGCTATCACAATATATTAAGACTTTAAAAAAAAAAAAAGTTACAAGATACTGAATTTATTTTGGGTTTCTTATTCCCGTTCTTCGTTTAACAAACTCGGAACCGACACCGGCAATAAGAACAACCAACAAAAGAAGTAAGACCCAGATCGACATTCCACTGTTTATGTTTATATTTAACATTCAAAGCGGCAAATATATAAATCAAATAGAACGGTTGGAACGAAAGGAAAAAGTATACCGAAACAAAAGCTTGCGGTTCCCGGCGACGTCTTCGTGGTTTGCCGCTGTCGTGTATCGGGAAGAGAGGGAAAGACGAGCTGTGGGAGTGGTTTGTTGGGAGAGGAACCTGTTGCCGCCGCTGTCGTTAAGCCGCCGCCGCCGCCACCAACAGTGGTGTCGGGCGCTGGCTGAAGAGACCAGTGGAGGTGGTTTGTTCAGGTGCGAGCTTGAAAGAGGGAGGAGGAGGGTGATGGTGATGGTGGTGCTTAATCGGAGTGAAGAAGGGGGGTCACCGGAGCTCGCCGGACTTCGGCTCCAGTTGCCGGAGTGTAGGGAGATCGAGAGAGAGGCAGAAGGGTGTGTCTGTGTGAGAGAAGAAGGGAGAATAAACCCTTTTATAGCTAGGGTTTATTATGAGTTGGGCTCAAAGCCCACTAGTCTGTTTCTTGCGTTTTAAACGGCCCGATTGCGTCTACGAGACCTGTTTCGAACGTCGTGAAATGTTGTAGGATATCATTTTAGGATAAAAAAAATAATACGTAAATGGTGACGGAAATCGATGTATGATGCGTTCGTTGGTCGGTTGCGTTAAAAGCATGTAAAAATGCTTCGTTTGTCGTTTTTAATCCGTTTTTCGATCCGATTTCGACTGTGGATATTAAAATAGAAAGTGAATACGAATTTTCTAAAAAAAATAGAATTGCAGAAATACGAGGCGTTACAATACATGCCTTTCCTAAGGCTAACACAATACACACTTGGAGGCTTTGAAGACACTCTTACAACACAATCGAAATGATTCATCAAGATAGGGGTGATTCCCACACTTGGTGAGGATTTTCACTCAGCTATACTTTGATTTTTTTGCATGAAATCTACCCTCAAGTTAGGAGTGATATCCAAACCTTGAAGGGAGTTTTCCATTTCATATTCTAGTGGACCCTTATCTTTTGATAAGTACCAACCACGTTAGGGTACGATGTTATCAAGTTAGAGGTGATACTCGCATCTTGTTAACTAGTCCCATTCCTCGATTTTCGCTCTCGCCAAAGTCTCGATTTCCCAATCGATTAAGGACGTGTAGTAACTGGAAGGGTTAGGTACCGGTAGTCGGGACGTCCTGTCTAGGCTTGGCATTCGTATAAATCCATTAAGGACCCGTTGCCTACCTGGGGACCATCGATGAGAGTACTAATACCTATTAGGCCAAAGCACGTTTCCTTAATTCGAGAAGGTCTTCGATTCACTTTGGAAGTGTCATATGTTACGTTCCGTGACAATCCATGTTTTATGTTAAACCTCTTTTATGTTATCTCAATTTCTATGTGATTTTACATTGAGCGTTGTCTTCATTTCAATCTAGGAAGCCACAATTTACACTATTGTCGCAATCTAAAACAATTAATGATACTCTTTCGTAAACAAATTAAATTTATTATGCTTTTATTATACATGTTATTCATTCATGTCATTCTATGTGAAACAATGTGCTACATGTTACATACATTAAACAAATTTTTTTTTCTCAAAATAATCATTATGATCAAAATCTCACCTATTCTCTCGTTTGAATCTTTAAAGGTCTTACCCTTAGATTTCGAGGACGAAATCTCCTAAAGTAGGGGAGACTGTAACATCCGTTAAAATGGATTTCTAAAATCCGACCCGTTTTGATATTCGGACCCTAATACTAACCCTTGAAACACGAATTTTTTCTTTTTCGCATGAACGTCGAAAGATTTTTTCTAAATATCAATATGGTTATTTATTTATTAGTTTAATAAATCAAATTAAATAAATTTACAAATAATTATAAGATTTAGTAAATAAACAAGTTAACAAGGTTAAGTTAATAAACTATTATTTCTCTAAATAATTAAATTAATAAAAAAAAGTTAAATTAATTAAATAAATTTATTAATAAACAAATCATAAGATTTTTATAATAAAAGTTTAAATTTTAATTAACCAAATTAATCTAGTTAGTTATTAAAGTTAAAAAGGTTAATTGAACTAATAACTAAGTTAAATAGACATGCCACATCCAACTATATTAGTAAGCATATAAATTTTATATACAAACAGAAGTTCAAAACCATTTCATTATACCGCCAAATCGATTTCAGCAACAACGTAACCTTCCTTTTTCATGATCGGAGCAAAGTCAACAACCAGATTCAATCAAGATCAATCATTTCCTTCTCTTGATTGATTGCCAATCAATCACGAGTCGTTTCTGAAATTACGAGATCGTTTCCATATTCCTTGCGAGACCCGTAGCTTATAAATACCGGACCTTGTCACCACCTCGAAACCACACCCTTCTTCAAACCCACTCGCACTTTTTATTCCTTCCTCACTGTT
This sequence comes from Helianthus annuus, assembly GCF_002127325.2. Taxonomy (NCBI): domain Eukaryota; kingdom Viridiplantae; phylum Streptophyta; class Magnoliopsida; order Asterales; family Asteraceae; genus Helianthus; species Helianthus annuus. Next base: position 69,628,170 of record NC_035439.2, read on the forward strand.
TCGAAGATCGTCGGAGTTCAAGTTTTGGCCGGAAATAAGGAAGCTCACGCCGAAGAACTCACCACTTGCCGGAGTTGCGAGGACGATTCGGAGATCACACCGGGGACTCGACTCGACTCGTTACCACCGGCAACACGCCGGAGAGACTACAGCCTGCCGGAGTTGTGAAAACGTCACTGGAGCACAAGTCGAAACACGTATCTCGTTTTGTCGGTATACCTCGTTTCTATTTCGTTTGTTAACCACCTGATTATTTTTGCAAACACTTATGACCATATACAATGTTTAACCCACTAAATCTATGTATATAAACATACAGTCGAATGGTTTTTTATAAACAAGGAAGATGATATTCTCTTAAGTACATAAATGAAATAATCATTTTCTTATTTTAATGCTTTCAAATTGAAACTTTGAGTTTTTATTATCCAACTGTATGTACCGCTTTTTCTTAAAGGAGATGATGTATACTTATGGTCATAACCATTATCAAAGATTTAAAGAAAATAAAGATCTAAATTTTCCAAATAGTTATGGTTATGTTCGATTGTGTAAAAAGAGATAAAAGAAGGTGACTTTTATTTTCCCATGCATTATAGCTAATTATATAATATATATTTTTTAGTAATAAAAATAATCCCATTTTCTTTATTACTAAAACATGACATTTTTCTAGTGATCGTTTCTTTGAGACTAGACATATTTTTCTCGTTAAATTATTTTGTGTAAACCAATTAGTAGCATTAACGCAAGTGTGTTAAAAATATTTCCACACCAGATGTATCAACTCACTAGAATTGAATATTGCGGACATAATTGAAAAGATTTGCCACACTTGTTCCACTCGTATGGGTTATTGACGATTTCGCTTTCACAACTAAGGCTAGTTTCATTCGTTGAAGCTTCCCAATCTTACTCGCGCGTTATTACAAGAAATCGCAACGCAATCAATGTGAGTATACATGACCCATTTTCGTTTTACACTTTTGGGTGCAATATGTATTACATATCAAACATCACAACACATTAAACATTTTATGCACACTCATTCCATATTCTATGTGACACACTCTATTCATGTTAGACATGTTATGCTACTGTAAACACCTAATGACTATGTGTTCATTAACTTCGTACAAGCCTCCCCTAACAATGGTAGCGCTATAGGTTGAGAAACGCCCCTCCTGTTCTACGAGCAGGTATTGTTAGGTTAAACTATGTCAACCTACTCAAACTCGTTTGGGTACACTTTAATTGCGTTAAACTTTGGTTTGGACACATAGAGTAACATCGTTTCGAGTATATACTGTCAATATGGTATGGTATTTCACATTTGGAATTGAGTAAACATTTTAAACATGTATATACTATGTATGAAAACTTGTATACTCGCCAACATGTTTTTGTTGACATTATTTTAATACATATTGCAGGTTGAAAGTACAAGATTCAAGAATCAAGCTAGGATGAACTCTAGAAACCCACATAACATTTGAATTATTGTTGAACGATATGTTGTATTGTTTGGAACTATGTATTTCACTTTAGAGTTTATGAAATGAATTAAATAATTATTGTCACATTTAGTGTTATGAATTAAATAAATTATTGTCACATTAATAATAATAATACTGATAATGATAATAATCCTACTAATGTAGTAAAGTCCCTTGGGTTTTAAAGTACTATTCTATAATTGGACCCCTTGAGTGGTCTAGTTAAACAGATTGATTTGAAAATCTGGTTAGGAATATCATGTGATGATATAATTGAAAAGATCCCTTAAGTGGTCTATTTAAGGAGATTGTACGACGGTCTAGTTAAGGAGATCATGTGTTGATCTAGTTAAAAAGATCGTTCATTGATCTAGTTAAAAAGATCCTTTGGTGGTCTAGTCAAATCGCTTCATGTTTATTCAATTGGTTTTTCCCATACGCATTATGAAATGAATTGTGCGGACTATGCAAGAAATTACGTAATTATGGAGGCCTACATAATTATGGAATTTAGTGCACAGAAACCACAGGAAGTTTTGTCATGTGTTAAGCCCTATAGTAACAAGCGTAATGATACGGGAAAAGTCTTGTACTTTGACCGATGTCGTTTTATCTTACACCCCCCCCCCCCCAATTTTGATTTCAAGCACACACAAGTTTCTATGATAATTCTTCATAAGAAACGTTCTCCTGTCCATAGTTTAAAACTCCATGTTTTGTTACTACAAAGACTTCACTTTGAGGGTTGACAATTTCGCTAAGAATCCTAACATGGCCCAGAGTTTTACTTAGGGTTCAATGGATTTATTTGAAAGCGAAACCGTCACAGCTGTCTTCAAAAGTTTCCTCTAAATAAATTTCAGGATGAAATATAGTATTTCATACTTAGGGTTTGTAAAAATATGTGCATCATTTGCACATATCAATTCTTGTCCGATTTCAAGCTCTAAATCGCTTTCTAGAAGGTTATACGCGCACTGATGCGTAAATATAACCAGTTTAACACAACCAACACTCCGTAATAGTGAAATAGACTTAAATACCTTAAATAACCTCCATATAACTTAGAAATAAGTTTTGGATGGTTTGGTGTGTTGAAATCATGTTTGTTCGATCGCAAGGACTAATTGTGTCAAACTGCGAAACTATACCGATTCGTATAGTAACGAACCTTCCAGAACTTGATAATAAGTTAAATATGCCCTAAATATCCTTTATATAGCTTAGAAATAGGCTTTGAGGTGTTTGGTGCGCAAAAATAAACTTTTGGTCATTCAGGGACTAAAAGCGTCAAAAAGTGCATAAGTTTGCATTTTCGCGCATATCTTACGTTCTGAATATATCCGGACATCCAAAAATTTATGTAAGCATTAAAATATTTTATTTTAGTGTTTGGCACAAGAAAATTCCATTCGTCGCTTGATTTGGATTGTTTTTGTGTTCGTTACGACTTCCGTCGTAATTAACCGAACAACGCAACCGTAGGACCAAACGAACCGAATCCGACATATTTTTGAACATGTTTTGAGTTCCCTATACTTTAACTTCATTTTAGAGCCTTGAAATGAGGTTAGCGGGGCTTAAACGTGTCAAAAATGAGCCGAAACGCATGTTTCTGAAGTTCAGGGACCAAAATTGACATTCTGCCATAGTTATCTTAAGAAGGGACCAAAATGAAAAATCTAAATTCCAGCTTTTTCCAGCTGTTCCCCTCATTTGCACATGGTTTTAATGAAACTATGGGCTCCCATGGTTTCACAAAACCATGGGCACATGTGTACGGATGAGATCGAAGCTCGTTTTACGATGAACGATCCTAACGGTTCTAGATTTCCTATAAATACCCACCATGTTTTCATTCATTCCTCACATTTGAATCTAATTCAAGCTCTCTAAGTGGAAGTATATGCTTTCTACCTGAGAGAGAATCGGGTTCAAATCTTGCAGGGACCTTCTGTAAGTATTCTTTCGCGTTTTTCATTCGTTTTTATCGTTAAAGTCGAACTGCGTTTGACTTTCTGCATTAACCAGTTTATGGTCAATGCGAAGTTCGTTTGAACTTCATAACGTGAGCGTAATCACGATGGTTATAGTCCCTAGTGACTATACCTACTGATTACCACGTTATCTAGGCTCAGTGACGAGTCGTAGTTTCGGCCAAAATGCGTTTTCTCGCGTATTTTGTAACCAAACTACTCTAGGGTATTAAAACCGTTTGTTTTAATACCAAACCTGTTTTCTAACTTAACTAAACATGTTCTAGCATGTTTAGCTCGTCACTTTTTAGATTAGTGCTTATGTAGGGTCGTAAGGTAAGCGATCTAAACAATCGCTTATACTTTCGAACCCGACCCGTTTGGTCGATCATTAGGATCCGACCAAACATGTTTAGTAACCATAGTTGTATAGGGAATAACCTTCCGAGGTTATACCTTATGGTCACTTCGTTTAAGTAGTTGTATGATAGGTAGTTTATATGCCTTAGGTAAATTACCAAAATACCCTTTTTATGCATAATTGATATTTAAGCATATGTAACCCAAACTTTTGTTATTTAACTAATTATGCAACATAATTAAACATGTTTAGGCATATAATACTTGTCATAAGACTAGTTAGGCGGTCCGAACGCGTTTTACGCAAACGACGCGTTAAAGTAGCGTAAGCTACCTAAACGGGTCGTGATGGGTCGTAAGCACTTAGGATAGGTTTCATTTTAGTATGTAGGCCTTGTTAAACCATATCATATGAGTTCCCACTCTCATTTGGTTTACGAGACCTCATACTATCCGATCTCCCGATTTAGGTCCGGTTTATTTATGTAGTTATCAATATTAGGTGCCGTTTGATTCCGTGCTCCTCTAGCTTTGCTTGGTGGTTATCCTAGGACTTCTAAGCAATCTCAAGTGAGTACATAGTCCCCTCTTTTACTGTTTTCAACTGTTTTGGGGTGAAGCATGTGTACCTATCTGTTATTTTCATGATTTCAAAGTATAATTGATTATACATGTTAGTACTTATCTTTTGACAAACTAAATGACTATCTATGGTTTAAACACTGATTTTTCAAAGATTATGAAATAAATTGTTGGAATAGTACTTATTTTTGTTCACCAGACCGGTTGGTAGTATGATATAGCGCTATAGGATTTGACACCCCATTCCTGTTGTCATGGAATGTCTGAAACCAATTTGTTGCTCCATCCAAATAGGGATTGCCTTTGTGGTATTTCTATAGTCTCAAAGGTGTATTTTGATACACTAGGTCTGAATGAATTTTTAAATCACATTATTTTTGTATATTAAGTTATACTCCCAAAAGTATAGTTTGATATGCTCTCATATGGGATATTGTACAAAAACCAACATATATTTTGTTAATCATTAAAACATAGTTTGATATGTTATCTTCATAATCCAAAGCATAGTTTTAATATGTTATTTTCAAACCAAAACATAGTTTAATATGTTATTTATAAATCCAAAGTATACTTTTGATATACTACTGAAAACTTATGTATGTTACCAACTAAAGTATGGTTAATATACTATTTACTTAATGACTGGTTTTTGGTTAGTGTTTAGATAACGGGACGGGTGTAATGTGATGAAAACATGGTAGATACGCCGGTGGTACTTCTTATATATAAGTGTTTTCATCGCATTACATACCGTGGCGTTATTTAGTACACTTGGGTTAATGGTTTTGGAACTAAAATATATTTTAATATATAACTTATTCAACTTTCTTAAAACCGAAGTATATTTTTATATATACTATAAATCTTTTTATCAAAATGTTGTTTATCAAACAATATATTTTATACAAACTCATTTTACTTAATTATTTAATTACCTATGTATTATTATTTTGTATCATCTAATTTCTTATAAATGATTTATAAAAGAAAACCTTTTTCAAGGATCATGACTACTTTTATTAAAACCTTTTCTTTAAACTTATAAGTCATGAATCCTACCTCAATAAAACCTATGTATCTCACAGGCATTTTTATGCTGACGTACCTATTTTTACACATGTTTCAGGTACTGCTCTGTGATGATTGATGATATATGCTACACTTAGGATGGACTCGTGCCTTAGCGACTTTAAAACTTGAAAGATAATAGTTGTGCTTATTTGATTGTATTAAAACAATGAGTTCATTTATTCAATAAAACAACATTTCAATTTTCCATCTGTTATGAAACAATGATTCTGTTACAACACTCCCCGACGTTTCCGCCACGTTTTGTTGTTTTACGTGGTCGGGGTGTGACAGCTGAACATCAGAAACCCTCAGGTTTATTGCAGCAGTTTGAAATGCCAGTTTAGAAATGGGAATTGATAACAATGGATTTTGTTACCAAATTACCCAAAACAAGAAAAGGTAATAATACAATCTGGGTGATTGTAGACAGGCTAACTAAGTCAGCTCATTTCCTACCAATGAAGGAGACTTTCAGTATGGAGCAGTTAGCTAAGCTGTATGTAAATGAAATAGTCTCACTACATGGAATTCCTTTATCAATTGTTTCTGATAGAGATAGTCGTTTTACCTCTCATTTTTGGACAAGTTTCCAAAAAGCCATGGAAACCAAGCTCAATCTAAGCACTGCTTACCATCCTCAAACGGACGGACAAAGCAAAAGGACCATTCAGACAATGGAAGATATGCTTAGAGCTTGTGTAATTGATTTCGGAGGAAATTAGGACGATCATATGCCATTAATAGAATTTTCTTATAACAACAGCTATCATACCAGTATCAATGCTGCACATTTGAAGCACTTTATGGACGAAAGTGCCGAACTCCAGTCCGTTGGGCTGAAATCGGAGAAAAGCAATTATCTAGACCAGAAATAGTATAAGAAACAACCGACAAGATCATTCAAGTCAAGGAGTGGCTGAAAGCAACCGTGACCGACAGAAGAGTTACGCTGATCACAGACGAAAGCCACTGGAATTTCAGGTAGGAGACAAAGTGTTATTGAAAGTTTCTCCTTTGAAAGAAGTGGTAAGATTCATCAAAAAAGGAAAGCTAAGCCCCACGTATGTTGGACCTTTTGAAATTATTAAAAGAATAGGACCTGTAGCTTATCAGCTACAATTGCCAGAGGAAATGGCAGGAATACATGATGTATTTCATGTATGCAATCTCAAAAAGTGTTTAGCAGATGAATCATTGGTAGTACCTCTTAAGGATATAGAGGTAAATGAAAAACTCAAGTTTGTGGAAAAAGGCCTCCACAAATCGAAGACAGAAAGGTCAAGAATCTCAAACACAAAAGATTAGTTCTGGTCAAAGTGAAATGGGATTCTAAACGAGGACCAAAATACACTTGGGAGCTTGAAACAGAAATGCAAAGGAAATATCCACACCTGTTCCAGTAGACCTCGAGGATGAGTTCTAAAACAAGGTGGGGAGGATATAACAACCCTCCAAAATTTATTCTGACACCCCAAGATATTTAAAGTGCCCCTATACGTCCTAAAATATACCCCGTATGCGAAAATCGAGCCTAAAATACCATATATAATTAAAAATATAATAAAACTCTTTTCAAGGGATCATAAGGATCACAATGTTAATATCACTAATGGACAATATATTATAGCCCATAGGCTCTTCATCACAAATGGATGTTTATACTTTGACCATCATACTGATGATACTTGCCATGATCTAATTCGATCATATAGGCTTTAAGGCCTGGACATAGTCCAAATACCCTGACTGCTGGTGTGGTCTCTCAGGTCACACTGCCAGGAGTGTTAACATGTTCTCAGATGTTAACAAGATTAATTTGTCTTAATGGTTACACAATGATCGCATTGATCATATAGGTTTGGAGGCTTGAACATAGTTCACCACCTCTAGATAGAAGGGGTATCTCCCTTAACTATCATAGTAGAAGGAATAATCATCCTTAACTACCAAAGGTTTTGGCCAATTAATGTGGACTTGCCACTTGGCAGTGGTAAACCATTAAGAAGATCTTCTGAAATTATTCAGCTGATCGATAAAGTTCGAATAAAATTCATAGTAATGATTTCTAAAGGACGATATGAGTACCTATAAAAAATTTTCAAGACTCCCAATAAATCATTAGGAAATTTATTATAATGCCTCAAACGGGACTTTTAATATTATGCTCGTCCATAGAGGACTTTAAAAGGAAATTATAAGTCCGTATAGGGACTATAAAATTACAGTTTGCCCATGAAGGGACTATAATAAAGTATCAGGTCTACGAAGGGGTTACAAGGAGATATCATATCCGCTAAAGGGGACGGGGGTTGCGATACGGATAGTCCCTGTGGTTTGTCCAAATTTCACCTTTAGTCCCCAACTTTCTAAAATTATACTCTTGCTCCCTGTGGTTTGATCAGTTTTTACTCGGATAGTCCTTGAAGTGGATGGAGGTTATTTCTCTCAGTTAAGTAGGTGTGAAATTACAAAAATACCCTTATCATTTAAAACTCTTAACTTATCTTCATCCCCAGTCCCTTACCACCTCTTGACTTCATCTTCATCCCCAATCCCCCACCCACTCAAACCACCTGTGTAGTTTTAACCCCCATCTCCTTGGTTTATTATGTTTTAACCCCATCTCCTTCTTGATTTAAAATTTGCAACTTCATCACCAATGGTGCCACCAGCCATCTTCGATTTTCTTAACCCCCTATCTTTTTTCAACAAAACACCCCCACTATAACACTATTTCTTGAAACCCCTATCTCCGGACTGCAACCGCCCCTAACGGACCAATACAGTGATGGTGAAACCCTAGTCACCATACAACGATGACTTTGTTGTTGGAATTGGAGACAACAATCAATTCCGACAATATCGTTTTTTCCATCTAACAGGTCTGTCTTTCTCTATAGATCTCGTTTTCTGGCAATATCATTTTTCTGCTTACATGTGTTACGAGATTGGTTCCCTTAAACTAGTGCAACCAGTACTTGGTTTTCGGTAATACCGTTTATCCGGTTAATATTAAGATGGGTTTGTTCCAATGCTTCATCTAGAAGAAGAACATGGTGTCTGGTCGCAAATGATGATTTAGGATTTATAATTGTATAAAGTAAACTGAGGTGTATATGTGCTAAAAATTAAAACTTAAGCGATAGTTAAGATTGGGGTTTTATTTGATCTGCTTTAAATACAAGTACCTTATTTTCCATCTCTTTTAAGGTCGTCACTGAGATGCTGAAACAACCCAACAGCAACTTTGATGGACAATGAAGAGTTGACTTTTGTAGGAATGAAGTTAATGTCTTGGATGTTCAGAGTTGTGTAACCAGTTACTAGCATGATTGCTGGAATCCTTTTTTGTGCAGGTCGTTTGAGTGGGTGGGGGATTGGGGATGAAGATAAAGTCAAGAGTTTTTAATGATAAGGGTGTTTTTGTAATTTCATGCCCACTTAAGTGAGAAAACTAACCTCCATCCATTTCAGGGACTATTCGAGTAACAACTTATCAAACCACATTGAGCAAGAGTGTAATTTTAGAAAGTTGGGGACTAAAGGTGAAATTTCGACTAACCACAGGGACTATCCGGGCATTTTACTCAACTTTCTGTAAGAAGGTACCTGAAAAGTTGCATGCTGATTTCGGATCAAGAACTCCAGTATTTGGTCAGACACAATAGTTTTTGGATTGATAGCTTTGAACTGCAGGATGTTGGGTAGATTGTTTTACTGTTATTTAGCTTTAACAAGAAAAAAACAATTTGAAATTTGAAAAACGGAAGCTGTCAGCACCTCAAAGACAACATGGTGGTCAAGTAACAAAATCATTACCAAAATCTCTAAACAAAACCTCCTCAAATATGTTGGTTGATGTTGAAGCTTTGCTTGACCCTACCCATATGCAAATGCATCAAACAACAAAGAATGATACGATTCAGTTTGTAACTGAGATGATTATAGACTAATGGCAGGTAGACGAGCAACAAGTTGCGCCGCTACCCCCTTCTGAATAGCAAACCCTACCCTGCTAAACACAAAATTCTGCCCCTTAACATGCACGGTGTTACTATTTACCACCTGCTGAACCCGCTTGAAGAACCGCACCGCGCGTCAGGGGCGAGAGCGCCAAAGGTATCGAAAGCAAACGGGACGAACAAATTAACGCCCATATTATTAAATTAACAAAACTATTAGCAAAAGTGCAAAACTCCCTATTTCTAACAAAGTTTCTAATAGATTAACGCCCACATAATCAACACTTAATGCCAAATAACACTTAACTAAATAACCAATTGACAATTAACGTCAAATAACACGCAAATAATCGACACTTTTCAATGTTAATTTTCAGAAATAATCGACAACTAACACCCAACGGTCCTAACTAATCATTAATCAATAATCAATTACTCATACTTGCGATCAGACAAACAGGTCTTAACTAATTAATAATCATACCTGCGATCAGAATTATGCGATCAGACAAAACAGGCCACCCCTACAGTGGCTTCGCGTGGTGGGTTGTTGCTTGTTACCGGATGTTCGAGGGTACTGATGCTGGGTGCTTGATGGGCTATTGCTTGTCGCCGGAATTTCAACTGTTCAAGACTTACGGCTGGGGTCGATGTTCATGTGTGGTGCCTGTGTGTCGTTTCAGTCTCCCACAATTTCCAACTAGCAGTATACTCGTCGGCTGGGACGGGTTTCTAAATTTGCAACATTCAAACTATGTGTACGATTAGTAGGCCAAGAAGTAGGTTAATTTTCGTATATTTTAACTCATTTTTTTATTTAGTTGGCACAATTCAACATCCTTGCTTCCTTGTGTGTAATCCAGAAATTTTTAAAGAAAAGGAAACAGTAACGAAATAGCTTCAAATATATAATGGTATGTTTGAATTAAAAAATGTTACTTGGCTAGCAGGTTACAACAATGCATAGTGACTCATTTGTGCTTTTCAAATTTATTTTCTTAATGTAAGTCCCGTTACGGATCTTTGAATGATATCAAATACAAATCTTGTATTGTGCAGAAACCAAACACAAGACGATTTAAGAATAAGAAACTAGAAACGAATATGAATCAAAACACTTATCTTGCATACACCAATTAGATGTTGGATACAAGACGGTCTGCGACTTCGGCTGGAACTAGACTTCTCCAAAAGTTGATTAACCCTAAATAATAGAAAGGGTTTTACATATATACTACAAAACTCCGGCCTAAAGCCCTTAACATAGCCCAGCCGAAACATATCGACCCAAATACAAGTTAATCAATTACATCACAAGCCCAAACTAGTTAACTACCTAACCCATTATGCATAAACCTTCAGCTTCCAACAATCTCCCCTAGGTTTATAGCATAAGGGCACTTCAATCTTCAACCGCTTCCGCTGCCGCCCAGCAAATCCTTGCTTCTTAATATGCAACGCCCCAGCAATAGCTCCAGTCCACTCTTTAGCGATTATTTCATACTTCTCAGTAGACCGAATCTGATGCTTTACTAGAACTTCAAGATCTTGTAAACTCATTGTCAATAAGTTAACTTGATCTGCCATTCTATATTGCACGTCACCATCACATACCATCAAAGCTTGCCCCGTAAACTCATCATATACCCAGAACTTCAAATTCTTGAGACCACCTTCTAGGATTTTCTTCACTAACAGAATTGATTTCTCATTGTCTGTAGGAGGCCAGATCACAGTCTTCATTCGCCTATTCGTTCTCAGATCACGAACTCCAGGAGCAGGTTTAAGATAGGATTCCGCAGTCTTCATGGAAGGAAACCCTCTTTCAACCTCTCTCTTGAGTCTTTCAAAGAACATATATCCTTTTTTCGTTTGGCTTATCATCGGTGTAAGGAGCATTCACAAGCATGGATAAATCCACCTTGGTTAGAGACTAAAACTGACCTGGTTGAGAATAATACTCTACCGGAAAAATCTTTCGTTTTATCGACCATATCTTTCTATCATGATCGTAACCCCAACTCTCAATACCAGACTTGTTTCCAACCTGGTCATACAAGCTCGAACCAACATCTATAACAGTAGGATTTGTAGGGTTCAAATTTCTATTCTTAACCACAACCAGCTCCCTTTTCTTCTTAAGTCTCGCTGCTTTCTCTTTAGTCTTTTATTTATCAGCAGGGGTGTTGAAACACAGATTCATAGCAGCTTCACGCTCAGCATTGTCTTTAGCGAACTCTCGAGCTCGAACTTCAGCAGCCCTTTCATACTTTTCCAAGTCAGTTGGATCAGCAAATTCCTGGCCAAACTTCTTTTCCAACTTGCCATGAATATCATAAACAATGGAAAATAACAAACCCACATCTCCTTGCAATTGATCGATCTGCTGATCCTTTTGAGCAATAGTATCTTCAAGCTGAACAATCTTCGCATCTTTATGAATAGAATCATGTTCAAGTATCACCATCCTTTTCTTCAGCTCACGAACACTGACATACTCATCATCGTCACTTGAATCATCAACAAAAAAGTATATTATGTCCATGCACTTGTCCCGACATTGAGTTTCTATGTTTTTACTGGTCCTGGTTTGCCCAACATAATCAGCGACAAGGAATGCGAAAATCAGAATAACGGAAAACCGAATTACGAATTGTTCGGACGAGAGACTGTTTGAGACGAAAGGGCCATTCGCGCGGATGGGATTACCCTGTCGTGCAAAAGGGACTGTCTGGTGAACCGAGTCTCGTTTGAATGTTTTAACTATTAAACAGTTATGTTCGTGATTTTTGTTAGTTTATTAGTTATAATATTAGTACATTAACAATCCAGAATATTCATAAGGTTCATAGAAGTCATGCATAGAGGTTTAACCTCGTTATTATTCACCAAAGGATAAATCAGTTAACTTAGTTAACCGACCGGGGATGAAGATAAGTTAAGAGTTTTAAATGATAAGGGTATTTTTGTAATTTCATACCCACTTAACGGAGAGAAATAACCTCCATCCACTTCAAGGACTATCCGAGTAACAACTGATCAAACCACAGGGAGCACGAGTGTAAATTTAGAAAGTTGGGGACTAAATGTGAAATTTTGGTCATATGTCTTTAAACTTAGTGTTTTATATTTGGGACATGTAAACAAAACATATTGTTATGGTTTGTAAACCTTTAAACTACCGGTATCGTTGATGCTTAATCATGTTAGATGTTTGCTTATCGTATGCTTGAAAACCTTTCGTGGTCGCACCTTGCGTTTTTGTCTTCCGTGGTGCGTGACAACCCTTGAAGGCGACGTCTAGCCCATGAGCCCATCTATCCAATACCTTATCCAGGCCTCCGGCTATAGATACCAACCTCCACCAAAAGTTTAAGGATCTGATTTCTCACTCTCTCACCCTAAACACACATTTGTTTCCTTTCTTCCTTGAAAGAACAAATACTTATTTTCACGTTGAAGCCTAGTTAAGAGAATAACCCTTTCTCCTCTTAACGAGTAACAGTGTTCTGTTTTGTAGATCACTCTCGAGATCCCAGCTGTATCGTTTGAAGAGAAGAGCTACAAGATAACCCCCCCCCCCCCCGGGGTCAAGATACCACATTTAGTTCTGTCCCTCACAAATCTGAACTAGTGCTTCTTCATTGGCGCCATCCTATTTGCCAGAAGACACTTCTCTTCGATTTTTCTTCTTTTTTGATTATTTGGATGGTCAAACTCAACCCCCTCTTCCACTCATCGGTTCCTGTTTGAAGTCCACGACCGTTGGGGCCACCTTGCACAACCCCGATCCCAATGATAAAGAATACGGCCAAAAAGACAATGTTGTGGGTACCATCAGTAGTGTTACCCACAATACTCAAGGGACGAACCAAAAACGTCCTTCAGTTTCCGCACACGGACACGGACGCACAACAGGAGCCTCATCTACACGAATGGGAAACATTAGAAATGTGGTTCCTCCGAAGCAAGCAAACCTTGACGACGGGTACCAAAGTGGAACTATGAAGGTTGAGTGGCAATCAATGTTTTCATAACCGGATAACATACTGGTCGTTTTACTAGTCCATTGGTAACCGGATAATGTTATAATTATTTTTATAACATACTTATAACTTTGTATAGAATTATAGTTTTACTTATGTTTTAATATAACAAATGAACCCTTAATAAGTAGAACAAAAAAAAAAACACATAATAATTGAATTTGTATATAATAGATGATTCTATATTACATTTTTTATAAGGGACGATTGCTAGGTTTAACCGAAGTATATGTATATAACTGACGATTCTATGTTATAATTTTTTTATAAGAGATGATTGCTAGGTTGACTGAATTGGGTACGTATAAGACTAAATATAACCAAGAAGAGTCTTTAAGGGGTTAAGGTTAACTCTCTTATGTGAATTTTGGCTGCACAAAACGAAATCACGCCTTTAATGGTTTCATTTAGATTGTTCGGGTAAACAATGACTATGAAAACCGGGTTCGTTGTGTCTCGCATTTTTGCCGTGACATGGTGTGACATCATGAACAATCCAAGTCTCAAACTTGCATTTTCATGCATTTCCTTCCTTTTTGGAATGGAAAATTAATTAAGTCTCTCCAAAGATATCTAAATTCTATCTCATCTTCTTCTCTATTTTCTTTGTCCATTGATTAACCGTTATAACTACATCAACTTTTTTCTTTAACTAACGTGTTTTTAAAGCATTCATATTTCATCCTTTATATTTACGTGAGTGCATTCTATATATTTTATGGAGTGTGTGTGAGTGGAGAAAATATAAAATGTTACTCTTTATCCGTAATGGAGGGATACTATTCACCATTTATATATCTTTTTAATATTTTTTGAAGATGGTTGTAAGTGGAGAAGATAGAAAATGTAATAATAAAAGTATAAAAAACTATTATTTAATTGAAAATGAGAGAAAAAATATAGTGATTATAGAAAACGAAGTACGAAATTAATTTTGAATTAGGGGTGACAACAAAAATCCAACCATGATATTTTGGGTTATTTTGGGCCTGTTTAAAAAAGGAAATAAGTCAGAATGGGCTGAGAATTTAGCAGAGCCGACCCAATGGGTATATGAGCCTAGGCCCAAGCCTAGGGCCATCAAATTTGAAGGGCCACCAATTTTCTAATAGATGAGGCCCAAATCTCTCATTTGTAAACATTACATAAACCTAATAACCCAATTCTAGTAGATCAGGCCCAAATCTCTCATATGTTAACATTACATAAACCTAATAACCCAATGACACTAAGAGACGTTTGAAAGCACGTGCAGCGGTGGGTGCATAAGCCAAAGCGGCGATATATCACAGACCTTCTCTGTAGTGCCGTTTAGTTTTGCTCAGTTTTGCGATTTTATGGTTGGTGATTTAATCTTGTGGCTCTCACTCAGGTTAGACATTCACATCCTCATTTGTTGAATAGGGAACTAGGGTTTATTTGCCAATTTGAATCTCTTGTTTAGGGATTATGCTTATTTCAATATTTGTTGATTTTAAATTGTTGAATTAGTGCTAATTTGCTGATTTTAAGTTGTTGAATTAGGGCTAATTTGTTGATTTCAGTTTATTATTTAGGCCTTTAGGGCTTATTTGATTATTTTAAATTGTTTAATTGGGGCTGATTTTAAGTAGTTGAATTAGGGCTAATTACGATAATCTCATCAAACAATTTGCTTTGGTTAAAGCTAGAAAAGTAGATTTTATTTTTATATATATACTATAATTATAGAAAACATATGACTTTCAAAAAAAATTTAACTATGCGAATTATAAACTTTTTAGTTTATAATTGCCGGTCCCAAGCCCGGATAAAGGAGTAGGGTTTTATTACTAAATATGTTGAAAATGATAATTTTGCAAAAGGGCCACCACTTCGTAGTTCGATTAGGGCCTCCGAAAACGTAGGAACGGCACTGGAATTTAGTCAAGATGGGTTAGGATGAGTTTTAAAACACCCATCTAAATTTTAACATGGGCCAAGATGGGGTTTTAAGTTTTAACTATCTACCCCAAAAACGCGCATCATACTTCATGGATTCAAGTTGAGTCAAAACCCTAGTAGTCAAATCGATCAAATCCACACGAAATTCAACCTCACCGGAACCAATTTCTTCAAACTATTGTTTAGGCCACTCACATAAACTAGCAATGAATCCAAATCAATCGGTGAAACCAGATGAATCTCACTCCACCGGTTACGCTCCGTATCCAAAAATTGATCCAAACGACGTCGTTCCTCCTTCGCCCGCTGAGAGCTGGACATCCGTCCCTGTCGGTTCTCAACCCGAACCTCCGCCACCGCCGCTGTCACACCCCAACCGATGGCGGAAACATCGGGATGAGACGAAAACGAGATTTGCAAAAGACTTCATAACAATACGTGACAATATAGTTTAAATCCAATTTCATTTCAAGACTAGAATGTCATACAAGGTTCAAACTTCAAACAAAAGACAACATTGTTTCAACAATACATCAAAATAACAAAATTAATCCAGGTGTGTATCTAGTCCACCTAAATTGCATTCCTTCATCGCATCATCAAGTCTATCAGCCTGCAAACATGTTTTAAAATAATCAACAAAAAGTTGTCGAGTGCAAGTTTTGTTACATAGCATAATATAGTATAAAAAGTGCTCATATCCAACATAACTCATGATATGCAATAATAGTATGCTAAAATGGCGTACAATATGTTCAAACCCAAGTATACAACGTGTTAAAAGAGCCTATCCCAAATAGAATAGTGGGAGGTAACAAGTTTATCTTAACAATACGCTAAGACTAATTAGCGATCATTACCCAAACCTGCCCAACCCACCCATTTTGCCACCCCTAGTTAGAGATAAGAGTTAAATGCCCGGATAGTCCCTGTGGTTTGCCTTTTTTTCACCTTTAGTCCCTAACTTTCTAAAATTACAGCTATAGTTCCCAACTTTTCAATTTTTGTTCCCGGATAGTCCATATGCCTAACATCAGTTAGTTTTCTCAGTTAAGAGGGTGTGAAATGACAAAAATACCCTTTCCTTAAAAATGCCAAACCACAAGGACTATCCGGGCATCTTCTTCATCAAACAAAATTATTACTTCACCTTCCGGCCACTCTGTTTCTCCGACGTACTTCGGAATCAGAATCGCTGCAATCGCACGACTATCCGGGCATTTAACTCTGTTTTTCCCATTTAAGTTAATAATGTCTACTGGGTACTGTTTAACTATCTTCCAGAATTATGATTGCCGGCAGGGACTATCCGGGAACCACCGCCACCACCACACCCCGTCATAACCGGCAGATCACCACTTCCAGACAAACCCGCCCAACCCACCCACACCATCGCCGAAATGACCACCAAATCCACCTTCACTGCAACCACCATATCACCACCACCCATAACCGTCTCATCCGTCACCAAACCCTTATAATAATTTTCCCATCAACCAAAACCCGAATACCCTTCCAATTCTCATTTTCAGTAATTATATCGTTCCAAAAAAAAAAAAACAAATTGGAATGTGTTTAGACTCACATTTTCGATTTATACAAACCCTTTAGACCCCCACCAATAACCACTTCAGAAAAACCTCTCTCGTTAACTCGAAGCCGCCGGAGTTCTGCCGGAGTAACCGAAGCACGCCGGAAAACCTTCATTCGTTCCACTGTTGGTATACAATTCTTCCCAACTATTCATTTATTTGTTTCTGGTTAATTTTTTTCAGATATAATAAACTGATGATAGTTTTAAAAACAAAGATTAAATCATGTACAGTGGGAGGTTTTTATCCTAGCTTTAGGAAGAAGATGACACCGTAAGCAGCGTTTTAATAAAATAAAAATCATAAACATTCAAATCTTGCTGCTGTAGCCTGTAGTGGAGTGGTTTTGGTAAGAGGAGAGGTGGTGGATGTGATGGGTGAGAAGTGGAGATGTTAATGGCTTCTTGCATCTGGAGTTAGAATATTTTTTTAGTTAGGGCAATCTTGTCATTTCACATAATACAAAAAACTAACCACCATCCGCTTTAGGGACTACTCGGGAACGAAATTGCAAAAGTTGGAGACTATAGCTGTAATTTTAGAAAGTTAGGGACTAAAAATGTAAAAAAGGGCAAACTACAAAGACTATCCGGGCATTTAACTCTAGAGATAAATTAATAATTTTAGAGTAAAAGCATGTAAAAAAGCTTTTAAAATTATCCTTTTTCAATTAAAAAGATAAAAAGAAAAAAACGTGTTTGAGAGCGCGATCAAAACTTTGAATGACACCCATCCGCGGTAAAACAAAAACAAAAATCCAAGTGCCACGCTGGCAATCCCCGTGAGTCCAAGCGCACCAATCAAAATCAAACCCTTCCCACTACAAATACAAACCCCCATCACTCTCTCAACATCATCGCCCTTTCTCCAAATTGAAACTGAAATTGAAATTAGGGTTTAGCAAAATGGCGGGAAAATCCAGTGCAGAAGTAAAGAAAGGCGGTAGAGGCAAACCAAAGGCTTCAAAGTCCGTTTCAAGATCCTCTAAAGCCGGTCTTCAGTTCCCCGTTGGCAGAATCGCTAGGTTCCTCAAGGCCGGACGGTATGCCCAACGTGTCGGCGCCGGAGCTCCAGTTTATCTCTCCGCCGTTCTCGAGTATCTGGCCGCTGAGGTATTTTCAATTTGTGTTTTTGTTTTGTTTGATTTGACAAAAGTTAGGGTTTGTGTTTGATTAATAGAGTTTGTTGATATAGGTGTTGGAGTTGGCTGGAAATGCAGCGAGGGACAACAAGAAGAGCAGAGTAGGTCCAAGGCACATACAGTTAGCGGTGAGGAACGATGAAGAGTTGAGTAAACTGTTGGGATCTGTGACTATTGCAAATGGTGGTGTTCTTCCCAACATTCATTCCACTCTGCTTCCTAAGAAAGCAGGAAAGGAAAAGGGAGAGATCGGTTCAGCTTCACAAGAGTTTTAAGTAATATGGATATATTGTTTCATGTATGATACAGTGTTTGGGTTTTGGAATAGAGTGTTGGTGTTTGGGGTTGTAGGATGAATGCATTTTTATTATAATAGTTTTTTTTTGCTTGCAAATTTCATTCTCTCCAATTGATTATCTTCCGATACGTTGCATCATGCTATTACACTTAATTTGATTGTGATGAACCTGTGGTTGGCATATTATTGCTAGTTTGAATTGGTGTCACAGCTTGCCTCCCATAAGACTTTGCCTTGAGACCTGTGCAGGAACCTAACATAAATGGGTAAACCTTCCCACCTCCCCCCCAAACCAATTGGTCTGTGGATCATTGGCATCAGTATAGTTTCTTTGATTGTGATAAAACAGAATTCTTGCTTATAGTGTTTTTAAACGAGTGGATTGTGAAAATAATTATTTGTTATACTTCTAGTACTTTGACACTCGCCTTAGACATGAAGTTCATTCCTCAATATGCTTGGCTAACCAGTTTCATACTGATCATGCACATTATCATCATATGGCTCTCTTCAAATCTGGCACACAAAATGCTCATGTTTTGTATTCAAATTTAAATCGTTTCAATTCTAGTTTTTTTATTAGCCAATTAAGTCTTGAATTCTTGATCCTTGCAAGCTTAGGTTACAAAAGGAGTGTGTGGCTAACTTTCTTAAGTGACATGTTAACATATACCTTTTGAAGTTTATTGACCTTGAGTTTTGATGATTAAATTTTTTATGCTTTTTGATCTTAGTTGCATTGATCTACACTCTGCATATAGAGTTGGTCTGTTGATGAGATCATTGCCTAGTGGTAGATGGTCATTCTATATTCTGCTTCATATCACGCCTTGGATCGTGAGAGTTACCTCCCAAATTTGATCCTTAGTGAACTTTGGTATTTGCCTTTGTATACCATGAGTGAACTCATGAAATCTTGTTGGCCTCATATTCATTGGCGAAGCATAGTGGGGGCGGGAGGGGGCAGCCGACCCCCTGAACTTTTCGCTCAGTAGTGGAGAACATGTAGTTTTTGTATATAAATTTTTGGGTATATGCGTTTTCGACCCCCCGTTTTATAATTTTTTTTGGGTATATACGTTTTCGACCCCTGGTTGGAAATCTTAAGCTTCGCCACTGCATATTTGTTTTTCCATTGTTACTTTGCATGTCATCACTCAAACGGGTAAATTGTGATCATGAAAGGAAACCGGGTCTAAAACAAGACATGCTTCTTTCATACCATATGATGTATATGAGGTCAGGCAACAACTACTCGACTGGTAAAAGTAGAATTAAAATGAAACAGATAGGCTATGGGTCACTCAAGATACAGCTTCACCACTCAAGCTTGATGTAAGGCAATTCCTAAGTCAACTCAAGATACCACTCAATTCACACCCCTTGGATCGTTTTTGGTTCACCACTCAATTCGGCCAAAAATTGAATTAGTAAAGGATTCAATTAACTCACCACATATGAAAAAATCTACACAAAAGATAGAGTTGTTTGGGTTTTGTAAAAAAAAAAAAATTGTTTATAGTTAATTACAAGGATTAACAACGTTTTCAACATCTTTCGCAGTTAAATCATTCTTTTGTGAAGCTAAGCGATTAACAACATTCTCATGCTCCGACAACGCGACATTGAGTTGCATAATCTCCCTCTCTCTCTCAACTACAACGACTTTTGCCTCAACCTCCTGCTCAGCACGCTCGTGGTGAGATCGAGCCTCATCCAACAAAGCTTGCATTTCAGCATTTTGTTTCTTTAAAACCACCCCTTGTGCATGCAAATTAGTGTTGTCTTCACGAACCTTGTGCAAGATGACATTATCCTTCTTACAAATCTTACACAAATCTTTCTCAGCCGTTCTTCTTGGCACCAAGTACCACCCACTCCATAGACTTCTTTTCTGCTTCAAATTTTGTTTGGTTCTTTGCTAGTTGCATTTGAGCAGTGAGAAAGAACTTGTGTTCATCAAACAACCGCGCACTAGTCACCTCAAAAGCAACCCTCTTCCGATGCATAGTGTGTCACACCCCAACCGATGGTGGAAACATCGGGGGGTAAGACGAAAACGAGATTGCTCGAGACTTCATAACACCATTGCGACAATATTTAATTCAAAACTGATTTCATTTCATTGATAACAAATTGTCAAATACAACATGTGAAATCGAAGTACAACACCTGAAATTCAAAATACAACATGTTTGAAACAATACAACAAAATACATCAATTATAACAACATATTCTAGTAGATCTAAATATGTTTCTAGAGCATCCCTACAAGATTCTGAGATCATCAAGTCATCAACCTGCAACATGTTTTAAAGTATAGTTCAATACAAAATGTATTGGCCAATATACAAGTTTACTATAGCATAAGTATAAAATGATTTAAACGAATCCACATGGCAACTTAGTTATCAAGATTAACGTAAAACTAGCATACAGATATACAAGTCAATCCTCTGATTACCGTAAGTATCAAAGACTTAACATGACCATAAGACTATGGGCGGTGCGTTACTCCTATAGCGCTATACATGTTAAGGGGAGGCTCGTACGAAGTTAATGACAAGTTTATCACATAAGTATAACGTATTAGCATGCATGATTGGATTTTTTGTGTGATTGCATAAAATGTAAGTGTAACTGTGTAGGTTGATAAGTAAACATATTGCACCCAAAAGTGTAAAATGGAAAAAGGGCGTTCGAGTATACTCACAGTTTTGCAAATCTTCGTTTGATAAACCGCGAGTCGTTGAGTAGAGTATGAGAGCGCTGGAACACCGAGGTTACCCTATAGGTGGGTAAACGAAGGTGTGAGTTGTTGGAGTTGAACGGAGGATCGGATTCGGAGTAATAAGTACATAAGTATAATAGTACGAAAGTATGATTAAACAGAAAGTATATTTCTTCTAGGCACTCGTCATGACACTAAGTTTACTGTGATTTCACGGGTCCTGATTTGCCCGATAGAATCTGTAACGAGGAACGTAGAATTGAAATAAACGTAAACCGAACATCACAACTCCGTTTGGGCGACTAGACAGTTCGCACGAATGGACACCCTTTGTCACACCCTAACCGATGCCGGAAACATCGAAGCGAGACGAAAACGAGATTGCTCATTGCATCATAACACTAAATGTGACAATGATTTAAATTCAATTGCATAAATTATAAAGGAATACATTGTTTCAAACAAATACAATCAAAAGAGTAGCAAACATAACATGAAACATAGAATGGTTTATTTGTTTAGGTGTGTATCTAAGTCCACCCTAACTTGTTTCTTCACATTGTCATCTATCAACCTGCAACATGTGTTAAAATATGATCAACAAATATGTTGACGAGTATACAAGTTTGATACATAGCATAATAATAAAAAATGTTTTAATTGTGCTCATATCCAACATGATAAATGTATACAAGTTACCAACATGTTGTACTAGTGTAGACCATATGTCAAGCTAGAGTTTAACGCAATGGTGATTACCCAACATCGTCAAGACGAAAAGGGTGTAATGGTGTTTAATTAACAAAACTACAAGAATACGGGCAGGGCGTTAATCCTATAGCGCTATAATTGTTAAGGTAGGCTTGCAAAGTCAATGAGCATATAGACAGATGTAAACATAGCATATGAGATTAACAAGCATAACAAGTCTCATGTCTAATAGTGGATAGAGTGTGATTTGATAAACATGTTTAATAGTGTCGCATGTCTTTGTATATATGTATATGTTTAACCCAAAGTGAATAAAATGAAAAGGGGATCCAGTATACTAACAGTCTTTGTAGTATCTTTGTCATTTTTTGGTGATCTACGTAGCCATCCCAAAACCTGCATTAGTAACCACTATCCTATGATCCTTATCTTCATGGCCATGTGATCCTTTCATATCTATCCAACTCATCTCAGACCCAAACTGGCATTTGCTCTTGACTTATATATTGATTATTATTTAAATATACTATACGTCGCTTCTGTGAAAAAAAAAGTAACATTCTCAATGTATAACAATGCCTTATCTTTTACTGGAAGAGAAGTTATATCCAACACAAATTCTTCCCATTTGGACTTTGACTATTCCCGATCCCAACCTTGAAAGACCTGTAATTAAGATCAGTCCTATAGCGCTATAATTGTTAAGGTAGGCTTGCAAAGTCAATGAGCATATAGACAGATGTAAACATAGCATATGAGATTAACAAGCATAACAAGTCTCATGTCTAATAGTGGATAGAGTGTGATTTGATAAACATGTTTTATAGTGTCGCATGTCTTTGTATATATGTATATGTTTAACCCAAAGTGAATAAAATGAAAAGGGGATCCAGTATACTAACAGTCTTTGTAGTATCTTTGTCATTTTTTGGTGATCTACGTAGCCATCCCAAAACCTGCATTAGTAACCACTATCCTATGATCCTTATCTTCATGGCCATGTGATCCTTTCATATCTATCCAACTCATCTCAGACCCAAACTGGCATTTGCTCTTGACTTATATATTGATTATTATTTAAATATACTATACGTCGCTTCTGTGAAAAAAAAAGTAACATTCTCAATGTATAACAATGCCTTATCTTTTACTGGAAGAGAAGTTATATCCAACACAAATTCTTCCCATTTGGACTTTGACTATTCCCGATCCCAACCTTGAAAGACCTGTAATTAAGATCAGTTGTAATCTCCACAATGCAAGTGTTAATTGAATCTGGAATTGGTCAAACAGGTTAAAATTTGCTAAAAGCCTAATGCATACGACATTTTAAAGATTTAGAATTCAAAAATTGTTAAATTATGGTTTCATAACAATAAGTAATACATTAATGTAAAAATAAAAGAAAACTAATGTCTTAAAAAGTGTTTGCAGGTCCGAAACCGGCCTATTCTGGCCCGTAGTAAAAATAAACCATTTTGACACGATAGATACCCAACCCACTCAACCCTCTCATTTTATGGAATTCTAAAAAATAAATTACACAATAATATGATATAACAGACCATATTATACTGAACCCAGCAAGAGAAAGAAAAGCTTACTTCTAGAATTCCAAACCATCAATTGAGCAGGGATTGACACATCAGCAAACTCTTGAAATTCAATACCAAACTTCCCACCCAACTGCAAGTGCAGAACCCTAAAATTTATTCACCCACGATCCAACACATAACACACTTACGAACTAAAAATGACCTGTTTCAAACCAAAATTCATTTGACTCGCTCATCTTTTCGCCTTTAGGCGTTTTGTATAGCAGTTAATGATGATTCTAATTAAATTTATAAAACATCTTAAATAATCTACATTGATTTTGTAATCATTATTAACGGATTAGTTATTTACAAAACAAATCTAGAAAATGGACAAGAGTGTTTATAGGCCAGTCCTTTTGAACCAAACTTAAAAATGACGCATTTTAACTTAATCTTATTTTGAGCCGTTAATCTGTTAGACCCGCCTACCTTGCCACCTTTAGGGGTTCTATAGATTATGATTATTGTCGTAAAATGTAAAACAAAAAATGGAGAAGGATAACACCTTTGTCGCACCTCAACCGATGACGGAAATATTGGAGTGATACGAAAACAAATTGCTCATAGCTTCATAACACTAAATTGTGACAATAATTATTAAATCAAAATTTCATAAATGCTAAATGTCATACATTGTTCAACTAAAACAAAACATGCTCAAATCGTATCAAACATGAAACATAATTCAACATTATTTATTACTAAGGTGTGTTTCTATGTCCACCCTAAACTTGTTTCTTCAATGTCATCGTCTATCAACCTGTAACATGTATTAAAATAATGATCAACAAATATTTTGGCGAGTATACAAGTTTGAATACATAGCATAATATGCACAGTTTTAATTATACTCATATCCAACATGATAAATGTACATAAGTTACTAATATGCTGTACGGGTGTAAGCTATATGTTAAACCAGAGTTTAACGCAATCATGTTTACCCAACATCGTCGAAACGAAGAGGGTGTAATGTGTTTTACTTAAAAATACCACAAGTATATGGGCGGGCGTTAATCCTATAACGCTATAATTATTAAGGTAGGCTTGCAAAGTTAATGAGCATATAGACACAATGTAAACAGAGCATATGAGATTAACAAGTATAACATGTTTCATGTTTAATTGTGGATAGAGTGTGATTGAGTAAACAAGTTTAATAGTGTTTGGTGCTTTTGTATAAGTGTACATGTTGCACCCAAAGTGATAAAAATGAAAATGGGGTCGAGTATACTCACAGTTTTGCGTAGGGTTCCGCGAAAACCGATAGCGGGTTGTTGAAGGTTGGAACACCGAAGTCACCCCGAAATGGGTTAACAAAGGTGTAAGTGTTATGATGTGAAAGTGGTTCGGAAAAAATTGCAAAATACGAGAAAAGTATGAAACAAACGAGTAATAGACCCTTTCGTACGAAAGGGCCTCTCGTACGAAAGGGCAAGGCCTTTCGTACGAATGGGTGTTCCCTTTCGGACGATTTGGACTGTTTAAAACGCGTAAAGCTTAGTCATGAACTGATTTAAATGTAAACAATAAAGTAGTTGTTAAAAAAATAAAAAACAGGAAGTAAAACGGTTAAAAGGCAAGTGAGGACAACCGAGGTGTGCCAACACGACATGAAAAGCGGGGCTAAGTGTCGGAGGCTAGATGGGGCTAACTCACTGTCACACCCCAACCGATGACGGAAACATCGGGGCATGGCACTAAGCGAAACAGATTGTCAAGAGAAATTCCATAACAACTAAATTCCGGATAGTTAATATTATGTCCCATACCATAACCTACCAAGCAATTAAATTATTACAGACATAGATATCCTCAAAACAAAACATGTTCAGACAACTCAGATTTAATCAAATAAATTGTCTTTGTTTCTAGACTCTCCTACTCGGTTCCATGAAAGCAAGCAATACCCTAGCATCTCAAACACCTGTCACATACATTAAAATAAAGTCAATACACATAGTGTAAAGGTGAGCATACAAGTTTGATAATAGTAATAGGGTTCGAAATCGTTTACGCATAACCAGCATGTAACATGTACAAAGTGAAGGCAAGTGAGTTATCGACAGAGAAATATGCACAGACGTGACTGCGAGTTGTAGAATGCGCAACACATATCCCCACTGGGACACGTGAAGTAAAGCCCTTAACAACCCCTGTCCACGACAGGTGCTGAGTCCAAACTATAGTACTATCGTTGCTAAGGTGTCAGGCAACAATCACTGTGTTAACATAACATACAAGCATCGTCGAATAACACGTAGCATGCAATAACGGTCAGCGTATAAATATTGTTTGCGTTGTGTGTCAACCGTGATTTGAATAAGTAACGTATGTAACACCCAAAAGGGCGTAAAGCAAAAAGGGTTCGAGTATACTCACAGATAGCGTTTAACAAGTAAACACTCTCTTGGATTGAAGGGAGCGCTGAGAGATTAGCCTGAACAGTTAACGATAGCATAGACGATGAGCGGTGTGTTAAACGGTGAAAAGTGACTAAGTGTCGGATGGTAATCCGATCAGATGGCTATCCGATCGGTTGGCCATTCGATCGAATGGTCGTTCGATCGGATAACGATCCGATTGGCAGGACCCTTAGTGAGAACAAGTTCACAGAAGGATTGTCACTCGATCGGATAGCAATCCGATCGGGTGGCAATCCGTTAGTTACTGATGATCTTTGAAAATTATGAAAATGATTAAGTGTCAGAGTTCCAAAAGTCAAATAATCGGATGGTCGTTCGATCGGCAATCCGTTCGACGTTCAGTTCGTTGGAAGTTGAAGAAAAAGTTTAAGTGTGAATCTAGGTGCAATCCAATCGGATTGCGGTTCGATCGGATGGCAATCCGATCGGACGGTGATCCATCCCGCGATCTGATCTTTTTGCAAACTTGAAAGTTGCTAAGTTTTGAAGGTTTGCGGTTTGATCGAGACGGTGTGACAACGTTCTAGACAACAGAAACCCCATCATGACCCAAGTTATCCGATCAAACAGGAATCACCCAAATCCGATTAGTTTACTGGTTCGTGATGGTTGTTCATGTTTAACCCTCAGTTGTCTCTTTGATAGAAACCAGATCTTGAACCAACACATCACCAAGAAAGAGTAGAAGGTCTGTACAAGCTCCGATTCTATCGGTTTTGAGTGCATTGAGTGTAAAAGAGTTGAAAGAAAGTTAGAAGACCATCTTTCAATCCGTTTAACCATGAAT
Organism: Helianthus annuus; assembly: GCF_002127325.2. Taxonomy (NCBI): domain Eukaryota; kingdom Viridiplantae; phylum Streptophyta; class Magnoliopsida; order Asterales; family Asteraceae; genus Helianthus; species Helianthus annuus. The sequence continues at coordinate 69,654,874 of NC_035439.2, forward strand.
ATGTGTAGATTTATGCGAAAACATTGTTTAATCTTGTCGAAATCCTTTAGATCTAAGTTTTTCTTGGTGGAATGAGGCCAAAACTTGAAGTTCATAAGAACTCCATGATGACATCATCCTAAAACACCTCAAATCCACTGATTTCACGGTTAAAAGTTAAGATTCAAAGGTGAGAATGATGAAGAAGTGTGTGTAGATCATAGAAGTACAAGATTTAGGTTGAAAACTTACAAGAATCGCGAGAAATCGAGAGAAAGAAGGCTTGGAACGCTGCTGGTCGAATGAGGAAGCTGTCACATCAAGTGATGTGATAGGAGGGGTATTTATAGGTTGCCAAAAAAAGGAAAGTGCATAGGTGTCGGATAGGCCACCAATCGGATGGTGCTTCGATCGGATGGCAATCCGATCGGATGGCAAACTGATCGGATGGCCATTCGATTGGTCGGCCATTCGACCGCGGTGGTCCGACGAGTTAAGTTTGGCGTTTCGTTTCGCGTGTTGGGTTTTGGGATGCGTTTGAACGAGTTTCGATGCAATACTATATCTAACATACAATCACTGTAAATAACTTGCATTTAGCTTTTGCGATTAAGTTGCGTTGCGATAGAGTTGCGATTGCATTTCGACTAATCACCACAAACATAAAGTAAACATGCACAAGTAACACATTAGTAACACACACACACACGTAAAACAATATTCAGAATCTATCAATCAAGGCGCGAACGCGATTGTGATTGCGATGCGATTAGCGATAAAGCGATAAAACATGCGATAAACATCGATTATTAATTGATACTCCACATAATACAACTAAAGCAATAAAAATTAAATATTCGATTACAAGTCAAAGTAGTCAAATCAATAATTAAGCAAGGAGTGACAGATCGCAATTAGCAATCTTTTTTTCCTTTAACTTCAATCCTGACTTTGACTTTGACTTTCGTAACACGGGGTGTTACAACCTCCCCCTCTTAAGGGAATTTCGTCCCGAAATTAGGCTGAAGCCGTAACAAACAACTGCGGATACTTCGCCTTCATGTCACTTTCGAGTTCCCAGGTGAACTCTGTGCCTCGTTTGCCTTCCCAGCGGACCTTCACAATGGGAATGCGTGAGCGCCTGAGCTTCTTGGTTTCCCGGTCCATGATCTCGACAGGCTTCTCCACGAAGTGTAATGTTTCGTCCACTTGGAGATCCTCTAGTGGAACTTGTAAATCCTGCTCGGCTAGGCACTTTCTGAGGTTCGACACATGGAAAGTCGGGTGAACGTTGCTAAGTTCCTCCGGTAGTTCGAGTCTGTAGGCCACTTTTTCGATCCTTTCCAGAATCTTAAAATGTCCAACATACCGAGGCGTGAGCTTTCCTTTCTTGCCGAATCTGACCACACCCTTCCAAGGTGACACCTTTAGGAGTACGTGATCGCCAACGTCAAATTCAAGGGGCTTGCGTCGTCTATCAGCGTAACTTTTCTGACGACTCCGAGCTTTCAACAGGTTGTCTCGAATTTGGAGGATCTTGTCAGTCGTTTCTTGCAGTAGCTCAGGAACGGTTAGCTGCGCATCTCCGATCTCATGCCACACAATTGGCGATCGACATTTTCTTCCGTATAATGCCTCAAATGGTGCCATTTGTATGGTAGAGTGATAACTGTTATTGTACGAGAATTCGACTAAAGGTAAGTGAGCGTCCCAATTACCACCGAAATCTATGACACACGAGCGAAGCATGTCTTCAAGAGTACGAATCGTTCTTTCAGTCTGACCGTCGGTTTGGGGATGGAAAGCGGTACTTAGATTAAGCGTAGCACCGAGAGCAGATTGAAACGTTTCCCAAAGACGCGAGGTAAACCGACCATCGCGGTCAGAGATGATGTTACGAGGTGGACCGTGTCGAAAGATAACTTCGTCGGTGTAGATTCGGGTGAATTTTTCTACCTTGAAGTCTTCTCGTATCGGCAGAAAATGAGCAGATTTAGTCAAATGGTCAACGATAACCCAGATGCTATCGTGACCTGAGGTTGTACGCGGGAGTTTCGTGAGAAAGTCCATGGCTATGCTTTCCCATTTCCACATCGGGATCTCGGGTTGCACAAGCAAGCCAGAGGGTGTTTGTTGTTCGGCCTTGACTTTAAGCAAGTTAGGCACTTCGAAACATAGATTGCGATATCTTTCTTCATTCCAGGCCACCAGTATCGTTGACGAAGGTCATGATACATCTTGTCGGCACCAGGATGAATAGAATATCGAGACTTGTGGGCTTCATCCAACAAGATTTGCCGCAAGTTAGTACGTTTGGGAATCCAAATTCGGTCCAAATGATGGAATATCCCATTCGATTTATTCACTAACTGCTCGCCGTTATGGTAAATCCTTTCCTTCTTCAAGGTGCGTTCGGTAAAACAAGCATGCTCAGCGTCACGGATGAGGGTTTCGAGATGATGCTGGGCGTGAACATTACGAACGCTATGCAAATAGCTTCGTCTACTGAGGGCGTCAGCAACGACATTTGCTTTGCCAGGATGGTAACGAATCTCACAGTCGTAATTGTTGAGAAGTTCTACCCATCGGCGTTGACGCATATTCAGTTCTTTTTGTCTGAAGATGTGTTGTAGGCTCCTATGGTCGGTGAAGACTGTACACTTGGTACCATAAAGGTAGTGTCACCAAATCTTCAATGCAAAAACAACTGCGCCTAGCTCGAGGTCGTGGGTTGTATAGTTCTTCTCGTGGATCTTGAGCTGCCGAGATGCGTAAGCGATAACCTTGTCTCGTTGCATGAGAACACAACCAAGACCAAGGTTCGAGGCATCACAATAGACAATGAAGTCATTGTTTCCGTTGAGTAAAGTGAAAACGGGAGCATTGCAGAGCATATGCTTGAGAGTTTGAAAGGCAGTCTCTTGTTCAGTTCCCCAAACAAAAGGCTTGTCTTTATGCGTCAAGGAAGTAAGCGGGCCAACGATTTTCGAGAAGTCAACGATGAATCGATAATAATAGCCCGCCAATCCGAGGAACGAACGTACATCAGATGGTGATTTTGGAGTAACCCAACTCTTAACAACTTTGATCTTCGCGGGGTCGACGTGAATACCTTGACTATTGATGATGTGACCGAGGAATTGAACTTCCTCTAGCCAAAATTCACACTTGGAGAACTTAGCATAGAGTCGATTCCCTTGGAGTAACTCGAGAACCAAACGTAGATGTTGCGCGTGTTTGGTTTTCGACTTCGAATAGATAAGGATATCGTCGATGAACACGATGACGAAGTGGTCGAGAAATGGTTTGCACACACGATTCATCAAATCCATGAAAACCGCAAGTGCATTGGTTAAACCAAAGGGAATTACGACGAATTCATAATGACCATAGCGGGTTCGAAAAGCGGTCTTCGGAATATCTTCCTCCTGAATGCGTAACTGGTGATAACCTGAGCGTAAGTCGATCTTTGAAAAACATGTAGCACCTTGCAATTGATCAAATAAATCATCAATTCGGGGCAGGGGATAATGATTCTTGATTGTCAGCTTATTCAACTCCCCATAGTCGATGCACATCTGGAACGACCCATCCTTCTTTTTGACGAAAAGGACCGGTGCGCCCCAAGGAGAGGTGCTAGGGCGAATGAAGCCTTTGTCAAGTAAGTCCTGGAGTTGACTCGAGAGCTCACGCATTTCAGACGGAGCGAGGCGATATGGAGATTTAGTAACAGGATTGGCTCCAGGAATGAGGTCGATATGAAAATCAATGTCACGACTCGGGGGTAAACCAGGTAAATCATCAGGAAAGACATTAGGAAAATCACGAACTACAGGCACCTTATTGATTGCCTTAACTTCCTTTTTCTCCGCTACTACTACGTTAGCCAAGAAAACTTGGTATTCCTTGCAGAGATACTTGTTAGCTTGGACACACTACATGAGTTGGAGTTTCTTCGACGCGACTTCATCGTAGACACACAGTAGATCACCATTAGTGAGCGAGAAGCGAATCCTCTTATCGAAACAAAAAATTTCAGCACGATTTTCACGAAGAAAATCCATGCCTACTATGACGTCAAAACTACCGAGCTGCATCGGAATAAGGTCGATAGGAAAGATGTGATTGGTGAGTTCGAGAGTACAATCACGAAGAACATGATTGACAGCGACGGTTCTTCCGGTGGCAACTTCAACATCGAATAACGAGGGGAGATGGGCGCTTACGATTAAGGAGCTTTTCGAATTCTAACGACACAAAATAGTTATCGGCTCCAGTATCAAATAAACACGAAGCATATATACCATTCACAAGGAACGTACCATTGACCACATTGTTATCGGCTTGAGCTTGATGGACGTTGATGTTGAAAGTACGTCCACGGGGTGCAGGCTGCTGCTGCTGTTGCTGTTGGTGGGGCTGCTGTATTGTGGCTCTTGCTTCACCACTCGATTCGGGCACATGTTTGCGAAGTGCTTAGGATCACCACACGCAAAGTAAGCTCTAGCGTGGATCGCGGGTGCAGGAGCCGCTTGTTGGCCTTGAGGAGCAGGAAGTAGGGCTTGTTGAGCAGGAGCTTGACCTTGAGCTGGAGCTGGAGCCTGACACGGACCTGTACGACAATTGGCGGTAAAATGGTCATACACGTTGCAATACACACAGTATCTGCAAGCGATTCCCACCGGATGGTGATAGGTACAAGTAGAGCAAGCCGGATGAGGACCAGTGTAAGCACGCTTGGCCAGCGGTGCATGGGTAACCGGTGCCGCTACTTGGCGGTGTTGAGGCTGCGGTTGAGCAGGTATGGCTTGAAGTGGTGCGGCAGCGGTGACAACGCAATTCTTGCTACTGTTGTTGTTGTTCTTCCTCTTGCGATGAGAGGACTTTGAAGACTGCGGAGCGGCGGTGGTTTCAGCGGTTGAAGCAGCGGTGACTTGATGGAGATTCTTGGAGGCTTTTTCCCAGTAACCAGCCTTGACTCACTTGTCGTTTATCTCAGCAGCGAGTAAGAAAGTTTTCTAAATGGTTGACGTCTTTGCAGCTTGAACGAAATCATCCACGCAATGCGGAAGAGCACATATATACTTCTTGATGGTGATTTCGGGCGTAGAGACTTGACCTGGACAGATTATGCTTAGCTGCTTGAAGCGAGCAGTCAAACCAGCGTTGTCGCCATCCTTCTGCTTGAGATGCTAAAACTCATCCTCCAACTTTTGAAGCTCGTGAGGAGGGCATAACTCTTTCATCATCAAGTCCTTCAACTCGTCCCACGTAAGCCCGTAAGCTACATCATTTCCGTGTTTGTTCCTCTCGGCAGTCCACCAGTCCAGTGCCCTGGACTGGAAAACGCCGGTAGCGTTAACAGTATGGAGATTGTCAGGACAATTGCTTTGACGCAGGGTGACTTCAATCGAATCAAACCATTGAAACATGGCCGTAGGCCCATCTTCGCCGACAAATTCTTTCGGGCTGCAGGCTTTGAACTGCTTGAAGCTAAAAGTAGCTTTAAGAGAATCGGTCCGGGACTCCTCAGAAGACTTGCAAGCGTTTTCATTCAGCTCACTAACGATCTGCGGGATAACTTTCGCAATCTGCTTAGCGACCAAAGAGGCGATGCGCTTATCCTCATGATTGCGATGAGCAGTTCGGGAGTAGCGCGATCCAAATGACGACATTGTCTGAAACAGAGATCGCCATAGGACTTAGACACAAATTCGATTAACCCTAGTATAGACTCTCGCTCTGCTCTACACTACACATAAAGCTCAAGAACACTATCACGTAAACACATAAACACATAATCACAGAAGCATGTTAGCATGTAAGACACATAAGTACATAAGGCAGATAGAACACAGAAACCATACTATATTTTGCACGTATTCACCTACATTCAAGGTTCGCGCGTTCGAGAATAGTGTCACACCCCCAAAATCCACAAGCAGAGTATCACCGCAGGGGGCGTGACTGACCAGGATCTAGCCCCCAATCACATTGAACTCACAAGTATATTTAAATAAAACTTTCATTCATTAACATTAGTGTCACAACGTGACAAATGATTCACAGTATACAACGGAAGCATATTTCATTCGTTAAGTTTTTATAAACCACATGTAAAAATCATTAGTCTCGTGTTGCAATTCCATGTATCTCGACCCATGACCACTCCAGCCTCCCAAACAGCAAGTTCCAATCAAGATGCACCTAAAGGACTGCAAGGCATGTAACAACGAATCAACAACAAAGTTGAGCGAGTTCACAGTTGGTTGTTCATTTTAAAGTTGTTCCAAAACCATAAGTTCATTTGAAAACCAGTAGTTAATCAGTTCCTTGTTTCTCAAACCATAAGCAGTGGGGGCTACCCCATGTTATCCACTAGACCCGTTACCATATCGACCACTGACTTAAGTAAGTTGGTGCCCTAGTGTCAATGTCTATCATCATTGACGTGCCCAGATCCATAAGTTCACGCCCGTCCTCTGCGGTGTAACACCTCGAAATTTTGTGTCCAATAATGTATTGACACGTGTCTTGAGTTTACACGAGGTATTAAATACTAAATAAAGGACTAGAGTTGACAAACCTTGAAAGTATGTAAATTCGAGTGTTAAAAATGTCAACGAGGGGTAAATATACTATATAGTAGCCCTAAACGATGCTCGTACCTTCAAACGAATAAATCATGGATCGTACGGAGCGAAACGCGGGAAAAAGTGAGAGATTACAAGCTACAGGGGTTAATTGTGTCAACATGTTTAATTTATACCTCTGAGTGACCCTTTGACGAACCCGAGGCTTTGTAACAGTAAAATACGCTCACTAGAATATACGATATAAATCTCGCGAAGTTCCGTTTTAAAACGAGAAAGTTATGATCAAATTCGTATACGAGGGGCTAAAAGCGTCAACAATAAAAGTTAAGGCTTTTCGGATAGTAATTAAAATAACCGGGGACTTAACAATGCGGGTAAAAGTCACGAGGCTCTTAATTGTAAATAATCGAGGGCCAAATCGCAAAGTTACCCCTTCGAAACCGAAAGGTCAGGTTAATGATTACAAAAGATTTGAAAATCTTGGAAATCAACCCTCAGGCGGGCCGCGTTAAGGAAACAAGCAAGCCAATGCGGGCCGCGCGCCACCTGAAGATCCGTTTACTAACATGAGGATTCAGGCGGCCCGCATCCAAGTGACCTGATCCTCAATGCAGGCCGCGTGAAGGTCCCAGATGAAGAATTCTTGGACAGATTCATTGTTTGAGCTTGTAAACGATCATTGATGCATTAATTGAAGCATGGGCGCCCGCTACATGCCCCCTAGCACCCAGGGACACCTGCTGATCATCCATGAACCATTGTAGGGTGAGTTGTAATGATCTTGTGCATGAAATTTCACTATAAAAGGATATACATTGCACACAATTGAAACACACCTCAAACCTGCATTCTAGTTCATCTCTGGAGCTCTAAAGCATTCTTTTATCATCCCTAGTCGTGCACCAAGCTTCTGTAAGTATGCCTACCCTTTTGTGGCTTAGTTTATGCATAGTTTAGCTTAAAAGTCAATCCGTCGTAATTAACGATTGACTTTGCGATAAATCACAAATGTTCCAGTGGTTTGTCGAATCAAAGGTAGTTATATGCTGGTAATCATGTGGGCTTTAAACCCCTAAAAAGGCACCCTCTGATTCCCACTCTAACTAGTCCGAATGTCGAGTCAAACGTACTTAGAAAAAGTCAACAGAAATGCCATTTTGCGATTTAATGCATAATCAGTAATGTAGATGGTGTGTAACCTATTTAAACACTCATAAAACATGATAATAAATATATTAACTAGTCTAAGCTTGTTTGATCCGACCATTTACTGTTTTGACCCGGTTCGGAGCCGAAAGTCGCAAAACTTTGACTTTTGCTTTGACTTCAGTTCTGACCCGTTAAAGTATGAATTAGATATGCCTTAGGACTCTCTTAGGACCAGGTTACATGATGGTATAACCCTCTGTGACCGGTTCGTTGTTTGTCCGAGTCTTTTACACATTTCCGTTAAATGCTTAAAAGTTGACCGTAACGCCCTTTTTAATTTAAAACGAGAATTTCGGACATGTGAAAGAACCATAACCTTAGTTACTGATTTCTAAGCATGTCCCTAAAATTTCACGTCAATCCGAGGTCCAGAATAGGAGTTATGCTAAATAGCGCAAATTACGGAAACTTTAGTAATTAAATAGCGCAATTAGCATAACGCCTATCTAAACCCAGATTTCGACACCAAACCTTTTACACACTGATGTAAAATAATATTTTGGGATTTTTAAAGATTTTTAATTATTTTTAACCTGCTCATAACCTGCGGTTATGGCAACGGTTCGGTAATTACCGAATATACCCTTTTCGGCCATAACTTGAGTTCTACAAGGTCTTTTGACCCGATTCCAGTTGCTACTGATTTTAAATAATAAATAAAGTATTTTAGACCTTATAAACTGTTCGGGAAACTCAGATTTCCTGTAGAACTCAGAAACCTCTTTTATAATCTTTAAAAAGACCGAAATACCCCTACGGGGAATAAAATGGATTTAAACTCGTTACGGGCATTATGGAAGGTATCCTACTGATACCACAACCTCTTTAAAGCATATTGACTTAGGAAACCAGTGTAGGACTCTTACGGTTACTCGTCACGCCTTTTGCGCGCACGGTTCGGCTTATGTAACTAGTTTACATAAACTAGCCGAAACGGGTCAAACCATATTGTTTTGACCCCAAAATCTAGAGTGTGGTTATTATACCCATATAAAACAAGTCTTCAAACTTGTTGGGTCCAAATCACATTCCATTCCCGGTTTTCGCCTTTCACGCGATTAAACCGTAACTATCCTTTGAAATTGACCGGTCTAAGCTACGGCTAAATTAAAGACCCGTTAGGATTCTAATAGGTTATTTTAAAACCTTCATTCCAGAATAGAAGACTAGTAAAAGCTATCTGCAAATTTATTCGATTAAGGATTTATACTTGCAAAGGTAAATACTTTTAACTTATTTTCTGTTATACGGGCTTGGGTTACGGTATATAGCATACCGCTTGATCGGGCATCAAATTCTCCACCGTTGAGTGGGTAATTGAATAAATTTGATCGGCTCGTTTAAACAGTCTTGTTACTTAAAAGCCTTTGGGGGGTTAATGACCATGTCCCGGATATCCCTGGCATCATTTTACTAAATGGCCACGACCTAAGCGCGGAGTGTAGGCGTACACTCGTCAGTGCATAAATAGTCGATGTGGTGTGTCTATTGATCTTTAACCCGGACTTGATCCGGCTACTGAACGCATAAGGAACATGTAATCCGTTAACAAGATTATAAATTTAAATAATTCTCCCAAGTTATAAAAGAGTTTATGCCTTGTGCATTCAAATCAATTTTAATAAACATTTTTACAAAAGTGTCGGTTGAATGTATTTACCAGTGTAAACTGACGTATTTTCCCAAAAAGACTAAATGCAGGCTGGATATTTCTCCTTAGCATCATAAAGAGTCTCGCAAGCTTAAGATGCCTACGTCTGTTGAACAATACTTATATTTTTATTTGATCCCCTGTGGATACTTTTTCGACTATTCGTAATACACTTGATATTACAAACAATGGTTGAAATATAATTATCTTTATGCTTCCGCTGTGCATTCATATATTGTGTGGTTTGACTATATTGTTGCCAACTACGTCATGGTAATCCCCCACCGGGCCCACCGGTGAGACACGTGGAAATCGGGGTGTGACATGCGGCACGGTGTGAGGCTTGTCAAACCTAAATAGCGCTATCTAACTAATGACCTGCTCGCCATTGGCCCGGCGATTAAGTCGATATAAATGTGAGGGACTTCATGATAGAGTTTTTGGTCTAGTATAAGCGTTGTCACCCTTCAATAAAGAGGATGTAGTACGTGTCCCCAAACCAGGAGATCACGCAGTTTCCACGTTGTCACCCTTCAATAAAGAGGGTGTAGTACGTGTTCCAAACTAGGAGATCACGCAGTTTCCGATTTAATCCTTTACCCATTCCCAACCACTGGGAATCCCATGCCTTGTAGATAGTGTGAACTCACCTTGGTTTACTCGGATTGTTAGTTCACTTTACCCATTCCAAGTTGGTCAACCATTCCCTACCGTGGTTACCAAAGTCAGTCAATTTCGCACACACATAAAACATGAGTTCTTTGTATTCATTACATAGGTTGCAAGTAAGCAGAACACATATCATTACGCAATCATAGCAAGTGTTTGGGTCCTAGTTTCAATCACAACACAAGTTCATATCACACCATGGTACATGTCAAGTGGTTCGGTTCACATTCAGGTAAACATATTAGTTGTGACAAGAAATCATGCAACATAATTAGTCGATTATCATCGCGTATTCATCTAGCAAGTATTTGGGCCTCATACGAGTCTACATTGCAACTTCATGTCTCAATAAACAATTTGCAAACCAATACATATTTCCTAAACATGGGCGGCCCAATTAACAACAGTTTCATGCAGTGATAAATAAGTGTACAGCCCAATTGACAATCCAATACAGTTCAGGCCCATTTGTCCACGGCGAGTGGCCCAAGCAGGTTCCTATGGTGAATCACCTTGATGACGAAACTCTCAAGGTTTCGTTGAAGTCAACTCGTGACGAAACTTCAATGTTTCGTCGTGACCGGTTTGTGACGAAATGTCCATGTTTCGTCGTGGGGACTGTTGGGATTGAACCCTACCAGAGGAACAAATAATGAGAGCCAAAACTGGTTCACATAAGTGGATTCATCATAAGCAGCTGTTTGCATTAGATTTTCCCCTTGAAAGTGGTTATAACATCTGATGGTCCTCATCCACTGTTCGTATACTACAACTGCTGTCCACTAAAGCACTGCTCGTGTACAATAACTGCTGAAGAACAAAGTGCTGCTCCTTAATATGCTGCCTCAAGTCAAGTACCGCTGAAGACCAAAGCCTTGCCTGGAATGAAGCAGTGGAATGAAGAAACAGTTGTTTACTTTGTCTATTGTAATTAGCATCAGTGTTTAGCTAAGCAGTAGTTATATGTATTAGTGGTTACAGGTTGTTAGGTTGTTAGATGTCACTTTCATGGTGACGTCAGTTTAGATGCTTCAGTGGTTTGATTCGCCTATAAATGGAACAGTACCCTGTACTGTTACATTCGATGGGCTGAGTAAGTTCTTCTCCTCTGATCCAATCCTTTCATCTTGTGCAATCAACCATGGAGTATCAGGCTGAGGGGGAGTTTAGTTTGTAAGCATGCTCTGTAATCTTTTGATTCGTATTGTAATCATTCGACTCAATGAAAAGCATGTATTTATCAAAACTATTTTCTTCCTGAATTGTGTTTATAAAGTTTGTGTTCATTTCCACTGCACTTAGTCTCGATTCATATTTATTAAGAGTTCAAATTACACAAACAAACACAATTATGAGAGCCTCCGATCCTTACAATTGGTATCAGAGCTCGGACAGTCAAATTCGATCTAACAATCAATTTGACATAACAGTTCAGCTCAAAATTCATTGATACTAAGGTTGATTGTATTTTGTTGAAAAACAGAGTAACGAGTAAGGATGTTCAAAGTTGCTACTCAAAAACTCTGTAAAACAACCAATATGTCATAAGACACACAAACTTCTTATAACAAGTGATATCATACATAAAACACCTATAGTTTTTAGATCTTAAAAATGACTGATGACTATGGTATAATCATTTTCTTTACAAATATGATTTCAAGTGTTGATATGAAGTTTGTGCTGTTTCCATCATGTCTGATACTAAGGTATGAACCTCTGGTCAACAAAAACCTAGTTTCGTAAAAACATTAGTGTTTTTGTTAACATAAAAGGAGGGAAATCAAAATTTTAGTTATTAGATCTTATGTGTTGAAAAACAGGTTGAGTATCCTGTTGAAAAGGGTCAAAATCAACTTTGTTAAGAACACATTAAGAAAATCAGATGAAAAATAGACTAAATCATATGTAATGTGAGATTTGACATAAGCATATGCAAAAATGTCCAAAGTCTCTCCAAACATTGCTGTAAAATGATTTGGGTCTAGATATTTCTTCAATAAACACCTCCCAGTAAGTATTTTAGTACTTATGAATGGGAAGGGTAAAAAGGGAAAAAGAAAAATCACAAAACTCATAAGTGTGTTTATCTCAAAACTTTTGAAGTCAAAAGAAAAGAGTATAAATGAAAAACACTTAAGAGTTCAAAATTGGGTAAGCAATGGTTATCAAGCAGATGTGTGCATTTATTGATTCAGGGAAGTTCAGGTAACAATAGTGTCACCAGTGACTCAACTCAAAAGAGGACTAGGCAAGTTTTTCAGTGTCATCACATGGTAACAAAAGTCTATGTCAGGACTTTCAAAAGTTATGTGTACATGTCTCCTCATTTTTGCAATCAATTAACAAGGAAGTGATCTCAAACAGTTATCATCATTGACTACTTTCTTAAAACTTGAAGAATGATGTGACCATGTGTCTTTATTGAATATATACCAGATCCTTTTTGATGTTGTTCTCAGAATAACCTTTAATTATTTTTCCTGAAAAGGTTTTTCTAAATAAAACAGGATATATTATTCATTTTTCTAGAATGATATATTTTGTACTTTTATCTATTTTTGATGATAAAAGTTTCAATCCCCTGTCAGGATGTATATTTTTTTTTCTCAAGTACCATCCTTGAAAACAGATCAAAAGAAAATGGTTCACGTGTCAAGGTCATGACAAACTCAAGTTTTGGTTTAACTCAGATCAAAGATTGATTGCTTACAGACCTTAAAATGCATGGATACTCATATCTTAATTAAAAATTATGTCTCAAAATGAGTAACCATTGTAAAAGAGTTTTCATCATCTAGGGCACTAAACCACTTTCAAGAATTTATAAAAGCTTCATATCTGGAAATAGACATGTGGCAATACCTTGAATATCAATTCCTGTAAAATCTGCTGACATATTAAACTTGACAATGTGCATCTAAAATGTATTTTGTTAAGTATAGCATTCTTGCAGACACTTCACAAATCACTATTAACAGATGTTGGACATGATATTGTGGTAACACAAGTTAAATTCATTCTCTTCATCTGTGCTCTAGATGCTAAAAACTTTTGTCAAAAGCTATACCTCTGTTTCTTAACAACTGTTCTACTCAAACATCTGTTTTCTAAAACACTGTCCACTGCCGAAAGTTAACCTCTGTTCTCTCATTTTCATGATAAGCACTGTTGTCCAAAATCAGTGTTTTATCCACCGATATGATATCCAGTGATAGTAAAAACCATCCACTGCCTTCAATTATTACCGTTGTAACCACTGATCTTATTCATCAGTGGCTTATTAAAACAATTGTTCTCCATCATCCATCTTTTCATCAGAGGTTGGCACGTGATCAGTTTCTAGCCATCAGATCATAATAACCGCTGCCACATCAGTATTCACTTTTTCCCTAAATAAAACCCTGACTAAAACCCCAAACAGGTTTTTACACTGTCGAATTGAATTCCAAAATTCTTCTCTCAAAGCAGTTTCCAACCTTCCATCTCAAATCATCCTTCGTTCTTCTTCATCAAAATGACGAAATCAAAATCAAAGTCAAAATCATCCTCATCTTCCAAAGAGGTCACTCAAATGGCCGCTGAACCCGTTGAAATCCCATACAAATCCCCTCACAATTACTTGGGTCTACTCACAAAACCCACTACCACCAACACTTTTGATACCATCATTGACATCATGTCTGCATCAAAGTACAAAACTTTGCTAACAGCAGATGCTCCAATCTATCAACAAACCCATAGAGAGTTTTGGAAAAATGCTACCCTTGACAAACAAGGCGAGAATGTCATAGCCATCAACTCTTCCATACAGGGTAAAACAATTCAAATTACTCCGCAATCCATCTCAGAAGTCTTTAAACTCGATGATCAGCAAGGTAAAACTTCTTTTTCTAAAAGCGAGTTGAAAACTAATTTTCTAGGAAGGGGGTCTGCAGAACAACCAAAAAGAGATACCTTACAAAAAGGTTTCTTCCCTTCTGCACCTAGGTTTTTATTCCATACACTTTTGATGTGTGTTTCAAATAAAACAACTGCTTTTAACGAAATACCATTAAAGATCCAATGTCTGGGTTATGCTATTTTACATAATGAAAATTATAACCATTCCCAGGAGATCTTTGATGATTTGGTAAAAGACGTTGATAGCAAATCATTTTTACTTTTTCCAAGGTTTCTAAGCTACTATTTTAAACAAAAATTTGGAAAGGAAAATGAAAATTTGCTCAAACAAGGTGTTTATTTTCAAATAAATTATTTAACACCTGAAACATTCTCTAGAATGTTAACACCTTCAAAAACAAAAGTAGAGGTGCCTGAGCAGAATTTAGCAGCTACCACTGCTCCTCAGGTATCAGCTGCTGAGCCCACTGCTCCAGGAGATCATAGCAGCACAACCACTGCTTTGAAACCCACACCTGCCATTACTAAAAAGACCAAAAAGAAAATATCCAGAAAGCCCCCCAAACCCAAAACAAAGGCAACTCTGGAAGATGAGATCCCAGAGCCACTGCCAGTGACAACACAAATGTCACCTACAACCACTGCTGCTACTTCCTCACAGCAGATGGAAGAAAGATCTCCACCTTTGCCTCAAACTCCCCCTGCATCCTCACAAAAGGATCAGGTTGTAAACACAGGGACCCCACAATATGAAGCTCTAGACCCAATCGGATCCATCTTCCTCAGTCCTGATCCCAAGGACATGTCTCTTTCAACACCCTTATCTTCACCCCTCTCATTACCACAAACCATAATACCTTTGTTGCATGCAGTTGATATAGTTCAGAAACAAACCAGTTCCTCTCAAACAACTATTACTGAGAGTATACTCCCACAAGTGATTGGGTCTGATACTTATACCTCTGCTATCCTAGAAACAATTGAGGAGGTTACACCCCTTGAGTTACAAGTAACTCTTGGTGGTAATCCAAGTGAAGCAGCCACTACAAATGTTGAACCTACAGGTTTGCATTTGAACAGTGGTTACATCAATAAGACTTCCTTGGAGGCAATTCCTTCTATAGCACCTCTGAGAACCACCAGTGAGTCTGTTATGACCACTGGTACCTTCAAAAGGCTATCAAGTGCTGAAGGAAGAAGACCCCAGTACCGAGAACAAGGGGCATCAATGAATGATTTTTGGGACTCAGTTCCTAAGTCACACATTGGTACAACCACTGCTGGTGGGGAATCAGATGATCCCATTAAATTGGGTGATGATTTACAATATCAGGAATTGACGGGGAGAATTGACAACCTTGAAACATCTGTTGCTGAAATAAAGGATATGGTGTAACAGCTGTTAAAAGCTCAAAAAGCACAACCCACTGTTGTTCCAGCTCAAGCACCTGCACAACCTGCACCTGCTGCAAATGAGCTATGGAATATATTTCAACCCCTGCTTGAAAAACAAAGACAAATGGCAGACCAGCAACATGCTATATATGTGCAGGAACTGAAAAATATGATGGAGTCAAGATTTAGAAACACCCAAGCAGACATCAAGGCTATAAAGGCTCACATTTTGAATACCACTGGCACTGCTCCTTCAAATGTTCTTTTCATTGATCAATTTCCCCCAGATAATGCCAAAAAGGGGGAGAAAATCAAGGAATTGAGGAAAAAGGGAATAGATGATGGCCTTTATGTTGAAGAAAAGCAGGCCTCTAAACCATCTCCCAAAGACTCCAAGCACCAAACCTCTACCAAACAACTGATGTAACTTCTGCTGTCTTAACAACTGTTGGAACATCAGTAGTTTCAGCAGTTGTTACAATAATCACTCCAACACACATTACAACCACTGCCTTACCTCCACCTAAAAACACCTCACCACCAAAAGCCATCACTTCAACCACATCACCACCCATCAATCCATCACCTGCTCAAAAGCAGAAGACATCTACTGACACATCAGTAGTTGTAATGACAACAGAGGTTGAAGTACCAGTTGTTTCAACAGCTGTTTGCCAATCATCCACCACTGCTCTCACCATTTCTACAGTCACTATACAACCAAAACCTCCTTCACCAAAAAGCTTTACACAAGAAAAAGGAAATTTCAGAAGAATAATGATGATATACCAGCACCTACTCCAATATCCTCCACTAGAATTGAATCTGTTGCTGAAAGATATCCACTAGAATTGGAAGCTATAAAGGATGAAATGAAACAATTCTATACGATAGCTGATCCTTGGGAAAGAAGATTTCCTTCTCTCATTGGCTTCAGGAATCCAGTAAACATGAGTGAGTAACTAAAACTCAAAGCCAGGCAAGCAGATATAAGAGCTAGAATTGAATGCAAAGATCAAGGTGATAAAGCCATTTCTGAAAGAATGGAGTTTTTACTTACTAAGGTCAAACAAATGGAAGATTATGCACAAGACCTGAGCAAAGACATGTCAAATATGCCACCTGATGCTGCCCTACAAAAGATAATGAGAAAGGAGTATCTTGAATTCATCATGAAAGAAAAGTTTTATCCAGCCAAAGAAGAACAATTCAGTGAATGGCCACTCATTGCACTAAAGCATGAGGTGAACAGAATCATGAGAATCCAAAATGATCCAAGTAAGAAAAAGACAGCTCCAAATTGGTGTAAATACAAACAGGCCATTGATAAACTTACTTCAGAATACAAGAATAAGAAACAGGAGTTGGTGGATGCAAAGGTAGGAACTGCCAAAGCCATAGCAAAATGGACAAAGCAGTATACAGATGAGGCTTATGAAAGGCTGAAAAGAAGGAGAATGACAGATCCAAATTTTCAAAAGAAGCCTGAACACAAAGAGCCAAAACAAATAAGTGATCCTAAACCACTGTTCTCTTCAGCTGATACCTCTATCATTGTGATAAACCAAGAAAAGAGGAAACTGCTGACTAATGAAGAAGAAAAGGAAAAGGAAGCTGAGTACTTTACAGAAGCCATCAAGAAAATGGATTTAAATGAAGATAGCTCAGCAAAACTTCAAAACCTTGTCAAAAAGGTATTAAACAAACCTGCATCACCAAACACTTCAGCAGATATGACAGCCATTGAGCTAGATCAAAAGAAGAGATAAGAACAGATTGAAAAAGAGACTGCAGAAGATATAGCTGCAGCAAATGATGTCATAAAAATGGCTTTCAAACAAATGTCTGCTGAAAGTTCACAAGTCTTCACAAGGCCAATATCTCCAAACTCATTAGTGAATAAACCTCTCCCAAGAAACCCATTGGGTTCAAAAGTACTAAAATGGATGTCTGATCAAAAGACCCATGTATTGACCCTGATCAGATCCAATGGAGAAGTTAACCACATATAAAGGGATCAAGCACTAGGCCTGGGTGTTGAAGATCTACAAGATCTCATTGAGCTTACACTGTGTAGGGATGAGGGTGATAAAAGTTCTCTGGATTTTGAACAGGAATTTAAAAGGCAAGTTAGAGAACTTCTGATGAGAAAATAAAGATCCAAAATAATGAAGTGTTTTGGCATTATCTGTTCCAGGGGGAGATTGTTGGGATTGAACCCTACCAGAGGAACAGATAATGAGAGCCAAAACTTGTTCACATCAGTGGATTCATCATAAGCAGCTGTTTGCATTAGATTTTCCCCTTGAAAGTGGTTATAACATCTGATGGTCCTCATCCGCTGTTCGTATACTACAACTGCTGTCCACTAAAGCACTGCTCGTGTACAATAACTACTGAAGAACAAAGTGCTGCTCCTTAATCTGCTGCCTCAAGTCAAGTACTGCTGAAGACCAAAGCCCTGCCTGGAATGAAGCAGTGGAATGAAGAAACAGTTGTTTACTTTGTCTATTGTAATTAGCATCAGTGTTTAGCTAAGCAGTAGTTATATGTATCAGTGGTTACAGATTGTTAGGTTGTTAGATGTCACTTTCATGGTGACGTCAGCTTAGATGCTTCAGTGGTTTGATTTGCCTATAAATGGAACAGTACCCTGTACTGTTACATTCGATGGACTGAGTGAGTTCTTCTCCTCTGATCCAATCATTTCATCTTGTGCAATCAACCATGGAGTATCAGGCTGAGGGGGAGTTTAGTTTGTAAGCATGCTCTGTAATCTTTTGATTCGTATTGTAATCATTCGACTCAATGAAAAGCATGTATTTATCAAAACTATTTTCTTCCTGAATTGTGTTTATAAAGTTTATGTTCATTTCCGCTGCACTTAGTCTCGATTCATATTTATTAAGAGTTCAAATTACACAAACAAACACAATTATGAGAGCCTCCGATCCTAACAATTGGTATCAGAGCTCGAACAGTCAAATTCGATCTAACAATCAATTTGACATAACAGTTCAGCTCAAAATTCATTGATACTAAGGTTGATTGTATTTTGTTGAAAAACAAAGTAACGAGCAAGGATGTTCAAAGTTGCTATTCAAAAACTCTGTAAAACAACCAAGATGTCATAAGACACACAAACTTCTTATAACAAGTGATATCATACATAAAACACCTATAGTTTTTAGATCTGAAAAATGATTGATGACTATGGTATAATAGTTTTCTTTACAAATATGATTTCAAGTGTTGATATGAAGTTTGTGTTGTTTTCATCATGTCTGATACTAAGGTCTGAACCTCTGGTCAACAAAAACCTAGTTTCGTAAAAACATTAGTGTTTTTGTTAACATAAAAGGAGGGAAATCAAAATTTTAGTTATTAGATCTTATGTGTTGAAAAACAGGTTGAGTATCCTGTTAAAAAGGGTCAAAATCAACTTTGTTAAGAACACATTAAGAAAATCAGATGAAAAATAGACTAAATCATATGTAATGTGAGATTTGACATAAGCATATGCAAAAATGTCCAAAGTCTCTCCAAACATTGCTGTAAAATTATTTGGGTCTAGGTATTTCTTCAATAAACACCTCCCAGTTAGTATTTTAATACTTATGAATGGGAAGGGTAAAAAGGGAAAAAGAAAAATCACAAAACTCATAAGTGTGTTTATCTCAAAACTTTTGAAGTCAAAAGAAAAGAGTATAAATTGTTAGTGCATGCATCTGTCGACTTCGTTTTGTATCAAGTCTTAGATTAGATTGTATAGATCAGGGCACGTAGAACGAGAAAATATCAAGTTTTATGTTGTGTAAAAGCTGATTTCGCTCCAATGGTTAATTCCGCTTGAAATGACAAAGGACACTTTCGAGCGGAATCACAAGTTAGCTATTCCACTCCAACTGATCCTGATGTCTTTCGAGCGGAATAACACACACTATATATAGTCGTTTAGAGCAAAATCAGAGTAACAGTTATCGAATTCCATACCGAGGTGCTGCCGGTGTGAAGATTCATTGTAAACAGTGTTAATTCAATACAATCGGTGTTTAAAGTGAATTGCTTGCTGTATCTAAGTCTATTTCTTGTTTTCCGCACCTGAAATAGATCAGAACCTCTCTGAATGACTCGTTCGGGTCAATCGCGCGATCCTACAATTGGTATCAGAGCTCAGGAGGAGGAGTTCTGCAGTTTACAGCTGATTTTGATTACTTTTTCTATATTCTACACCTTCTTTCATCAGTTCAGGAAAATTTAACGGTCAAAACCTGATCAATTTTTCACAGACTATGTATAAGTGACTATTAACAAAGCCTTGAAAGTTTGAGACTAAAATTCACAGTAATAATGGACAAAATGGACCCCCGAACTGATTCCGCTCGAACTGGACAGTTTCTGATTTCGCTCGAGTTTATGACTGATTCCGCTCCAGGGTACAGGTTCTGAGTGTTTCCGATCCAAAGATTATTACTGATTCCGCTCCAGGCTGCCAAACTGGTGATTTCGCTTCAACATACTTGTTGATTCCGCTCCAGACTACAAAATTTCTGAGATTCCGCTCCAAAATGCTTGTTGATTCCGCTCCAGACAACCAAAACTTCTGATTCCGCTCCAGTGTGTGTTATGATTTCGCTTCAAATTACAGATTGGGTGATTTCGCTCGAGATTGCTTGCCTATTTCGCTTGAATTGTTTATCTGAGTAATTTCACTTGAAAGCAACTGTTTTTGAAATACGTGCTACCGAATCATGGATAACGATTTCTACAACGCGTTTGCTACTCCGACTACTCCGGCTGTCATTCCTCATGTGACAACTCGAGTTTTCGAGATTCCACTTTTGCATTTATTGCACGTTAACTATTTGTTTAGTTGCTTACTTACACAATTTGTTTGCGTTGTAACTGTATACGTTGTGATTTGACAAAGTGTATTGTGATTGTTGCAAGGTTATGTGTTATTTTATGAATGATTGACAAATACATGAACTTGGTGATGAAATTGTAAATTATATATGGAGTGGGTGTTTGGTGTAAAGGATGATACTTAGGGGTGTTTAGTGATAATAATGAAAAATAACAAAACCCCTTAACCCTAGTCATTCTCACTAATTTTCATCATACGTCACTTCAAATCATTCTCTCTACAATCATTCTCACATCATTCTTGGCTATCATTCTTGGCTATCATTCTTGGCTATCATTCTTGGCTACACAAGTTCTCTTGCATCAATCTTGATCTTCCAATCCATCTAGAATCAATCTAAGGTAAATGTTTAATGATTGATTTTTTTAATTCTTGATTATGTGATTCATGCAAAACCCTAGTTCTACATACAATAGTTCTGTGTTTATTGATTGATTCTGATTATTGTGAAATGGATATGATTAGTTGTGTAATCACTTGCCTGATACTAAGATGCCTGTTATGATAGAGATTTTGATTGATGATGAGATTACTGCAATACAAATGTATGAAATTAGGGTTCTTGATCGTAAAATGTAACTGTTCCATTGATTCTGTGAAATGATTTTTGGAATTCACGCATGTTGAAAACTCTGAGTTTTATTTGATGCATACATGGTCTGAATTATTGGTTATTATGCTTAGTCCGAATTTTTGGATGTTATGCTTGCTTGGTCCGAATTTTTATGAGGTTATTAGGTCCGACCCTTGTAGTGATAAACATGGTCCGACTTTTGAATCTTAAACATATGGTCCGACCTTTATGATATACATGTGATCCGAGTTTATGCTTATGACTTGAGTCCGAGTTTATGCTTATGTCTTGAGTCCAAGTTTATGCTTATGTCTTGAGTCCGTGTTTCATGCTTGATATCTTGAGTCCGAGGTTATGCTTGATGTCTTGAGTCCGAGTTTCATATGCAATACATGTCCGACTTTTGTGATGATATGTATGTCTGACTTTTGTGATATGTTGCTTGGGTCCGACTTTTGTGAATGCTTGTTGGTCCGAACCCTGTTAAAGCTATATGGTCCGAGTTTTGTGAGTGTTTATGTGGTCCGAATTTGTTATTTCAGTTAAGCGTGTCAACTCTGTTAAGTTAAGTTGATTAATTCTGTTAATCAATTAACTCTGTTAACTCTATTTATTCAGTTAGCTTATTAGTTCTGTTAGATGCTAACTCTGTTAAGTGCGTATTGGAAGATTATATTGGAATAAGCTGCAATAGACAACGATGTGGTACATGAATGGCATGAAATTGATTAACTGCTTATGCGGTACATGAGGTTATCTGCCAAGCCCTTTGTGACATAGTTTGCATATGAAATTTGACCAACATGAACTGACTGTGTGTAAATGCATTACCTTAGGCCTTGATTGATTGATTGATTACTTTCGAGCACATAGTTAGCATACCGAGCAAACCAAGGTGAGTTCACACTCTTACCAAGGCATGGGATTCCGGTGGGTAGGGAATGGGATTGAAAGAATGGGATTGTACTTACACTATTACTAGACTATCTACCATCGTCCTCGGATGCGAAGGATACATACGTAAAACCTACGTATACATGTACTTAGCACTGTCCTCAGGTTGCGAAGGACACTTACGTAAAACCTACGTAAACTTATACCTACTACTGCCTCGGTTGTGATAGGCACTTACGTAAAACCTACGTAAACCCCCACGTACCACTGTCCTCGGTTTGTGAAGGACACTTACGTAAAACCTACGTAAACCTTGTACGTACTACTGTTCTCGGATTAAGAAGAACACTTATGGTTACAAATAGTCTAGTGTGTATGCAACTATGGGAAGCCCCCACTAATAGGACATACTATCGGGTTAGTAGAGCCACATGTTACGAAACAAACTTACTATAACGAACTCACTTACTGTGAACTCGCTCAACTAGTTGTTGACTCTCTGTTACATGCCTTGCAGGTCGTTAGGTATACATGGAGCTTGCACTGGGAGGCGCGGTCGTTGTGGACAAGGATCGTGAATGCTTTGATAAAACATTATGACATTACATACTTTATTTATGCTGGGCTTTTACTCATATGCTTCCGCTAAACGTTGAATTTATACTTATGTTTCGAACACCTTTCATATGGATTGGTTTGGTTTAATGACATTTACTTTTACTATTTACGTTGTTCTATATGATTGGTGGCTTGATCCTGGTCAGTCAAGCTCCCCAGCGGTTATACTCCGCAGGTGGATTTTGGGGGTGTGACAGATTGGTATCAGAGCCATTGGTTATAGAGAACTTGGTTTTAATATGGGGAAAACGTTTTTATTAAAACCAGACTATAACCAGTACAGTGCTCAACGATCCACAACGACGCCTCGCTCCACGTGCAAGACTCAACATCCTAGGTAATATGGTTTATGTTTATTGCCTACATACTAGAATTGCATAGAACTTTGCTCGTGGTATGCTTAGATTACATTGCTTACTATTCGTTATTGCTTGAGAACACTTGTGTGCTTACTCTCTTCTGTCATCGCACTATTCGCGAACCTCTCTCACTTATGTTACATTTGCTATGAATATCATGGCTGGACGTATTAACTTGACACAAGCCCAGTTGACGGCTCTTATCAACGAACAGGTTGCTGCGGCACTTGCAGCCGCACAAGCAGGAGGTATACCCTGCAGTCGTAACTCACACTAGGATCTTTAGATCCTACATTCCTAAACCAACTCTTGTGTTTAACCTTGTCCTGTTCTTATATACACAACAGGTCAACACGCTCAGCCACCTGTTTGCACTTTCAAGAATTTCATGGACTGTCGTCCAAGCACGTTCAGTGGCACGGAGGGAGCAGTGGGACTCCTCCATTGGTTTGAAAAGCTCGAGTCTGTGTTTGAAATGTGTGAATGCCCTGAGGCTCGCAGGGTGAAGTACGCCACTGGCACACTGGAAGGAATCGCGCTGACTTGGTGGAATGCGCAAGTCCAACTTTTAGGATTGGCAGCTGCTAACGCCACTCCTTGGAATGATTTCAAGGAGCTGATTAAACGGGAATACTGCACACGCGACGACATCCACAAGTTAGAAGTGGAGTTCTTTCATTTGAAGATGACTGGGTCGGAAATTGAGGCATATACCAAAAGGTCAAATGAGCTGGCCGTTCTGTGTCCAACTATGGTGGACCCTCCTATCAGACGCATTGAGTTGTATCTCAAGGGGTTGGCACCAGAAATTCAAAGCCACGTGACATTGGCCAACCTTGCTAACATCCAGGATATTCAGCGCCTTGCTCATCGCCTCACGGATCAGGCAGCGGAACAAGACAGGCTGCCTAAGCGCATCAGCGCTACTGCTACCGTTACCACTTCTGCTACTCCTGCTACCCCCAGTGACAACAAGAGAAAATGGGAGGGGGATTCCAGCAAAGGTTCAGCTTCAGTTCAGTCTTAGGTGCAGCAGCGAAAGACTGACAACTATCAGAGCCCTAGTCAGCAATCTTCGAGCAGTCACAGGCAGGGTGGTTATCGAGGGAACCTCCCAAGGTGTAACAATTGCAACAGACACCACAGTGGCCAGTGCAACAAGGGTCGTTTCCAGAGGTGTCTCAAGATGGGTCATGAGGCCAAGGATTGTAGGAGCCCGCGGCCTGCGAATCAGAATCAGCAACAGCAGCAAACACCACAGAATCAGCAACAGGGCAACAAGGGATGTTTTCATTGTGGCGCTGAAGGTCACTTCAAAAGACACTGCCCTCAGTTAAACCGAAACCAGAACAACAACAACAACAATAACCAAGGCAACAGAAACAATAATGAGGGAAACAACAATGATGGGAACAACGGCGCTAGGGGTCGTGCATTTGTGCTGGGGCAGGGTGATGCCAGGAATGATCCCAACGTAGTTATGGGTAAGTTTCTTCTTGACGACTTTTATGTTACTGTATTGTTTGATTCGGGTGCGGATACAAGTTATGTGTCTTTGAAAGTTAGCCAAATGTTAAAACGTGCACCAACTCCCCTAAACACCAAACATGTCGTAGAGTTAGCTAATGGTAAAAGCCTAGAGGCCACACACATAGTTCAGGGTTGTAATCTTATCCTCGCTGGTCAGACTTTCTCCATCGACCTCATTCCTATAGTTCTGGGTAGTTTCAACATCGTCATTGGTATGGACTGGTTATCCAAACAGCAAGCAGAGATCCTATGTAAGGAGAAGATCATTCGTATTCCCCGTCCTGGTAAAGAACCTCTCGAAGTTCAAGGTGACAAGAGTGGTGCTGTGGTTGGCATCATCTCCTTCCTGAAGGGCTCAAAAATGTTTACGAAAGGGTCACACTGCCATTTTGACACTAGTTACTGATGCATCAGCGAAAGAGAAAAGAGTAGAGGATATCCCAGTTGTACGCGATTTTCCTCAAGTGTTTCCTGAAGATTTACCTGGTCTACCGCCTCATCGCCAGGTCGAATTCTAGATTGAACTAGCTCCAGGAGCAGCACCAATAGCCCGCGCACCGTATTGATTAGCTCCAACTGAACTGGAAGAATTGTCTAAGCAACTGCAAGAGCTCTTGGATAAGGGCTTTATTCGTCCTAGCTCTTCGCCTTGGGGAGCTCCAGTATTATTTGTGAAAAAGAAGGATGGCACTTTCAGGATGTGCATAGATTACCGTGAACTAAACAAGGTCACCGTGAAGAACCGCTATCCTCTTCCACGTATTGACGACTTATTCGACCAGTTGCAAGGGTCGAGCTACTACTCCAAGATTGATCTGAGGTCAGGTTACCATCAGCTGAGGGTCCGGGATGAGGACGTCTCCAAAACAGCTTTCAGAACTCGCTACGGCCACTACGAGTTTCTAGTCATGCCATTCGGGCTAACGAACGCACCGGCAGTCTTCATGGATCTTATGAACAGAGTGTGCAAGCCTTATTTAGACAAGTTCGTGATTGTTTTCATCGACGACATCCTGATCTATTCCAAGAGTCAGGAGGAACACGAGCAGCATTTGCGTCTTATCTTGGAACTTCTTCGAAAGGAACAACTGTACGCCAAGTTTTCAAAATGCGAATTTTGGCTTCGTGAAGTCCACTTTCTAGGCCATGTGGTAAACAAGGATGGGATTCATGTCGATCCATCCAAGATAGATTCGATCAGGAACTGGCCTGCACCATGTACACCAACGGAAATACGCTAATTCTTGGGTTTGGCGGGTTACTACAGACGGTTCATCAAAGACTTCTCAAAGATTGCACAGCCGCTTACTCTACTGACACAGAAGGGTGTCACCTATCGTTGGGGTCATCCCCAGGAAACGACTTTTCAACACTTAAAGGATAGGCTCTGCAGTGCACCTATTCTCTCATTGCCAGAGGGCACGGATGATTTTGTGGTCTATTGCGACGCGTCGATTCAGGGTCTTGGTTGCGTATTGATGCAAAAGGATAAGGTTATTGCCTACGCTTCGCGACAACTCAAAGTTCATGAATGGAACTACACAACACACGATTTAGAGCTGGGAGTTGTTGTTTTCGCGCTTAAGATATGGCGACACTACCTGTACGGTACCAAGTGCACTATTTACACCGATCATAGGAGTCTCGAGCATATCTTCAAGCAGAAGGAATTGAACATGCGTCAACAATGATGGGTCGAGCTGCTGAATGATTACGAATGTGCTATCAAGTACCATCCAGGCAAAGCCAATGTTGTGGCTGACGCCCTCAGTCGGAAAGACACTACACCTAGGCGTGTACGAGCCTTGCAGCTTACTATTCAGTCTAGTCTTCCTGCACAGATACGAGATGCTCAGGTGGAAGCATTGAAACCAGAAAACGTCAGGGCTGAAGCCCTACGTGGCTCAAGGCAACGATTAGAACAGAAGGAAGACGGTGCCTATTACGTAACAGGACGCATTTGGGTCCAACTATATGGCGGTTTACGAGAACTTGTTATGGATGAAGCTCACAAGTCTCGCTACTCGGTACATCCAGGTTCGGATAAAATATATCACGATCTTAGAACTACGTACTGGTGGCCTAGCATGAAGGCCCACATAGCAACTTACGTACGCAAGTGTTTGACCTGTGCGAGGGTCAAGACGGAGTACCAGAAACCCTCAGGCCTACTTCAGCAACCCAAGATACCACAGTGGAAATGGGAAGAAATTCCCATGGATTTTGTTACTGGCCTGCCTAGATCCCAGTGTGGGAATGATACTATTTGGGTGATCGTGGATCGACTCACTAAGTCTGCTCACTTCTTGGCTATCAAAGAAACGGATAAGTTCTCTACCTTAGCAGACGTCTACTTGAAAGAAGTTGTTTCAAGGCACGGAGTGCCAACCTCTATTATTTCGGATCGGGATGCACGATTCACTTCAGAACTATGGCAAGCTATGCACAAAGCTTTTGGCTCACGGCTAGACATGAGCACAACATATCACCCTCAGACGGATGGGCAGTCTGAGCGCACGATTCAAACGCTAGAAGACATGCTTCGGGCATGTGTTATTGATTTCGGCAACAGCTGGGAAAAACATCTTCCGTTAGTGGAGTTTTCGTACAATAACAGTTACCACACCAGCATTCAGGCCGCTCCATTCGAGGCATTGTACGGACGTAAATGCCGGTCACCTCTCTGTTGGGCAGAGGTGGGGGATAGTCAAATCACAGGTCCAGAAATGGTAGTTGATGCTACTGAACGGATTGCACAGATACGACAACGCATGGCGGCAGCTCGCGACCGTCAGAAAAGTTACGCTGATAAGCGCAGGAAACCGCTCGAGTTCCAAGTTGGGGATCGAGTCCTACGCAAAGTCTCACCCTGGAAGGGTGTAGTTCGTTTTGGTAAACGGGGCAAGCTCAATCCGCGGTACGTTGGACCGTTCGAGATCATAGAAAGAATAGGCAAAGTGGCCTACAAACTGAACTTACCAGCAGAACTCGGTGCAGTTCACAACATTTTTCACGTGTCAAATCTGAAGAAATGTCTGTCAGATGAGACCCTCATAGTTCCTTTGAAGGAGCTCACTATCGACGAGCGGTTGCAGTTCGTCGAGGAACCAGTTGAAATCACGGACCGGGATGTTAAGGTCCTCAAGAACACTAGAATACCTCTTGTACGAGTTCGTTGGAACTCCTGTCGTGGCCCAGAGTATACATGGGAACGAGAAGACCAAATGGAACTCAAGTATCCCCAGTTATTCCAGAACAATGCAACTACTACTGAGGCTGAAGCTACTACTGAATTTCGGGACGAAATTCCAAATCAACGGGGGGATGATGTGACACCCTAAGAAAACCAGTAAACGGTACAACTTACCTAGCTTCCTTAGTAACCGCATGCTAAATTTCGGGACGAAATTTCTTTCAAGTTGGGGATAATGTGACAACTCGAGTTTCCGAGATTCCACTTTCGCATTTATTGCACGTTAACTGTTTGTCTAGTTGCTTACTTACACAATTTGTTTGCGTTGTAACTGTATACGTTGTGATTTGACAAAGTGTATTGTGATTGTTGCAAGGTTATGTGTTATTTTATGAATGATTGACAAATACATGAACTTGGTGATGAAATTGTAAATTGTGGAGTGGGTGTTTGGTGTAAAGGATGATACTTAGGGGTGTTTAGTGATAGTAATGAAAAATAACAAAACCCCTTAACCCTAATCATTCTCACTAATTTTCATCATACGTCACTTCAAATCATTCTCTCTACAATCATTCTCACATCATTCTTGGCTATCATTCTTGGCTACACAAGTTCTCTTGCATCAATCTTGATCTTCCAATCCATCTAGAATTAATCTAAGGTAAATGTTTAATGATTAATTGTTGTTAATTCTTGATTATGTGATTCATGCAAAACCCTAGTTCTACATACAATAGTTCTGTGTTTATTGATTGATTCTGATTATTGTGAAATGGATATGATTAGTTGTGTAATCACTTGCCTGATACTAAGATGCCTGTTATGATAGAGATGTTTGATTGATGATGAGATTACTGCAATACAAATGTATGAAATTAGGGTTCTTGATCGTAAAATGTAATTGTTCCATTGATTATGTGAAATGATTTTTGGAATTCACGCATGTTGAAAACTCTAAGTTTTATTTGATGCACACATGGTCCGAATTATTGGTTATTGTGCTTAGTCCGAATTTTTTGATGTTATGCTTGCTTGGTCCAAATTTTTATGAGGTTATTAGGTCCGACCCTTGTAGTGATAAACATGGTCCGACTTTTGAATCTTAAACATATGGTCCGACCTTTATGATATACATGTGATCCGAGTTTATGCTTATGACTTGAGTCCGAGTTTATGCTTATGTCTTGAGTCCGAGTTTATGCTTATGTCTTGAGTCCGAGTTTCATGCTTGATATCTTGAGTCCGAGGTTATGCTTGATGTCTTGAGTCCGAGTTTCATATGCAATACATGTCCGACTTTTGTGATGATATGTATGTCCGACTTTTGTGATATGTTGCTTGGGTCCGACTTTTGTGAATGCTTGTTGGTCCGAACCTTGTTAAAGCTATATGGTCCGAGTTTTGTGAGTGTTTATGTGGTCCGAATTTGTTATTTCAGTTAAGCATGTCAACTCTGTTAAGTTAAGTTGATTAATTCTGTTAATCAAATAACTCTGTTAACTCTATTTATTTAGTTAGCTTATTAGTTCTGTTAGATGCTAACTCTGTTAAGTGCGTATTGGATGATTATATTGGAATAAACTGCAATAGACAACGATGTGGTACATGAATGGCATGAAATTGATTAACTGCTTATGCGGTACATGAGGTTATCTGCCAAGCCCTTTGTGACATAGTTTGCATGTGAAATTTGACCAACATGAACTGACTGTGTGTAAATGCATTACCTTAGGCCCTAATTAATTGATTGATTACTTTCGAGCACATAGTTAGCATACCGAGCAAACCAAGGTGAGTTCACACTCTTACCAAGGCATGGGATTCCCGGTGGGAAGGGAATGGGATTGAAAGAATGGGATTGTACTTACACTATTACTAGACTATCTACCATCGTCCTCGGATGCGAAGGATACATACGTAAAACCTACGTATACATGTACTTATCACTGTCCTCAGGTTGCGAAGGACAACTTACGTAAAACCTACGTAAACTTATACCTACTACTGCCTCGGTTGTGACAGGCACTTACGTAAAACCTACGTAAACCCCCGCGTACCACTGTCCTCGGTTTGTGAAGGACACTTACGTAAACCCTACGTAAACCTTGTACGTACTACTGTTCTCGGATTAAGAAGAACACTTATGGTTACAAATAGTCTAGTGTGTATGCAACTATGGGAAGCCCCCACTAATAGAACATACTATCGGGTTAGTAGAGCCACATGTTACGAAACAAACTTACTATAACGAACTCACTTACTGTGAACTCGCTCAACTAGTTGTTGACTCTCCAGAAATGGTAGTTGATGCTACTGAACGGATTGCACAGATACGACAACGCATGGCGGCAGCTCGCGATCGTCAGAAAAGTTACGCTGATAAGCGCAGGAAACCGCTCGAGTTCCAAGTTGGGGATCGAGTCCTACGCAAAGTCTCACCCTGGAAGGGTGTAGTTCGTTTTGGTAAACGGGGCAAGCTCAATCCGCGGTACGTTGGACCGTTCGAGATCATAGAAAGAATAGGCAAAGTGGCCTACAAACTGAACTTACCAGCAGAACTCGGTGCAGTTCACAACATTTTTCACGTGTCGAATCTGAAGAAATGTCTGTCAGATGAGACCCTCATAGTTCCTTTGAAGGAGCTCACTATCGACGAGCGGTTGCAGTTCGTCGAGGAACCAGTTGAAATCACGGACCGGGATGTTAAGGTCCTCAAGAACACTAGAATACCTCTTGTACGAGTTCGTTGGAACTCCCGTCGTGGCCCAGAGTATACCTGGGAACGAGAAGACCAAATGGAACTCAAGTATCCCCAGTTATTCCAGAACAATGCAACTACTACTGAGGCTGAAGCTACTACTGAATTTCGGGAAGAAATTCCAAATCAACGGGGGGATGATGTGACACCCCAAGAAAACCAGTAAACGATACAACTTACCTAGCTTCCTTAGTAACCGCATGCTAAATTTCGGGACGAAATTTCTTTCAAGTTGGGGATAATGTGACAACTCGAGTTTCCGAGATTCCACTTTCGCATTTATTGCACGTTAACTGTTTGTCTAGTTGCTTACTTACACAATTTGTTTGCGTTGTAACTGTATACGTTGTGATTTGACAAAGTGTATTGTGATTGTTGCAAGGTTATGTGTTATTTTATGAATGATTGACAAATACATGAACTTGGTGATGAAATTGTAAATTATATGTGGAGTGGGTGTTTGGTGTAAAGGATGATACTTAGGGGTGTTTAGTGATAGTAATGAAAAATAACAAAACCCCTTAACCCTAATCATTCTCACTAATTTTCATCATACGTCACTTCAAATCATTCTCTCTACAATCATTCTCACATCATTCTTGGCTATCATTCTTGGCTACCCAAGTTCTCTTGCATCAATCTTGATCTTCCAATCCATCTAGAATCAATCTAAGGTAAATGTTTAATGATTAATTGTTGTTAATTCTTGATTATGTGATTCATGCAAAACCCTAGTTCTACATACAATAGTTCTGTGTTTATTGATTGATTCTGATTATTGTGAAATGGATATGATTAGTTGTGTAATCACTTGCCTGATACTAAGATGCCTGTTATGATAGAGATGTTTGATTGATGATGAGATTACTGCAATACAAATGTATGAAATTAGGGTTCTTGATCATAAAATGTAATTGTTCCATTGATTATGTGAAATGATTTTTGGAATTCACGCATGTTGAAAACTCTGAGTTTTATTTGATGCACACATGGTCCGAATTATTGGTTATTGTGCTTAGTCCGAATTTTTTGATGTTATGCTTGCTTGGTCCGAATTTTTATGAGGTTATTAGGTCCGACCCTTGTAGTGATAAACATGGTCCGACTTTTGAATCTTAAACATATGGTCCGACCTTTATGATATACATGTGATCCGAGTTTATGCTTATGACTTGAGTCCGAGTTTATGCTTATGTCTTGAGTCCGAGTTTATGCTTATGTCTTGAGTCCGAGTTTCATGCTTGATATCTTGAGTCCGAGGTTATGCTTGATGTCTTGAGTCCGAGTTTCATATGCAATACATGTCCGACTTTTGTGATGATATGTATGTCCGACTTTTGTGATATGTTGCTTGGGTCCGACTTTTGTGAATGCTTGTTGGTCCGAACCTTGTTAAAGCTATATGGTCCGAGTTTTGTGAGTGTTTATGTGGTCCGAATTTGTTATTTCAGTTAAGCATGTCAACTCTGTTAAGTTAAGTTGATTAATTCTGTTAATCAAATAACTCTGTTAACTCTATTTATTTAGTTAGCTTATTAGTTCTGTTAGATGCTAACTCTGTTAAGTGCGTATTGGATGATTATATTGGAATAAACTGCAATAGACAACGATGTGGTACATGAATGGCATGAAATTGATTAACTGCTTATGCGGTACATAAGGTTATCTGCCAAGCCCTTTGTGACATAGTTTGCATGTGAAATTTGACCAACATGAACTGACTGTGTGTAAATGCATTACCTTAGGCCCTGATTGATTGATTGATTACTTTCGAGCACATAGTTAGCATACCTAGCAAACCAAGGTGAGTTCACACTCTTACCAAGGCATGGGATTCCCGGTGGGAAGGGAATGGGATTGAAAGAATGGGATTGTACTTACACTATTACTAGACTATCTACCATCGTCCTCGGATGCGAAGGATACATACGTAAAACCTACGTATACATGTACTTATCACTGTCCTCAGGTTGCGAAGGACACTTACGTAAAACCTACGTAAACTTATACCTACTACTGCCTCGGTTGTGACAGGCACTTACGTAAAACCTACGTAAACCCCCGCGTACCACTGTCCTCGGTTTGTGAAGGACACTTACGTAAAACCTACGTAAACCTTGTACGTACTACTGTTCTCGGATTAAGAAGAACACTTATGGTTACAAATAGTCTAGTGTGTATGCAACTATGGGAAGCCCCCACTAATAGGACATACTCTCGGGTTAGTAGAGCCACATGTTACGAAACAAACTTACTATAACGAACTCACTTACTGTGAACTCGCTCAACTAGTTGTTGACTCTCTATTACATGCCTTGCAGGTCGTTAGGTATACATGGAGCTTGCACTGGGAGGTGCGGTCGTTGTGGACAAGGATCGTGAATGCTTTGATTAAACATTATGACATTACATACTTTATTTATGCTGGGCTTTTACTCATATGCTTCCGCTAAACGTTGAATTTATACTTATGTTTCGAACACCTTTCATATGGATTGGTTTGGTTTAATAACATTTACTTTTACTATTTACGTTGTTCTATATGATTGGTGGCTTGATCCTGGTCAGTCACGCTCCCCAGCGGTGATACTCCGCAGGTGGATTTTGGGGGTGTCACAGCTCAAGCCATGAATTTGGAAAATGAAACAGGAACTACTTAAAAACCCCCAAAACTGATGAGTATTGAGGAGTATTACGGATGGAAAGATCGTTCGAAAACTGGGTTCAGGAAAACCACTTGAGATCATGGGAGTGTATTTTGAAGAAGTATCTCTTGCCAAGAACTGATTTGCAAGTCCAGAAAGAAATATCTGAGTTTACAGGTCAAGAACGGGATATGTACAAAGCCGAGAAAATGATGATCAGTCTATTACAGCAGGCCATCAAAGAAGACATCTTCATATTGCTTCAGCACGACAAAACTTCAAAATCAATCTAGGATGCTCTCCGAATCAAGTTTGAGGGAAGTGAACACATGATTAAAAGCAAGTAGGCATTGCTTAAGAAAGAGTTTGATTTGTTCACGAGTTTACCCGGTGAAGATACAAAGAAGCTGATTGAAAGATACTGCCACTTGGTGCGATCCATGTCGATGCTGAGTATAACAAAAGATCGTGAAGAGTGGGTAGACAAGTTAGCCGATGCATTACCGCAAAAAGAATGGGGTACATACTTGATGATTCTGAAGAATAATGGGGTGTATGATGGGTTAACAATTTCTCAGTTCATCGAGAAGATTGAGGGTCAGGATTTGGAACAACAGAAGATCGCAAGGATGAACAGTTCAAGTGGTCAACAGGATGTAAAAATGTACTACAAAGGTGGTGTTCCAGAAGCTGAAAAAAGCCCGAAGATCCAAACTGCTTTTAGTGCTGGGGATTCAACGGAAAAAGTTGATCAGGGTTCAACCAAAAGCAGTGGTTTTACTTCTTATCCAAGTGTTAATCCAAAAGATTCAACTACAAGCTTTCATTCTCAAAGCACGAAAACTGGAAATGGTTATGTAATCCAGTGCAACATCGTGTTGAATCTTCCAGATGGTCAAAGTTTTTCTGAAGAGATTGCGAAAGATCATATGGCTTTACTTGGTTCTGTGTTGTTATCCTATGAAGGATTAGTTGCAGGAAGGATTGGGAATCCTATGCTCACAAAGGAGGATTACGATCAGATTGACGCAGAAGAAATGGAGCTCATAGACATCAAATGGTGTCTAGCTAGTGTCCTTAGACGAGCTGAAAAGTTCAAACTGATTACCGGAAGAAATGACTTTCTTGATGCACATGTTTCTACTTTAGGTTTTGATAAATCTAAAGTTACTTGTTTTCGATGCAGGGAGAAAGGTCATTTCAAACGGGAATGCAAGAATAGAGAGGCAAATGATCCAAAGAATCCATTCGGAAAAGACGATTACTACCGAAAAGCCATTTATCAGCAAGTTGGTCAACAACAACAACAAGAACCGCAGGTGGCTCATGGTAGAAAGGTGATCGAGGATTCAAAGAGAGCATGTCTGGTGGATTTTAACTGGAACAAATGCATATCACCTGAAGGCAAAGCATGTTTGATCAATCAGGATGACGAAAGGCTTCTTGAAGGCTTTAGCTGGGATATGTTTGTTGATGAAAAAGGAGAATTTAAAGCGTTCATTGCTAAGATCGTTAAAGAACCAGATATGTTTGCCACCTGGATGAAGTCTATTGGTGAGACTGTGAAGAATGTGAAGGAAGAGTTTGTTGCATCTGAAGAAAGCTCACAAAGTGGAGATGAAAGTTCACAAAGTGATGTTAGTTTAGAAAAAGAAATTGTTTTTTATCAAACTCCATCTGATACTGATTCTTCAGATGATAATTCTGATAAATCTGTAGCATTTGATCAGTCACCAACAGATGACAGCAGTGATGATGAGGAAGAGAAACATATTAATATTGCAAAATCTCATCTGTCTCCTGAAAGTTTCCATTTTTATTTTGCAGATCGCTTGGAAAAGCTAAAGGAAAAACGGGCTACAAAAGAACAAAAGGAAATGAAATCTGAAACTGTTGCTGAGAAGATTGTTGAGACTGAGCAGGTCGGTGAAGCAGAAAAAGTGACCGAAGCTGAGAAAGTGATTGAAGCTGAAAAGGTTGTTGAAGTTGAGAAGATTATAGAAGTTGAAAAGATAGTGGAAGTCATCAAGCCATGTTCAAAGTGTCTTGAGCCTTGCAAAGAATGTGCAGTCAAAGATGAAAAACTGGCTGAGTATGAAAAGAAGAAGGAACAGTTGCTGTTCAATCTCAACTATGTGAAAGAATCTTATGATGTCTTGAACAAAACAGTAACTGGTCTTCAAAAGACAAATTCTGAGAGAGAACAAGCATTAATGATGATGAATGCTGTTATGATGACAAAACAGAAAGCTATTAACTTCTACATCGAAGAAAGTGCAAAGTGGAAGCAAGAGTTGGAGACCGAGAAGATCGAGAATGAGAGGATCAGACGTTTATTACAAAGTTATTCTAGTTCTGATTATCTTATTGATAGAATTTATCCAACTGTTGCAGGTATGGAACTTTCCAAGATGACAAGCAAAAGAAGAAGGATACTGGTAAGAAACTGTCTGTTAGCTATAACAAGTGTCCGCCTCCGATCTGGGAAGGTTATTCTCCCAGAAAACCAAATGAGGAGCAACTTGAAAAAGCAGTCAATATAAAGCTAAAAACCAATACAACTGATGAATTACCAGAAAACATTGACGTTACTTACACATCGTCTGACATTGATCATGAGTCTGAGTTAATCAAAAAGGTGGTCGATCAGGTGTTGGATACTGATGAGGAGTCTGAGTCAAAATCTGAGTCTGGAGGTTCAAATTTGTCTGTCAACAGTCCAAAGTCTTCAGTTAAAAAGGCATATAGTAAAGAGTTTTTGTTAGCAAAATCCAATTTGAATGATGAAACATTTGAAGTAGCATATACTTTGAATTATTCGGACAAATTATATTCAGACAAAGAGTTTCCAATAAGAAGTGTGAGGTTTGACATGATCAAAAAGGTTTTCAAAAATGACAGAAATTAATATTTCTGAAATAAAAGATTTAAATCTTACTGGAAAACCTAAAAAATACACTTCAAGAGTTCAACAACGTTTAAACAAGAAAAAGGGTTACAATTCTGGTTCTGGTTTTTAAAAGAAACCAAACCATAACGGTAAGCTCAAAAAGAAAGGTCTTGGTTTTATTCCACCAGAAAATTATAAAAATGAGAAAAATTCTAAAACAAAAACAGAATTTGTTTCAGGTGGAAGTGCTGAGGATGAACAGAAGAAACCTTTCTGGAAACAATCAAACCAGGAGTTTCTTGCTGAAAAGAAAAGAAAAGGCACTGGAGTTTTTCACCAAAAAGAGACTCGAACCTGTTTCAAATGCAATGAAGCTGGTCACATTGCATGGAATTGTCCGAAAAATGCTAAAACAAAACAGGGAGTTTCTGAGAAACTAAAAGAGAAAGTTGTTGATGTTGAACCACCAACCAAAAAATTTAAAAATTTTGAAAACTCAACTTATGAGGTTGGTGAGTGTTCTAAAAAGAATTTTTATAAAAAGAAAGCAAAGGACAATCAAGTGTGGGTTGTTAAGAATTCTGAAGAGAAAGTCAGCGATGATTCTGGTTCCACAAAGCCAGAGGAGCCACAAGGTGAGATAAAAGAGGTAAATTCTGTGTTTTCAGTGAGTGATGATGAATTTCCATCACTAAAGTTTGAAGAGATTAAGCAGAAAGTTGGTAAGGTTGAAATCTCGGATCAGTTTTATTCTGAGAAAGATGAGTTTGATGTCGAGAAAACATTCAATGGGAATGTTAAGAAAATTTTTGGGAAAATGCTTGATGGTAAAGCTAAAGGGGTTAAAGATTTTTATGCAACTAAAAAGGCAACTTTTAACCCGATTGAGCAAGAGCTAAAAGAGTTAACAACACCCAAGGTTGGTCAGACTTGGGTGGAAATTCTTTTCCCTTGAACATCTGACTATGCCGGAGATCCCAAGTTTGTAATCGTGGATTAGGAATCGGCATCATTCTAGTTTTTGAATAGATTGTTTAAAATATTTTGAATGAGTTTAAATTTTACAGGTTGAAGGACTATGCCGGAGCTTCCAGGTTGGTAAGTGTGAAGCAGGAATCGGCATCTTGTTTGGTAAATGATCTAGTGTAGATGTTTTATTCCTACACTGGACAATGCTGATTGTTTGTACAATTGGTACAGAGGGTGCATATGGTAAATCAGGGACATTAATTTGTACTTGATCTACTACAAGTGATTGATGAACAATATGATGAACCATACCCCTAACTTACAAGTGAACCTACAAGTTGTTATAACAAACTTATTTTCCGGAAAAATCATTCTGATTAAAACAAACTTAAGTGTTTTGAAATCTAAATGAGAAAATAGTTTGTTGAAAGGGGGAGTTCTGATTGTTTATGCATAGTGGATGGCGTTTTGATGCGATTCGATATCGGTTGTCACTATTTCTGTACAGTTTGTTTTGAGTTTTCTCTGTAATTGGGTCAAGAGCTTAGATAGTTTTCAAATTTATTTTAAATGTATTTGCATTTTAGGGGGAGTAGAAAATTTCAGAAAATCCAAAAACATTAGAAAATTTGAAAAATACAAAAACATGATAAAATAAAAAATGAGTTTTGTTGTAAATAGAGGAAATGATAGTACATCAGTGGACAGTCACAACATGCTAAAGAATTGGAATGTAAAAATGTGATAAACAATCTCACTGTGGATATGCCAGTAGGTTTTTGCACATTTAGTAGATTATGACGAGATATAAACCTAAAAGTTCAAACTTGCTTATTTTGTGGGTAACAACTTCTTGGATATATGGGTAACCCCCGAAATCTTGTTTGAAAGGTCCCTCTTTCTGAGATACTAGGTCTTTATGCTCAGTGATATCTGGGGTATTATCCCGGGACTTCTGCTGAATGGAAATTCTGACCTAGTCCCCGTATAATACTTTCCGCAAAATGCTTGAAATACAGCGCCGCCCTCAGCAATTTGATGAAACAATAAAATTGATAGTCATTGCTATTGTAACAAAAGATCCTCTAAAGGGGACACACCAAAAGTCGAACCGTCATCTCTCTGCTGAACGGAAGTTCTAACCTGAGCTCTCACGGTTTCGCACCTAACCCCTTACAGATATCATCTAGGTATACTCACCTGTAAGACTGAATATTGGGATCTGGATACGGGAGTATATTCAAGTAGTGGGACACGCGAAGAAGTTTAAGTTCTTAAGACATTAATATCGTATCTCGGATCAGTTGAAAATTGTGTGAAAATTTAAGTGGACAAATATACTGACAATCTAGGTGAATTATTTAGAACTTAAAATGAAATGAAGCTTAACGGTGTTGGTGACTTGTCTCAAAAACTGATACGATCCTCTTACACAAACTCACAAAAATATTGTTTGTAAATATTTCTTTATTGCATTACATTTCTTTTATTTCAAAAATCCAAAAAGATTTTAGTGTGTTTTAGCATAAATTTTTAAAAATACAAAAAGATTTTTGACAACTGGTATTG
Organism: Helianthus annuus; assembly: GCF_002127325.2. Classification (NCBI taxonomy): domain Eukaryota; kingdom Viridiplantae; phylum Streptophyta; class Magnoliopsida; order Asterales; family Asteraceae; genus Helianthus; species Helianthus annuus. The sequence continues at coordinate 69,693,205 of NC_035439.2, forward strand.
AAAAGCTGATTTTCAAAATTTCGAGTGCTAAACATGATGAGCATAATTTGAGGGGGAGTGTGTACTTTGAAATCAAATGTTTTTTTGATCAAATTAACAAATGGTTCATCAAAAAGAATGGTTGTTTTTGAGGGAGAGTCTGAGTTAGTGCATGCCTCTATATTTGAAATGTGTAAATGTGTGAAATTTATTTTAAGGTAGAAATCATGCAGGTTTCAGTATGAGCTGGGTCTAAAGATCCTGATCTGGAAGAGAGCTAGATGACGATCTTGGAACAATCTCCTGAAAAGCCAGGTCATTCAATCTTGTCAAGCTGTGTGAAAGTAAGCCAGATTGATCGATCCTGAAAAGCTTATGTTTTAGAGAGCCAGGTTACGATACCTGAGGACTCTGATTGAAGAAAGCCAGGCAACGATCATGAACCTGTGAAAGCCAGACAACGATCCTGAAGCTGATGATGCTGATGAACTTAAGGAATGCCAGCTTATCAAAAGGGGGAGTCTGAAGACATGTAAGAGAAGAAAGAGAGAGTGAAGCCCAGAGACTGATCAAGACTGAAGTTGCAAAGACTCGACACAGTCTTGTATAAAGTCTTAGATTAGATTGTATAGATCAGGGCACGTAGAACGAGAAAATATCAAGTTTTATGTTGTGTAAAAGCTGATTTCACTCCAATGGTTAATTCCGCTTGAAATGACAAAGGACACTTTCGAGCGGAATCACAAGTTAGCTATTCCGCTCCAACTGATCCTGATGTCTTTCGAGCGGAATCACACACACTATATATAGTCTTTTAGAGCGAAATCAGAGTAACAGTTATCGAATTCCATACCGAGGTGCTGCCGGTGTGAAGATTGATTGTAAACAGTGTTAATTCAATACAATCGGTGTTTAAAGTGAATTGCTTGCTGTATCTAAGTCTATTTCTTGTTTTCCGCACCTAAAATAGATCAGAACCTCTCTGAACGACTCGTGCGGGTCAATCGCACGATCCTACATAAATGAAAAACACTTAAGAGTTCAAAATTGGGTAAGCAATGGTTATCAAGCAGATATGTGCATTTATTGATTCAGGGAAGTTCAGGTAACAATAGTGTCACCAGTGATTCAACTCAAAAGAGGACTAGGCAAGTTTTTCAGTGTCATCACATGGTAACAAAAGTCTATGACAGGACTTTCAAAACTTATGTGTACATGTCTCCTCATTTTTGCAATCAATTAACAAGGAAGTGATCTCAAACAGTTATCATCATTGACTACTTTCTTAAAACTTGGAAGAATGATGTGACCATGTGTCTTTATTGAATATATACCAGATCCTTTTTGATGTTGTTCTCAGAATAAGGCTTCGAGAGAGGGAGTGAGGAAACTGCCATCGACCTCTAAGGGTAAGGGAGATTTAGGGTTTGCCAGATATTCATTACGTAAGATTTGTGAACAAAACAATATAATAGAATCGATACTGGGCCGCCCCTGGGCCAAGGGCCCATACAAATGTTTCGCCGGTATGTTAAATGACGAAACCTCTAGGTTTCGTAGGGTATGATTCGTCGGGCAGCCTGGTGGCGAAACTCCCATGTTTCGTCAGGGGTTAATGACACAAATCCATATTTCATCATACATGAATTTAGTTTATTCACTTAGACACTCAGACCGTTCACAAGTTCATAATTTAATCAACTATAAGCCATATACCAAACATAAATCAAACATAAACAAATCGTAGTGCACAAGTTACAATGCAACGAATCACAAAACACAGTATGAAACAAGTAACGTGTCGAGGGAAGACCTTGAAAACTCGAGTTGTCACAAATAGCGATTGCGATTAGCGAGTATACAGCGAGTAACATAACATAAGCGAGCAACATAGCATGCGATTAACCCTAAGTAGTAGCGATTTGTTAGCGATTTGAGATAGATGTGTAGTACGAGTCGTGTGCGTCGATCAAAGCGAACAACGAAAAGTGAATAAATTACCAAAATCAAAACATATAAACACGTAAAACCACATAAAACACATAAAATTCCACGTAAAACGAAAATATCAGAGTCAGCCGTTGCGGGCTCAGAATCGAAACACATAAAGTCAGCGATTGCAAGCTTGAAATCGAAGATAGATTGTCTAAGGCTTGATAGACATTGACTACCCAAAGTGATTCGACTATTCTCAATGGCTACAAGTATACGTTTTGGCCTAACAGACCGTGCTCTATCAAAAGCATACGGTGAATGGCACGCATCCTTTCGGTTAGACACGCAACTCGAGCCGTTGGATCCATCGAGACTTTGGTGAGAGTTTTGTAAAATCAAAATAGAGAATGGAACAAATCAATCAAGGTTTGGGTTTCACCCCTAACTTAACGACTTTATTCCTATTTGTGTGATAGAATCACGAGATTGAGAGAGAAGTTTGCGTCGAAGTATGGATTTCACTCCTGATTCAACGCAAATTCTCGTGTTTGTAGTAAAAAATGCGGGTCGAACAAGTGATTTAATCGAGAGTTTGCGTTTTTCACACCTAATCTCGATCCAATCACTGGTTCATTTTCGAAAATAGTGCAGTGTGACTGCCTTAGAAAGGCAGTTGTGATGGTATAGCATGAGTGCGAGTTGATCGGAGAATAGCAGCAAGCTTGTACGTAACCCCTAACGGGTGCGCACAAGGCGGTCTGTTGGTACTTAGACTATAGACTAGGTCGTTTCTAAGATATCGACCCAGAGTAGGTCGAGTCTTGCCTAATTCTTGTTGGTGCAGTTGTCTGTCGACTACATCTTCGTTCGAGTCTTAGGCTAGGGCTGATTGTATAGTGAATGGAAATCGAGTAATTATGTAATAGATAGGTCCGCTTATGTGACATATAGGGAGGTTCGCTTATGTGACACCATATAGGTTCGCTCATCTGTCAAGATGAGAGGTCCGCTTATATGGACATGTCCATATAAGCGAACCCATGTTCCTATATATAGGGGTGTCATATGAGCGATTCGAGTGTTGTGTGCATGTAAAGGCGAAGCCCTGCCAGTTTGTCTCCAGCCCTTGTAATTTGTCAGGAAATCAATAAACGAGACGTTAAATAGTGAAATCAAGCTACACGAAGACCGAATCAATGAATTCCGCCTCTGATTCTGTCTAAGGCTAAGCACTCTTCTGATCGACTCGTTAGGTCGTTTAACAATCCTACATGTGGTATCAGAGCTCAGGAGGAAGAGTTCTTACCGTTTAGCTCGATTTTTGCTCAAAATTCTGATTTCTACACCTTCTTTTATCAGTTCAGGAAGTTTTACCGGTCGAAATTGATTCAAAAGTTCACAGTGTGACAACTGTGATCTGTAATCATCGTATTATGTAAAACACTGTCTGTTATCAATAAAACAATATGCTTTGGTGTTATTATGTGTATTTTGGTGTTACTATATGTGCAATTGTGTTTATTAATTTTACAATTTGATTCGATACCGATTTCAAGCTTTAAATCACTTTCTGGAAGGTTATACGCAAACTGGTGCTTAAACGCAATCAGTTTAACGTGACGTACACTCCGAAACTGTGACGTAAGCCAAACATACCCTAAATATCCCTTGCATAACTTAGAAATAAGTTTCGAAGGATTCGGTATGGCGAAAACATGTTTATTTGAACTAAAGAACTAATTACGACAAAACTGCGAAACGAACATTGGTGACCGCCCGGATAATATTTAAATCCCACAAATATTCTGTTATGATTAAAATTTTATTTTAATCAGGTTCGTGTTGAAAAATAAATTAAAAACGTTATTTTTCAAGTTTAAGCGCGTACCGTGTGTTCCTACGCGACACAGTGCTTACACTGCAAAACGAAGACAACGCAGCAAACCCAGGAATATGCCAGGAATATGCCAGGAATATACCAGGAATATGCCAGGAATATGCTAGGAATATGCCAGGAATATGCCAGGAATATGTCAGGAATATGCTAGGAATATGCTAGGAATATGCTATATGGAAGGTCTATAAATACCACCATTCCATCACTCCATCATTCCACACTCAACACTACACTCCATCTCCTCCCTCCTTCCCCAACTCGGCAGCCATCAACCACCACCCTACCACCATCATTCGACCTTGTTCCATCCATTCTATTACCATACAAGGGTGCAAGGAGACACACAACGAAGCTTGGTGCGTGCGGAAGTCGAAGGACCGCTCTCGTTTTCTTTTATCCACCACTTTTTTACACTCGAACTCCCCTAGCCTTGTGCTAGTAGTAAGTTCCTTAGATCTTCATCTTGTTCATGTTTTTATGTGGTTAATGATGTTTAAATATCAAAAGATGGAAATCCTAATGAACATAAACAAGTCTTGAAGTGTAACTAACTAAAGATGGAGTATGGTTAAAGTAGTGTTAAAATGATGAATGAAATATGATATTGCTTGATAAATCTGATATAAATAAGTAATAATCTGCTGTAAGTATTGTTGTGATCGCTAAACATGTTAACGGAATCAATCGAACGCACTTTATGATGATAAGAGACTGAAAACAGCATGCTGATCTGCTTTTCCAGCCACCTTTAACTGGCTGTAACTGCATCGTAACTTAACAAAAACTTTATTTTCTTAAGTCTATAATGTGTTATTATAAAATAAGGTTCTAATGACACCGGAATCGTAATTTTTGGACCCCGTTTACTATTTTTAAAGTGCCTTTCCGTAACAGCAGCTTAAGCTGAATTTTTCTGCTGAAAATGTGCGTCCTATTTTCAGTCATAACCTGGATTCTGTGTAGGATTAGATCATGAAACTTATACTGTAGATGGTCACTGTTGTCACCGTGACCCTCCAACGGGAATTACGTCAATCGGACTTGCGATTAATTTTTAGTGAATTATTCCGTAGACTGCGGTCAGAAAGTAACAAATCTGACTTCAGTCCGGGAAAATGAATTTTTATAAAATAATGGTAATGAACTAGACCCCGATATTTTTACACAATAATATTTGGTTCGTGTAAGATGTTCTGTAAAATTTGGGAATTTTTAGAATAAGTTAACCATTTTATTTAAATGTCCGAAAACAGTTAAGTTTCATATACATTAAAACAGAAGTGACATAAGTAGTAATTGCATGCCAAAGTGTGGTTCTTGATTATTAAAAATCATTCTTATTTAATTTAGGGCGGATAAACAATTGAGGGATTGTGATAACGTTTAAAAACGCACCCGAAGGTGAGTACATAGTTCCCCTATTTTATTGTTTTCAATTGTTTTGGGGTAATTCATATGTATCAAAACGATTTCGATATTTTAACGATGGTTTCACAACGAGTAAGATGGTTTATATTAAACTAATAACGATTTCGATAATGTGAACGAGCTTGTTGGTTGTAATTACATAACAAATGACATTCATTAATTTCGGCCAAACCGACCAGTATTAGGTTATGGTACCATAGGATCCGACAAATCCCGTTATCAGACCAGACCCATGGTTATGTGTGGGTTAGGTGGGTAACGACCGAATCTGATGATTGTTAACTTACCCTTTGGTGGTTTGTTAATACGAGAACAAGTGGAACGATGAACGAGTCACAAAGGTTGGAATGTTGTTAATGAGACGACCAAAAGTAGTTTTCACAATTAAAACGAGAACGATTTGAACAATTGACACGATTCGAATGATTTAAACAAATGAACGATGATCTATAACAAGTACGGGTTGAACGATGTCACACAACGATGTTTACAAACTATATAAACCATACGAGTTTTATTACGAGAACGATTTCCGATTTGGTGTACAAAAACAAATGTTTTGGAGTAAGATTCATGGCATCGAGGTTTATAAATTATAACCAAACTGTTGGCTTGGTTATTTATTTTACAATACAAATATTTTACAAAAACAAGGTTTTCTAATGTCGAATAACGAAGTTATACGAGTTATTTCGACATGCAAACGAGCCATGAATCTGACACTCACGCAAAACCTATGTACTCGCCAGCATTTCTTTGTTGACTTTGTTTTTACATATGTTTCAGGTGAAGTTGCTTAGTCTTGATTGCGAATAGGAAGCATGCTCACTTAGGACCGGACGAGGCCTTAGTGATTTAATAATGATATTAGTCTATGTTTGATTTGCTTGTTTAACTTTAAAACAATGTTTAATATTTAATGAAATGAAACTCTTCGTATCCATGGTTTGAAACAATAATTCTGTTACAACACTCCCCGGCGTTTCCGCCACGATTTGTCGTTTTACGTGGTCGGGGTGTGACACACAGATTGTGTGTTATTGAACATAGACAAACCCTTGAAAGTTTCAGACAAAATTATGGACTAAAAATGGATCAAAACAGCTTCAAACTTAGGTCCGTTTATTCGGACAGTGGATAGATTCGCTTATTTGGACACATTTTAGTAGATCCGCTCCAAATAGCACCTAGGTTCGCTCAAGAGATCCGCTTTTAGAGACATATTGTGTATAGGTTCGCTCCAAAGTGTACTAAGGTTCGCTCAAGAGGTTCGCTTCAAGGGTCAAATTTCAGGTTCGCTCATGTATCATTAGACAGGTTCGCTTATTGTGGTTATTGAGGTTCGCTCATAGGCCAACAATCAGGTTCGCTCATTGTGCATTAAATCAGGATAGTGGTTCGCTGTTTTGTCATCATCTTCACGTGGTTTAGATTGTTTAGAGGTGTCAGCTGGTTAATTGTTTAGCATTTATGTCACCGACCCACTAACACAATTGGCCCAATCACGTGTAAAGGCCCACTACAGAATCATTTGATATTATTGGTCGTTAAGTAGGCTGTTGTCGGCTAAATGTGAAGCCCAAAGCATTCACGTTATCTTGTTGGATTAGTGGAAGTAAAGGCCCAATAAACTGAATGTTGATTAAATGAACTTTGTTCTTGTTTGCTTGACATAGTGACTGATTCTGGTTCGCTCTTGTGTACAAACCAGGTCCACTTATTTGACCAAGTAGGTCCGCTCGAGTGAACAATCAAGTCCGTTTTTGTGAACAACAAAGATTTGTCGGAATTATTTGAAAAATGACAATGAGGTTTGATGAGCAGGAAAACAATGATCTTAAAAGGTTGAATGATTGGTATCGAGGATATCTTAGTAGTTCTTATCAGAAATTGCCTAAAGAGGTTTGGTGTGAACGTTTCGAATGTTTTCTGAGTAAGAAAGATGAAAACTTGGATGATCTGGAGAAACGTTTTGATCGCTTGATTGACTATTTGAAGGATAATCAAATAGTAATAACAGAAGCTGATAAGACATCAAAGTTTGCTAATGGATTATCAGCTGAATGAGATGATTGCTTGAAAACTTTGAGAGAAAAATATAATTTTTCACAATTATCTCTGAATAAATTCATTAGAAAACTTAAAAATCACGATTATGAGAAGTATGAAAAGAAGAGAGAGATATTGGATAAGATAAAAATGAATTTGGAAGATTTAAGTTTAGATGTGATAAAAGAAATAAACAAAAGAATCAATATTTGTTGGGAAGCAAAAAGAAATTTGATATATGATATGAAAAGAGGTTGTTATATTGATGATAATGAAAATCCTATTGATTTTGTTACAATCTTTGGTACAGGTACATATAAGATAGAGAAAGTACAAGTGTCAAAGGTTGAAGAATCTGTGAAGTATGAAACTTCAAATTCTACAGCAGTGTGCTTCAAATGTGACAGCTTCAAGACTGATAATGACAAACTCTTGAAGGATGCGGAAAGTTTGACATTGAAAGTTAAGAAGTTGGAAGACGAGAAGCAAGCTGATATTAAACAAATTCTTATGTTGCAGGAAAATTGTGAGAAACTGAAAGCTGAAAATGATAAACTGTTGGATGGTTTGAAAAGTTTGAAATCTGAAAAACAAGTTTTTGAAAGAAAAAGAAAAAGAGTTTGAAAGCAACAAGAAATCCTCAGAAAATGAAGATTTCTGGATAAAATTGGAGAACAAAAATCTGAAAGCTAATGAGACAAAATTCAAGAACAGATAAAAGTTCTGGAAAATGAAAAATCTGTTCTTGAAAACTTGAAAAATGAGAATGAAAATTCAATCAAGTCTCATCTTGAAAGAATATCTCAGTTTGAAAAAGAAGCTGAGAAATCCAGAAGCAAGATTGATGAACTTAAGAAGAAATTGATAGGTTTTGTGACTGCATCAGACAGTGTGAATTTTCCCTGTCCAAAACCGATCAATTCTGTTCCAATAAGTGACAATGTCACAAACTTTGATAATGTCAAAGTTGAAGAATGCGATGAAAAATCTGATGATGTAAATGAAAAAATAGAAAAACAAAAATTGTTTTTGAAATTGAAAGAAAAATTTCAGAAAACTGTTCTACAATCGACTGAAAAAGGTGAATGTTCTAAACAAAGACCTTTGAAGAAGAAAGTGGAACAGAAACAAAAAGATAATAAAAGTTCATCAGATCGATCATCCAATCGTAATGAAAAATTACAAAAAGTAAAAAATGAAAACTCAAAAATTGTTGGTAATAAGTGGTGCAGATCGGACCACAGTGGTCAAAAGCAAAATCCAGCAAACATGAGGAAAGAATATCACCAAGCCAGACAATGCTATGATCTAAGCGTTTGGTGTGAAGGTGGTATACGGTACGATAACAGAGTATGTTACCGATGCGGTTATCAAGGACACATTGCTGTTAACTGCCAAGGTCGGAGATTTGAGATGAGGAGATGCTTTAACTGTCAGATCAAAGGTCACATTGCCAGAGATTACCCAAGGAGATCAAATGAAAGATTGAGGGCTAATTCTCAGAAATTGGCAAAGATTCCAGTCAAAGTCAAGCCCCATGAACAGAAGGTTCTAAAACCTAAAGTTCAAGATCAGACAAGTCAAGAAAAGAAAGTTAAACTTTCACAGGGGCAGAAAGACAGACTGAGGAAAAAGAGGAAGAAGGCGAGAGAGTATCTCGAGAAGATTTTGTCCTCGGGTTCATCCGTTGGAAAGAATAAGAGTTCTGATGAATCAGCTTCCTCGGCTGCAAAGTCAAGCAAGATGAGTTCATCAGATACAAATCTGAGGACAAAAGAGGAAAAGAGGAAGAAGAAAATGGTCGGCGATGAATCTAACAGGTCAAAGTCAGACAAGCCACCTGCGGGCAATGATTCTGGTTCGTCAAAACCAGAGGAGCCATTGGTTGAGGTAAAAAAGGAGAATTCTGGTTTAACAATGGATGATGCAAATTTTCCACCATTGTTGAACAAGAATTCGAAATCACCCAAGGACCGTCAGGCTTGGGTGAATCTGTTCAAATAGAAAAACCTGACTTGCCGGAACTCCCAGGTTAGTAAGCGAGGAGTAGGAATCGGCACCTTGAGAATTCAACCAACAGATGGTAATTGGTTGAAAAACAGGTTTGAGTTGTATGTTTGTGATTGTTACGAGTGGTTCAGAATGTGAACCAGTTGCTCTTACAAGTGGTTAAATCAAGGTCATTAAATTGAACTTGAGTTAACTGTTTTTCACAAAATTGGCAAACAATGTGATGATTTGATCCCCAATTTTACAAGTGGTAATAACAACTAAACTTATTTTCCGGAAAAACCATTTTGATTAAAACAAACTTAAGTGTTTTGAAATTATGGGAAAATAGTTTGTTGTGAGGGGGAGTTCTGATTGTTTAAGCCAAACGGATGGAGAATTGAAGCAATTCGATATCAAGTTGTCAAGCTTTGTATAGTTTGTTTCAAATTTTCCCAGAAAATCAAAATTGAAACATATTTTGATTTTAGGGGGAGTAATATTTTAAAAAAAAATTAGAAAATTTGAAAATGTAAAAAACATCGAAAAATTAAAATTGAGTTTTGGTGCAAATAGGGGAAATGATAGTACATCAGCTAGACTGGCACAGTACGCTAAAGATTTGTAATGTACAAATGCAATTAAGCAGTCTCGCTAAAGATGTGCAGGTAGGTTTTCACAGAATTAGTAGATCAGTTTGGGATATAAACATAAATTTTACTTACGTCTATGTGGGGAACACCTCCAGGATATATAGGTAACCCCTGAAATCCTGTTTGAAGGGTCCCGTATTCTGAGATACTAGGTCTTTATGCTCAGTGATATCTGGGGTATTATGCCGGGACTTCTGCTGTATGGAAGTACTGACCTAGTCCCCGGATAATACTTTCTGCAAAAAGCTTTGAAATATAAGCTAGCCCTCAGCAATCTGATTAAACAATAAAATTGATAATCTTTGCTGTTGTAAAAAAGATCCTCTAAAGGGGACCCACCTTAAAGTCGAAGCCGTCATCTCTCTGCGTATACGGAAGTATCGACCTGAGCTCTCACGGCCCTCGCACATTACCCCTTAACAGATATCAGCTGTGGTATACTCACTTGTAAGACTGAATACTGGGGTCTGGATACGGGAGTATATACTGAGGTGGGACACATGTAGATATTCAAGTTCTAAAAACACTAAATCTGTATCCGGAACGAGTTGAACATTTTGTGAGAATTTAAGTGGATCAGAATATTGGCAATCTACGTGAATTGTTTAAAAGCTTAAAATGAAATAACAGCTTAACGGTGCTAGTGTTTAGTCAGCAGTTGATATGATCCTCTTGCACGAACTAACAAAAATATGTTTGTATATATTTCATTTCTGCATTTTAATTGATGTTATTGCATTTGTGTTTCATATTTGAAAAATTAAAAAAAAATTCGACAACTGATGTTGGAGAGCTGAAATTCAAAATCTTAAAGGCTAAACTTGATGAACAAGAGGTTTGGTTAAAGTGTTTTGAAATGGTTAATCAGATTTTGGAAAGTTAATAAATTGTTAAATGTGAAAAATTCTTGAATATTCTTAAATGATTAGTTGATTCATTAAGTTGAATCACAATTGTGTTTGTTTGTGATAGATTGTTTGAGTTGTGCAGGTTTCTGATCCTGTTGCTACGGAAAGCCAGGAGATACATCAGAACCTGAGAAGAAGTTTAAACTGATAAAGCCAGGAGTTGATTTCAATGGTGATAACGATTTCCAGACGGCGATCCCAGCATGATGATAGGGGGAGTCTGATGAAAGTTAGAGCCAGAGAAAGATCCGGGTACATAATTCCAGGAAGAGTTCCTGAAGAAGACCGATCAAGATTGAAGAGCTGTCAATGTTTGAAGACTCTCACTGAAGATTCCGTCAACATTCAAGGGGGAGTCTGTTGGTGCAGTTGTCTGTCGACTACATCTTCGTTCGAGTCTTAGGCTAGGGCTGATTGTATAGTGAAAGGAAATCGAGTAATTATGTAATAGATAGGTCCGCTTATGTGACATATAGGGAGGTTCGCTTATGTGACACCATATAGGTTCGCTCATCTGTCAAGATGAGAGGTCCGCTTATATGGACATGTCCATATAAGCGAACCCATGTGCCTATATATAGGGGTGTCATATGAGCGATTCGAGTGTTGTGTGCATGTAAAGGCGAAGCCCTGCCAGTTTGTCTCCAGCCCTTGTAATTTGTCAGGAAATCAATAAACGAGACATTAAATAGTGAAATCAAGCTACACGAAGACCGAATCAATGAATTCCGCCTCTGATTCTGTCTAAGCACTCTTCTGTTCGACTCGTTAGGTCGTCTAACGATCCTACAATTCTCTATAGTTATGGCTCTGATACCAATCTGTCACACCCCAACCGATGACAGAAACATCGGGGCATGGCACTGAGCGAAACAGATTGTCAAGAGAAATTCCATAACAACTAAATTACCGGATAGTTAATATTATGTCCCATACCATAACCTACCAAGCAATTAAGTTATTACAGACATAGATATCCTCAAAACAAAACATGTTCCGACAACTCAGATTTAATCAAATAAATTGTCTTTATTTCTAGACTCTCCTACTCGGTTCCATGAAAGCAAGCAATATCCTAGCATCTCAAACACCCGTCACATACGTTAAAATAAAGTCAATACACATAGTGTAAAGGTGAGCATACAAGTTTGATAATAGTAACAGGGTTCAAAATCGTTTACGCATAACCAGCATGTAACATGTACAAAGTGAAGGCAAGTAGGTTATCGACAGAGAAATATTCACAGACGTGACTGCGAGTTGTAGAATGCGCAACACATATCCCCACTGGGACACGTGAAGTAAAGCCCTTAACAACCCCTGTCCACGACAGGTGCTGAGTCCAAACTATAGTACTATCGTTGCTAAGGTGTCAGACAACAATCAATGTGTTAATATAAGATACAAGCATTCATCGAATAACACGTAGCATGCAATAACAGTCAGCGTATAAATAGTGTTTGCGTTGTGTGTCGACCGTGATTTGAATAAGTAACGTATGTAACACCCAAAAGTGCGTAAATCAACAAGGGTTCGAGTATACTCACATATAGCGTTTAACAAGTAAACACTCTCTTGGATTGAAGGGAGCGCTGATAGATTAGCTGGAACAGTTAACGATAGCATAAACGATGAGCGGTGCGTTAAACGATGAAAAGTGACTAAGTGTCGGATGGTAATCCGATCGGATGGCTATCCGATCGGTTGGCCATTCGATCGGATGTCAATCCATTCAGATGGTCATCCGATCGGATGGCCATTTGATTGGATTGACATTCGTTTGGTAAGGATGTGTTTGTGTATGATGGCTTTGAAGTTTTCGTTGTAGCATTTTGAAAACAAAGAAGTATCTCTACCTTTCAGGTCATCGATCGAACGGTCGTTCGATTGGATAACGATCCAATAGGCAGGACACTTAGTGAGAATAAGTTCACAGCAGGATTGTCACTCGATCGGATAGCAATCCGATCGGGTGGAAATCCGTTATTTACCGATGATCTTTGAAAATTATGAAAATGATTAAGTGTCGAAGTTCCAAAAGTTAAATAATTGGATGTTCGTTCGATCGGATGGCAATCCGATCGGACGGCGATCCGTCCCGCAATCTGATATTTTTGCAAACTTGAAAGTTGTTAAGTTTTGAAGGTTTGCGGTTTGATCGAGACGGTGTGACAACGTGCTAGACAACAGAAACCCCATCATGACCTAAGTTATCCGATCAAACAGGAATTACCCAAATCCGATTAGTTTACTGGTTCGTGACGGTTGTTCATGTTTAACCCGAAATCGGTTGTCTATTTGATAAAAACCAGATCTTGAACCAACACATCACCAAGAAAGAGTAGAAGGTCTGTACAAGCTCCGATTCTATCGGTTTTGAGTGCATTGAGTGTAAAAGAGTTGAAAGAAAGTTAGAAAACCATCTTTCAATTCTTTTAACCATGAATATGTGTAGATTTATGCGAAAACATTGTTTAATCTTGTGGAAATCCTTCAGATCTGAGTTGTTCTTGGTGGAATGAGGCCAAAACTTGAAGTTCATAAGAACTCCATGATGACATCATCCTAGAACACCTCAAATCCACTGATTTCACAGTTAAAAGTTAAGATTCAAAGGTGAGAATGATGAAGAAGTGTGTGTAGATCATAGAAGTACAAGATTTAGGTTGAAAACTTACAAGAATCGCGAGAAATTGAGAGAAAGAAGGCTTGGAACACTGCTGGTCGAATGAGGAAACTGTCACATCAAGTTATGTGACAGGAGGGGTATTTATAGGTTGCCAAAAAAAGGAAAGTGCACGGGTGTCGGATAGGCCACTGATCGGATGGTGCTTCGATCGGATGGCAATCCAATTGGATGGCCATTCGATCGATCGGCCAATCGACCACGGTGGTCCGACGAGTTGAGTTCGGCGTTTCGTTTCGCGTGTTGGGTTTTGGGATGCATTTGAACGAGTTTTGATGCGATACTGTATCTAACATACAATCACTGTAAATAACTTGCGTTTAGCGTTTGCGATTAAGTTGCGTTGCGATAGAGTTGTGATTGCGTTTTGACTAATCACCACAAACATAAAGTAAACATGCACAAGTAACACATAAGTAACACACACACGTAAAACAATATTCAGAATCTATCAATCAAGGCGCGAATGCGATTGCGATGCGATTAGCGACAAAGCGATAAAACATGCGATAAACATCGATTATTAATAGATACTCCACATAAAACAACTAAAGCAATAAAAATAAAAGATTCGATTACAAGTCAAAGTAGTCAAATCAATAATCAAGCAAGGAGTGACAGATCGCAATTAGCAATCTTTTCTTCCTTTGACTTCAATCTTGACCTTGACTTTGACTTTCGTAACACAGGGTGTTACACTCACTTTACGACTAGTAAATTGTTTGGGGTTCATTATTGATGAACTGATGTAAAACATAAATGAAATCGAAAATAAAATATGCATAAACTGTCCCTTTCATACGAATGGGACATGCCTTTTCGTACGAATGGGTATGCTCTCTCAGACGACAGTGACTGTTTTGTCGAAAAAACATATGTTTGATCCATCCAAAATAGATCATTTCTTTGTGGAAATTAACCCTAATGCAGACCCTTAACTCTAGATGGGTTCCAGATTCCATCAAGATCATACAAAAATTAAAATGAAAGTTATGAACAAGTTGTAAAAATGTTTAAGGTTTATAAATCTAGATTCGAATATCGTGTATGTGATGCTCCAACATCAGTTTGTCGGAGCAAACTTGTGGAAACCATCTTGAGATGTGTTGGATCAAGAAGGTTTTGCAAGAATGTTTAAGAAATCTAACAATATGTTAAAGACTTATGTTAAAGTAATGAAAAAGATGAAAGACCAACATACAAAGAGGTTTCTGATCGTAAGGAGAGAGTTCAGAGCGTTCTGAAGTGTGTTCGAGAAATGAGCAAAGAAATGAGTGAAGTAGTACACCTATTTATAGGTGTAGGGTGAAATTAGGGTTTCCAACAAGTTCGGATAAGTGTGCAGGTTGGGACGAGAGGGCCCATTCGTACGAAGTGGGCATTCGTACGAAAGGGTCCTTCCCCTTTCTTTCGCGGTTCAAGTTCGATTAAGTTATGCGTTTCAACTAATTTTATGTGTAACGGGAATAAATGTGTATCGTGAAATGATGAAACATGCATAGTGTAATGTTTAAAAATGTCAATTTTGAGTATAATCATGCACATAAGTTTAACGTGAATAACATGAATATGAATAAAATACTTGCGTTTTCATTATGGTCAATTGTCTCGGATTGCAATATGGAACGAGATAGAATACAACATGAGTACAAGCGTCTAAAAATAGAATGTACAACAATGTTTGCTAAATCGGGAAAGTACAAATGTGCGAAGCGTTACAATCTTGTCTTGAATTGGCTTGACTATCTTTTAATCATTTCTCTTGCAGTTTCTACATTGGAGATAATGAAGACACTTTGATCCTGGTAATCACAACAAAACAGATTCATAAGGGCGTATGGAGGATCTTTGGAATGAAAATGACGCACATTAATATGAATAGACAATCACCAATCAATTCATACTTCTAATATCTAGTAAGCGAATAATTATACTTCTGGGCGCGACTGAGATGAGTGCGACCGGATCGAATGAAAATGTCGGATCATGACAACACACAAATGAAAACCTATTTACATTTTGGTGTGAATCATGATAAACTAAGAAACATTAAGTGTTACTTGGTAAAATTAAAAAAAAAAAAGAAAAATAGGTTATTTTGTTACATCCAACAAATAACAATAATATAACTTGAGTTGTTAAAAAAATGTTGCATCCATCAACTTCCACTTAACTGAGAAACTCATATTTGTTAAAAAATGTTCAAAAAGAGAGGAAAAAAACAACCTTGCCCGTAAAATTCACAAGGGTTGAAACAAAATGAAAAAAAACACTCTAGTCATAACCTTCAAATACATGAATGCAGAACTACCAGGATTGCATGCGTAATGTCAACTAGAGAATATTAGAAATATATCTAGAAACGGGATCGGGAGAAAATGTTCAAAAGTGTGAGAACGGTGAGAACGCTTCCTGGCCCAACACGTGTCCCGCCGCTTAGAAAAGGGCGGAGGGGCTTTTTTGTCCTTTCATCTTCTACTTTTCTAGTTCCCCTTTTCCCAATATTGTTTTAATTTTTGGTTTTTAAGATTTTTGGCGTTAACCAGATTCAATAACTAATGGCGTTTTAATGGTTTCATTGTATCAACATTTTAGCGTTTATGGCGTTTATTCACATCGTATGCCATTGGAACACAGGGGGCAGGAAATCTATTTGAATTGCGTTTTTCAAGGGGTTTTAAACAAGATGGCCCATTGTTCTATTATTTTTTATAAACATTTTGGCGTTTGTGGTATCTTGGCGTTTTACTATTTTTTAAATTATATTTCAACCACATGAATAAAAAATACAAGGGAAGAAAATAAATTAAAAATCCTAATCGGATCTATTTTCATAATCTTCACTGTCATTAATCTCTCTCTTCTTTAATAGTACAAGAACTGTCACCAAATATATGGCGTTTTATGTAAAACTTAACAAACCCATCGGTTTGATTATTTTGCCTGCTCGTCGGTTGAAGTGGTTTTTTTGTGGATGTTTGGGGACATAGATCTATGACGTGTGGGTGGATTTTTCACTTTTTCTTCATGTTGATCTTCATCTTTATAATCAACCCACTCTTCAGTGTCATTGATCTCTTCTCCTCATCCAAGCCTTCTTCAAGAACAAAAAATACAAAATGTCATATGACCGGCATCAGTATCTTTTTCTTGAAATTTTGTCCATCTCATGCAGCAAAATCTTTTTGAGTTACACCCCTCCGCTAACAATTCATTCAGTGAAACTTGACGAATAACAATACTGAATATCCAAGAAAGCATATTAGCCATCTTTGATTTTTATGGCGTTTTACAGTGAGTGGTATTTAGTAGTAGTGGCGTTTGTTTTTTTTTTTTTTTGGTTTGATCAAATGGAAGTTGCTGAGATGTATCATTTTATAGGATCTCTTTTTGGCGCCTAAGTTAGGCGGTGTCTTATTATAATAAAGTATTCGTCTTTTCAGTTACTGTTTGTAATTATTGTTTTTGACAAGCTTTATCTCTGAAGTCTGTAACACGTCCCATCTTTCAAGTTTGGCGTTTTATAATAGTTTTTCAAACTAATTTTATTATAGTTTGGGAGTTTTTGGGGGCGTTTAACGGGATGATTTCGTTTAAACAAGCATTTTTGGTTGTTTTGGCATTTTTATTATTTATGGCGTTTTTATTATACAACAATTAACTGAAAATGAAAAAAAAAAGAATACATAAAAAAAGTTTTTTATAATACTTGTCCAAAGTAATTTTATGATGGTTTAATAAACGCCAAAGGTGTAAGACATTTGCCTTTTTGGCATTTTTATTAGATATGGCATTGTTTATTGAATTACAATCAGCTGAAAAAGAAAATTAAACAAAATAAATATTGATCTTCCAAATCTTCACTGTCACCAGTCTCTTTCTTCGTTTGAAGCATCTTCACTGGCTGTTTCGACTTTCGTATGAAATCAGCCTCTTTTTCTATAATTTTTGTCCATCTCATGCAGCAAAATGTTATTGAGTTTACACCCTTTCAGCCAAAATGTTATCTTATTTGGCGTTTTACGGAGAAAAAGAACGCCACAAAATAAACCAACTTAAATCTGTAAATTTGATCATGCTAAAATCAATAAAGTGTTGCTGTATGGTGTTGGATAACATTGTTAATCCTCAGTAAAGAAAGATAACTGACAATGTTGTTGGTGCATACATCTGTTGACTTCGTCTTGTATCGAGTCTTGTATAGGTCTAAATAGATCAGGGCACGTTAAACAAGAAATATGTGTTAGAGGGGTATTTCGTACGAAATAAGATTTCGTGTGAACCTAATTTCGCTTGAATGATTTCGTGCGAAATCAGATTTCGCATGAGCAGTTTCATGCGAAATTACCTTCCCTATAAATACCTGATGTGCCATTTCATTTGTAACGATTCTGATTCCGGTAGCGAAGCTCTGCCGAAGTGTCTACAGCATTGTAATCGATCTAATATCAATCAAAAGACAGTTTAAAGTGATTTCTCGTGCATTACAGCTGAAATAACACTGATACATCTGTTTCCGCCTTTTGTATTGGTGAAGACCTCTTCTGATCGACTCGTTTGGGTTACAAAACGATCCTACAAGTGGTATCAGAGCTCAGGAAGAAGAGTTCTTACCATTTCAGCTGCAAAATCTGATTTCTACACCTTCTTGTAGGATCGATTTGACGATCAAATGAGTCAATTAAGAGTCAATACACACTGTTTGTAAGGCGGAATCAAACAAACAGAGCTGAATCAGTAAGAATGGAGTAGAAAACAGAGAGTATCACTTTAAAACACGTTTCTCATTAATATTTCACTTGAAAATCCGGCAGCAGTTCGGTATACAACTTGTGATTCCGTGCCAAATGAGAAACATCAACTGCCTATTTATAAGCTTCTAATTCCGATTGAAATGACACATGTCATTTCAAGCGAAATAACCAACTTTAATTCAGATCTCTATTTCAAGCGAAATTACTATAAAACAAAATAAAACTTTAATTTCGTGTGGATCTAACTTCTGTTATGTGTCCTATTTTGTGTCAATATATACACCATGATGTAAGATGTGATGTCACCTATATGATGTCATCATCAAGAATGATGACATCATTCTTGTTCAGATCCGCAACGAAACCAAGACTCGATATAAGACGAAGTCAACAGACATATGCATCAACAGTCTCCCCCTTGGATGTTGACGGAGTCTTCAGTACGAGACTTTAGTACGTCAAAACTTCAGTCTTAATCAGTCTACTCTCTCTTTCTCTTCAATCACCATCATCAGCTATTCTTCAGACTCTGAGTCTGGTTCTTTCACTCTTCAAACTCCCCTTTGCTAACAGACTCCCCCTTAAGTTGTTCCGGGATCGTAATCTGATATAGCACTCTCTATCTTCTCAGCATTAGAAGCTTTCACAGATTCAGGACCATCTCTTGGCTCTTCATAGCAACAAGATCAGGAACCTGGCTTTTACGTCTACAGACTCCCCCTTTCGACAAGCTGGGATCGCAGTCTGGAATTCACTAGCTGCATACCTGCACATACTTTAACCAACAGTAAGATTTGACTTTATGCTTATCACTTGTATTTAAAATGATTAAATTGGTTTCAAATTAATGAGCCATTTAGTCATTTCAAAAAAATTTACATTTCCAACAAACTTTCCCAATCCTCTATTCTTCCTGTTTAGCACTTGAACTTTGAATATCAGCTTTCCAACATCAGTTGTCGAAAATCATTTTGGATTTTTCAAAATTACTACTAAAACACATTCTTTTTGGATTTTTGATTTTAATGAAAAGCAGTAAAGAAATATTTACAGATAATATTTTTGTGAGATTGTGAAAGAGGATCATATCAGTTTTTGAGACACATCACAAGCACCGTTAAGCTTTTTAGACATTTTAAGTTCTAAACGATTCACGTTGATTGACGATATAATTGTCCTCTTAAGCTCAATCTAAAAACTATCAAAATGCTTACAGATACGTTAAGGTATATTAATTTTGCACTGAATTCTTATGGACCCCACGATCTCAACATATCCCCTCATCATGCCATACACTAACTCAAGTAATGCCTTTAAACTTTCATCAACTGTGATATGTGCGAAAACAAAGCAGAATGTTTAAACATTAACAATCAGGTCGATCTTTCGATACGCAGAGAAAGTCCAATGTTTAAACAAAATAAGAAACTAAAAACAAGTTGAAATTGTTTAGGCTTTAACCACCAGTTCGATACTCACGTATACGCAGAGGTGATCCAAAGCTTAAACGAAACACCAAAGAAAATAAAACAGAACGTTTAGGCACTAACATCCAGGTCGATACTCACGTATAAGCAGAGATGTCCAATGCTTAAACAAAATAAAGAAATAAAACAAGTTTAAATCTTCGCAAAAAAATGCACAATCATAGTTATTTTTCAGTAAAATTGTGAAAGTTCACAAATTTAACTAGTTTTTATGCTCTTTGCATTCAGCGATTACTGAGTAGGCACACAATCAAGAAGGACAAAACCAAGTACTATGCTTTCAACCGTGTTTCCCACTAGAACTAGGCTTTTTCATTTAAGTTTGTATCATTTTCGCAAATCTACTAGTCTAGCTGAGCCTATCATCACATCTTTAGTGAGACCGTTTATCACATTTAATATTTCATTTCTTTAGCGTACTGTGATAGTCTAACTGATGTACTATCATTTCCTCTTGTCTCAACAGAACTCATTTTTGATTTTTCGATGTTTTTGACATTTTTCAAATTTTCTAATTTTTTTAAAATCTTTCTCCCCCTAAAATCAAAATATGTTTCAATTTTGATTTTCTGAGAAAATTTGAAAACAAACGGTACAAGAACGTGACAACATGATATCGAATTGCTTCAATTCGCCATCCACTTGACATAAACAATTAGAACTCCCCCTAACAACAAACTATTTTCCCATTATGATTTCAAAACACTTAAGTTTGTTTTAATCAAAATGGTTTTTCCGGAAAATAAGTTTTGTGTGTCATTTCATAAACTCGGGGTTTCATCACCTTGTTCTTCAAATTACCACTTGTAGGAAAGATGAATCAAGTACAACTTAATGTCCTTAATTAATCTTTTGAAAGTCGAAATATAATCGAAGTGAATTTCTCAAGAAAGATGCCGATTCCTACTTCCAAATTACCAACCTGGGAGTTCCGGCAAGCCGGGGGTTTTAAGTATGGAATATAGGCACCCAAGCCTGACCAGCCTTGGGTGTGAGCTTTTCAATTTCACTTGGGGTTTGATCATTCCTTTTTGCTTCATAAAATTCTTTAACCCCTTTTACCTTTCTCTCAATCATCTTTCCAAAAATATTTTTCACTTTTCCATTAAAAGCCTTTTCGACATCAAATTTTTTCTTTTCAGAATAGAATTGATTCGAAATTTTCACCTTACCAACCTTTTGTTTAAAATTTTCAGTCCGCAATGGTGGAAAGTTGATATCATCCATTGGCGGAACTGAATTTTCACTTTTGAGCTCAACTTGTGGCTCCTCTGATTTTGACGAATCAGAATCATCGCCAACACGTGGCTCCTTTGTTTTCGAAGAAACAAATTCATCGCCAGACTTAACATCTGATTTCTTTACACTCCCTTTTGTCCTCAGATTTGTATCTGATGAATTCGTTTTACTTGACTGATCATTCTTGGGAGAGCAAAACGATTTATCAGAACTGTTATCTGATTTTTCGGTTGTATCCGAGAACAAAATCCTTTCAAGATACTCTCTTGCCTTCTTTCTCAATCGATCTTTCTGCCCTTGTGAAAGTTTCACTTTCGGTTCTTTCACTTCTTGTTTCAACTGTGCTCTGGGCTTTTCATCGACTTTGACTGATTTTGTCACCTTTTTCTTAGATTCAGCCCTCGATCTTTCCATTAATCTCATTGGGCAATCTCTGGCAATATGTCCTTTGATTTGGCAGTTATAGCATCTCCTCATCTCAAACCACTGATTCTGGCAGTTAACAGCAATGTGTCCTCTGTAACCACAGTTGTAACACACTCTGTTATCGTACCATTCACCACTTTCACACCAAACGCTTAGACCATAGCATTGTCTGGATTTGTGGTAATCATCATTCCTCATGAAAGCTGGATTTGGCTTTGCCCACTATGGTCAAACCTGCACCACTCATTACCAACTGTTTTAGAGTTTTGATTTTTCAATTTTTGTGATTTTTGATCCCGGTTGGATGATTGAACTGATGAGCTTTTATATTTGTTTTGAACATTTTCTGAATTTTTAACTTTTTGTTTCTGTTCCACTTTCTTCTTCAAAGGTTTTTGCGTAGAGCATTCACCCTTTTCAGTCGATTGCAGAACAGTTTCTTGATATTTTTCTTTTAATTTCAAAAAGATTTTCTTTTTCTCATTTTTTTCATTTTCATCATCAGTTTTCTCATCACAATCTGAATTGATCGGTTTTGGACATAATTGATCAATCATTGCTGCAGTGGTCACAAAACCTTTCAATTTCTTCTCAAGCTCATTAATTTGATTTCTTGCACTCTTAGCTTCATTTTCAAGCTGAGAGATTTTTTCAAGCTGAGAAGTAATTGCATTTTCATTTTCCACTATATTCTTTTCAAGAACAGATTTTTCATTTTCTAAAACTTTTATATGTTCTTGAAATTTTGTTTCATTTTGTTTCAGATTTTTGTTTTCCAATTTTATCCAAAGATCTTTGTTTTCTGAAGATTTTATCTTATCTTCAAAAACTTTTTCATTTTCTTTCAAAATTTTGATTTCCAATGTCAAACTCTCCATCTCTTTTAAGAGTTTAAGCACTTCTCGGACATCATTTCAGCTTCAGTTTTCTTCTCGATCTTGATAACTGAAATTTCTTCAACTTGCTTCTCTACCACTTGAACATTTTCCTCAGATTTGTCTTTTACTTCAACAGTTGCTGCTTTATGATTCTTTTCTCCTGAATCAGACTTCAATTTTCTAATCTTTTGGAATTCAAGTTCTTGAGTTTGAATCTTCTCGACGAACGAACTCAAATTGAAACTATAATATTCACCGCTCTTCTTCCAAGCTAACAAATATGTTCCCCACATATCAGTTGGTAAAGCATTTGCCAACTTGTCAACCCACATTTCATCCATTTTGTTAATGTTCAAATTTATCATCTCTAAATGCAACTTGACATACCTCTCGATCAATTCTTTTGTAGACTCTCCCTTGATACCTGTAAAACTATTAAACTTGTTCTGTATAACATAAAACTTAGAACCCATGTTTCGGTATTAAAAATTTACAAAGACAGATTTTCAAACGATACGAAAATTCACACAATCTAAAATTAGTTCAATCACTTTATCAAACCACTGAATCAGATGAATATCCGATTAAGTGACAAAAATCAGGTGTCAAAGGATCGAGTGGGGATTCGCTCAGGCGCAATGCTTGACAAATTACCTGAAACACAGACAAATAAAACTGATTAGAATCGGGTGGCAACTCGTTTGGATTGCCGCTCGATTTGTTGCACTTTAAACTTAAACAAAACAATATCCTTTGAATCAGATTGTGATCTGATGAATGAGTTAAAACAAAATCAACTTTCTGACCCACCACTTGACTAATAGTACTATACGACAAAAACAAATCACATGCAATATATGATCCGAAATTATAATGAACCGACAAGTTTCAAATCAAAATTGATTGGGCCAAGAAATCCACTAAACCAACAAAATCTGTTCACAAATCAATTTGAATGGGCCGTTCAACCTAGTGAGCCGGAGCAATTCAAAGTTTCACGTGGGCTTTTGATATCTTCAATTAAATGTCGGAATATGATTGGGCCGCACACTAGGTTCGAGTAATATGATCACCTGGATTGTTTAAAAGGACCGACAACAACAGTTATGATATTGAATGTGATTGGGCCGTGAACTTTAGATCATATTAATTGGACCAACAAAAACACTAAAGCTGACACCTTTAAGTGTGATCACATGGGCTTTCTTGGGCCGACGAACACATGCAGTGTATCTAATTGAAGATAATTGAACCGATTTATATGATCACTTCACATGCAAACTAATATCGATGAATTTTAATAAATCTGTCTTTTCGATAACCTCGATCACATGCAATCTATATCACTACATGGGTCAACAACTTTAATTAATTTTTTTTACCTAATTCTGATTGGATCTTTCCTTTTAAAGTCACATAAGCTGACTTAATACTTCACATGCAATTCTTGGGCCAAACAAGATATACTAAATGAACCTGACACCTTGGACTAAACAATCCCGACAACCAATATTGATTATTGGACCGACTGACTTCTTCAATTACTATGTCCAACAACACAATTAATATCACATTCACATGTAAACTCTCACCAACATTCAAGACTCTTTGATTGGGCCGATTAACTGTTATGTTCACATGACCTGATAATATTTCAAATTAATCGACAAACTCAAAACGAAATGACTACAATTTTCAAACTTCACTGTTACACACGAAATAATTTTTCGAGCGGAATCAGATGTATTTTTCAAGCGGAATCAGATGTATTTTCAAACGGAATCACCTATTTTCAAGCGGAATCAGTTGTATTTCAAGCGGAATCAGCTATTTTGCTTGAAATCACTACAATTTTTCAAACGGAATCAAAAGACTCGTTCAAGCGAAATCAGGTTTTTATTCCATTTTTAGCAGTTTTAGGCCGAATTTTGATCTGATTCTCTCAAGGGTTTGTTAAAACACTGTTTTACACACTATATCAAAAACTCAGTCCATTTTGTCCGTACAAATGTCCAGAAATCCAAAAAATGTAGAAAAAATGCACTGATTCAAGTGTATTGGCTCATCACTGGCTCTGATACCAATTGTAGGATCGAGTTGACGATCAAATGAGTCAATTCAGAGTTAATACACATTGTTTGTAAGGCGGAATCAAACAAACAGAGCTGAATCAGTAAGAATGGAGTAGAAAACAGAGAGTATCACTTTAACACACGTTTCTCATTAATATTTCACTTGAAAATCCGGCAGCAGTTCGGTATACAACTTGTGATTCCGTGCCAAATAAGAAACATCAACTGCCTATTTATAAGCTTCTAATTCCGCTTGAAATGACACATGTTATTTCAAGTGAAATAACCAACTTTAATTCAGATCTCTATTTCAAGCGAAATCACTATAAAACAAAATAAAACTTTAATTTCGTGTGGATCTAACTTCTGTTATGTGTCCTATTTTGTGTCAATATATACACCATGATGTAAGATGTGATGTCACCTATATGATGTCATCATCAAGAATGATGACATCATTCTTGTTCAGATCCGCAACGAAACCAAGACTCGATATAAGACGAAGTCAACAGACATATGCACCAACACTTCTTTTCAAAATTAAACGCAATTTCACGGTTAAAATGGCTTGATTTTCAAGTATATTGTGCGAAACAGTGTTTTAACAAACCCTTGAAAGTTTCAGACATTAATTCGGCTTAAAATTGTTCGAAAGTTTAATTTTGCACGAAAGTTGATATTGTTTCGTTTGAACCTTGCTGTAATTTCGCACGAAATCAGAATTAATTTCGCACGAAATTACAATTTCGTGTGAATCCCTTCATCAGTTTGGTATCTCGTACGAAATCAGCATTTGATTTCGCACGAAATTACTATTTCGCTTGAAAGTGTTCATCAGTTTGTTATTTCGCACGGAATAACAGTTAATTTCGTACGAAAGCTAATTTCGTGTGAAGATCCATTCTATTTTCGCTTGAAAGTTGATTCCGTGTAAGACTTGATTCCGTTTGAAAGTTGTTTTTGTGTATAGAGGGTATTTCATTTGAAACTGTCTGTTTGAGAATTTTTGAAAACAAAATCATGGAGAATGAATTTTACAATGCCTTTGCTAGTCCGATGACTATTACTCAAAGTACGATGCTAGAAAATGAAACGGGGACAACACAAAAACTGCCTAAGCTCATGAGTATCGAGGAGTATAGTGGATGGGCTGAACGTTTTGAAAACTGGGTTCAAGCATATCATTTAGATGCTTGGGAACATACTGAAGTTCAATATAGTAGACCAGTTGGGGATAATAGAGTGAAACTTCCAATTAGGGAATTGAGTGCTGAGGAGAAAAAGAAATATAAAGATGAAAAAATGATGGTTAGTCTGTTGCAACAAGCTATTAAAGAAGACATCTTGATTCTTCTTCAACACAATGGAAGTGCACATTCGATATGGACAGAATTAGAAGCAAAGTTTCTTGGGAGTGATGAAATGCTAAAGAACAAAAATTCGCTTATGAAGAAAGAATTTGATTTATTTAGAGGATTAAGAAATGAAAACACCAAGCAGATCATTGAAAGATATTGCAATTTATTGAAGAATATGAATAGATTAGGCATCAAAAAGGATAATGATGAATTAGTTGAAAAATTGGCTGATGCGTTGCCACATGATGTTTGGGGCACGTATCTCATGATGTTGAAAAATAAACGAGGTTTTGACAAGTTACCATTGAGCGAGTTTATTAAACAACTGGAAGCTCAAGAGATGGAACAACGAAAGATAGCAAGAATGAAGAACTATGATGGAGAACAAGACATTGGCTTGTACTACAAAGGTGGTGTTAGTGATAAAACCAACATTTCTCCAAAGGTTGAAACTGCATTCAATGCGAAAAGTTCTTCTGAAAGTTCATCTCAAGGATCAAGTAGCAAAATGGGATTTTCGTCATATCCATCATTCGATCCAAATTTTTCAACAACAAAGAGTGGGAAAGTACTTCAATGCAACATTGCATTAAATCTCGAAAGTGATCAAAACGATTCTGAAGAAGTAGCTAAAAGTCATATGTCGTTGTTAGTAACTGTGCTTGAATCTTATGGTAGTTTGGTTGCAGGGAGGATCGGGAATCCAATGCTTACAAAAGAGGATTACGATCAAGTTGATGCTGAAGAAATGGAGTTGATGGATATAAAGTGGTGCCTGGCGAGCGTGTTGAGAAGAGCCGAAAAGTTTAAACAAATTACGGGAAGAGATGATTTGCGTGATGCAAATGTGTCTACTTTAGGCTTTGAAAAATCTAAAGTTACTCGTTTTCGTTGCAGGGAAAAAGGGCACTTCAAGAGAGAATGTACCAATCGTGAAGCAAGTGGAGCTCAAAATCCCTTTGGAAACAATGACTATTATCGAAAAGCATTTATCACCAAGTTGCTCAACAGCCGTATCAACAAGAACAGCAACAAACTGCACATGCTAGAAAGGTGATTGAAGATTCAAAGAAAGCTTGTTTGGTCAATCAAGATGATGGAAGTTCATCAAAAGGATTCAGCTGGGATAAATTTATTTCAGAAGAGAGTAAAGCATGTATGTTGAACAAAATATCAGATCAAGATGATGAAAGATTACCAGAAGGCTTTAGCTGGGAAAATTTTAGTTGGGATAAGTATTGCCCGGATAAAGAAATTCTAAAGGGTCAAGCTTTTGTTGCTCAGGTTGTTAATGATTTTACTGATGACATTGGGCAGAAAAAATCAGAAAACATTTAAATGCTGAAGCTGAGAAAAAGAAGAAATATGAAGAAGAAGAAAAGCAAATGAGACAAGCTGAAGCTGAGAAAAAGAAAAAGGTTGAAGAAGAAATTCAAGTGAGAAAAGTCAAAGAAGTTCCAGCGTTTGAAATTAAAACAGATGCTGATGTAATCAAGATTTCTGAGAAGTGTATGAACTGCGAGTCTCTGATAAAGCAAAACAATTGTTAGTGCATGCATCTGTCGACTTCGTCTTGTATCGAGTCTTAGACTAGATAGATTAGATCAGGGCACATTGTACGAGAAAATAGCAGAATTTCATGTCATAGAGGATGATTCCGCTTAAAATGACACCTAGTCATTTCAAGCGAAATCACAAAGTCTTATTTCGCTTGAGTATGCAAGTGTGTGATTCTGCTCGGATAGGTATTCTGCTTGAACCATTTCAAGCGGAATCAAGTGTCCTATATATAGTGTCCGAGCGAAATCATTTGTAATAGTTGTGAACAGTTCTTGAATTCCATACCGAGGTGCTGCTGGTGTGAGATTTGGATGTAATCAGTGTAAAATCAATACAACAAGTGTTTAAAGTGTATTGCAAGCTGTTTCAAACTCAGTTTCTTGTTTTCCGCACCTGAAACTGTTTCAAACTTCTCTGAACGACTCGTTCGGGTCGTTACACGATCCTACAAGTGGTATCAGAGCTCAGGAGGAGGAGTTCTATACGATTCAGCTGGAGAATCTCTGTTTTTCTACTCTTTCTTTCAAAACTTCAAGATTTCACGGTTAAAATCTGTTCAAATTTTCACGGACTGTTTAAAACTACAAACTAACAAACCCTTGAAAGTTACACGTTAAAATTCGGACTAAAAATGGGTAAAATTGATGTTCGAAGGGGTTCCGCTTGAATCGGTTCTTTAGTGATTCCGCTCGAAAAGCAGCTTATTTCGCTTGAGTTTTCAAGCGAAATCTGATTCTTCGCTTCAAAGGTTGTTGATTCCGCTTCAAAATTGCTTATTCCGCTTGAAGTATTTCAACCGAAATCTGTGAACTCGCTTAAAACATGATTCCGCTCCAAGTCTTTCTTATTCCGCTTGAAATTCAAGAGAAATCTGAGATTTCGCTTGAACTTACTGATTTCGCTTGAAGGTTGTTCTGTTTGCAGGTATTCCGCTTGAAAAGAGTAACTTGGTATTCCGCTTGAACCTGATTTGGGTTATTTCACTTGAATCTGATTTTTATCATGGGTGACGATTTTTACAACGCGTTCGCCACATTTTCGGTTACTCCGGTTTCGATTGCTCAAAACATGAATCTAGAAAACGAAACGGGAACTACTCAAAAACCCCCGAAGCTAATGAGCATTGAGGAGTATTATGGATGGAAAGATCGTTTCGAAAACTGGGTACAAGCTAACCATCTTAGATCGTGGGAGTGTATTTTGAAGAGATATGTTCTACCTCGTACTGAATTGCAAACTGAAAAAGAAATCTCAGAATTCAATGACAAAGAACGAGAAATGTATAGAGCTGAAAAAATGATGATCAGTCTGCTTCAGCAAGCTATCAAAGAAGACATCTTCATACTGCTTCAGCACGACAAAACTTCAAAATCAATCTGGGATGCTCTTAGAGTCAAGTTTGAGGGTAGTGAACACATGATTAAAAGCAAGAAGGCACTGCTCAAGAAAGAATTTGATCTATTCACAAGTTTTCCCGGGGAAGATACAAAGAAGCTCATTGAAAGATATTGCCACTTAGTTCGATCCATGTCGATGTTGAGTATAACAAAAGATCGTGAAGAGTGGGTCGACAAGTTAGCGGATGCATTACCGCAGAAAGAATGGGGTACTTACTTGATGATTCTGAAAAACACCGGGGATTATGATGGGTTAACAATTTCTCAGTTCATCGAGAAAATTGAAGGTCAAGATCTGGAACAGCAGAAGATTGTGAGGATGACTAATCCAAGTGGTCAACAAGATGTAAAAATGTACTACAAAGGCAGTGTTCCAGAAGCTGAAAGAAGCCCGAAGATACAAACCGCGTTTAGTGCTGGAGATTCATCCGAAAAAGTTGATCAAAGTTCTAAAAGCAGCAGTGGTTTCTCTTCATATCCAAGTGTGAATCCAAAAGATACAACATCAATCTTTCATTCTCAAAGCACTAAAACTGGAAACGGTTATGTGATACAGTGCAATATAGCTTTGAATCTTCCTGATGGTCAAAGTTTTTCTGAAGAGATTGCAAAAGATCACATGGCATTACTTGGTTCCGTGCTTCTATCTTATGAAGGTTTAGTTGCAGGACGGATCAGGAATCCTATGCTAACAAAAGAGGATTACGATTAGATAGACGCCGAAGAGATGGAACTCATGGACATCAAATGGTGTCTTGCTAGTGTCCTTAGGAGAGTAGAAA
Organism: Helianthus annuus; assembly: GCF_002127325.2. NCBI lineage: Eukaryota > Viridiplantae > Streptophyta > Magnoliopsida > Asterales > Asteraceae > Helianthus > Helianthus annuus. The sequence goes on from NC_035439.2 coordinate 69,722,682, forward strand.
AGTTTAAACTGATTACCGGGAGAAATGACTTTCTTGATGCACATGTCTCTTCTACTTTAGGTTTCGATAAATCTAAAGTTACTTGTTTTAAATGCAGGGAGAAAGGCCATTTCAAACGAGAATGCAAGAATAGAGAGGCAAATGATCAAAAGAATCCATTCGGAAAAGATGACTATTACCGGAAAGCCATATATCAACAAGTCGGTCAACAGCAACAGCAAGAACCACAAATGGCTCATGGTAGAAAAGTGATAGAGGATTTAAAGAGGGCATGTCTAGGGAATCAAGAAAACTTTAACTGGAACTTTCAGGATGATGAAAGACTACCAGAAGGTTTTAGCTGGGATATGTTTACAGATGAGAAAGGAGAGTTCAAAGCTTTCATTTCCAAGATTGTGAAAGAACCAGATATGTTCACAGAGTGGATGAAGTCTATTGGTGTGACTATGAAGAATGAAGATGAAAAATCTGTATCATCAGAAGAATGCTCACAGAGTTCAGATGATAGTGTACAAAGTGATGAAAGTTCAGAAAGAGAAGCTGTTTTTGATAAGACACCATCTGATTCTGGTTCTTCAGATGACTGTTCTGACAAATCAGTAGAGTTTGATCAATCTCCAACTGATGACAGCAGTGATGATGATGAAGAAAAACATACTAATATTGCAAAATCTCATCTCTCTCCTGAAAGTTTTCATTTTTATTTTGCAGATCGCTTGGAAAAACTGAAGGAGAAAAGAGCAGCAAGAGAACAGAAACAGATGAAGTCTGATAATGTTGCTCAAGAAGGTGAGACTGTTCAAAATGAAGAAGATGAAAGCGTTGCTGAGGAGATTACTGAAGTTAAGCATGTAGTTGAAGCAGTAAAGGTGGTTGAAGTCGAGAAGATCATCGAAGTTGAAAGGATTGTAGAAGTCATTAAGCCATGCTCAAAGTGTCTTGAATCTTGCATAAATTGTGCAGCCAAAGATGAAAAGCTGGCTGAACTAGAGAAGATGAAAGAGCAGTTGTTGTTCAATCTTAACTATGTGAAGGAATCTTATGACGTTTTGAACAGAACAGTAACTGGTCTTCAAAAGACAAATTCTGAACGAGAGAATTCTTTGACCATGATGAACGCCACAATGATGACAAGACAAAAAGCAATCAATCATTACATTGAAGAAAATGTTGAACTAAAGCAAGAGTTGGAAAAGGAGAAAATTGAGAATGAGAGAATCAGACGTTTGTTACAAAGTTATTCTAGTTCTGATTATCTTATTGATCGAATTTATCCGACTGTTGCAGGTTTTGAAGCATTCAAAGACGACAAGCCAAAGAAGAAGGATACTGGTGGAAGTGCAGAAGAAGAAACCGTTCTGGAAACAATCAAACCAGGAGTTTCTTGCTGAGAAGAAAAAGAAAGGAACTGGAGTGTTTCATCTAAAGGATACTCGAACATATTTCAAATGCAATGCAGCTGGTCACATTGCATTAGTTTGTTCTCAAATGGCAAAACTTAAACAGGGAGTATCTAAGAAACTGAAAGAAAAAGTTGTCGATGATGAACCACCAACTGAAAATTTCAAAACGTTTGAAAATTTGATTTATGAAGTTGGTGAGTGTTCAAAGAAAAATTTTTACAAAAAGAAAGCGAAAGACAACCAAGTGTGGGTTGTTAAGAAGAGTGATGAGAAAGTTGGCGATGATTCTGGTTCCACAAAGTCAGAAGAGCCACAGGTTGAGACAAAAGAGGTAAAATCGGTGTCTTCAGTGAATGATGATGAGTTTCCATCACTGAAGTTTGAGAAGATTAAACAGAAAGTTGGTAAAGTTGAGATCTCGGATCAATTTTACTCCGAGAAGAATGAGCTTGATGTCGAGAAAGTTTTCAATGGAAATGTTAAGAAAATGTTTGGAAAATGCTTGATAGGAAAGTAAAAGGGGTTAAAGATTTTTACGCAACAAAGAAAGCAACTTATAACCCTACTGAACAAGAGCTGAAAACACCCAAGGTTGGTAAGACCTGGGTGGAAATTCTCTTTCCCTGATAACCAGGACTATGCCGGAGATCCCAAGTTTGTAATCGTGGATCAGGAATCGGCATCATTCATGTTTTTTAAAAAAACAGTTTTGTATGAATGAATTTTCATGTGGTAAATTTTTACAGGTACAGGACTATGCCGGAGCTTCCAGGTTGGTAAGTGCGAAGCAGGAATCGGCATTTTGATTGGTAAAATGGTTTGTGTAGATGTTTATTCCTACATGTTGGTTAAATGTTTTGGATATACTTACAAATGGTACAGAGGTTTGATGGTGCATTCTTGCAAGTGGTAAATCAGGGACATTAAATTGTACTTGATTTACTACAAATGGTTAAAAATGAACAATATGATGAACCAGTCTCTACAAGTGATTAAAACAAACTTATTTTCCGGAAAAAATCATTTTGATTAAAACAAACTTAAGTGTTTTGAAATCTAAATGAGAAAATGGTTTGTTGAAAGGGGGAGTTCGGATTGTTTATGCCAAAAGGATGGCGAATTGAGGCGATTCGATATCGGTTGTCATTTTATTTGTATAGTTTGTTTTCAAATTTTTAAGTGGGTCAAGAGCTTAGTTTGTTTTTTTCAAACTTTCTTTAAAATGTGTTTGCATTTTAGGGGGAGTAAAAATTTCAGAAAATCCAAAAACATTAGAAAATTTGAAAAAGCCAAAAACATGATAAAATAAAAAAAAAATCGAGTTTTGTTGTCAAAAAGAGGAAATGATAGTACATCAGTGGACGATCACAACATGCTAAAGAAATGGAAAGTATAAATGTGATAAACAATCTCACTGCGGATATACTAGTAGGTTTTTGCACATTTAGTAAATTGTGACGAGATATAAACCTAAATTCAAACTTGCTTATATCGTGGGTAACAATTTCTTGAATATATGGGTAACCCCCGAAATCTTGTTTGAAAGGTCCCTCTTTCTGAGATACTAGGTCTTTATACTCAGTGATATCTGGGGTATTATCTCGGGACTTCTGCTGAATGGAAATTCTGACCTAGTCCCCGTATAATACTTTCCGCAAATGCTTGAAAAAGCACCGCCCTCAGCAAATTGATGAAACAATAAAATTGATAGTCATTGCTGTTGAAACAAAAGATCCTCTAAAGGGGACACTCCAAAAGTCGAGCCGTCATCTCTCTGCTGAACGGAAGTTCTCACCTGAGCTCTCACGGTTTCGCATCTACCCCTTTACAGATATCATCTGTGGTATACTCACCTGTAAGACTGAATATTGGGATCTCGATACGGGAGTATAGTCAAGTAGTGGGACACACGGATAAGTTTAAGTCTGTAAGACATTAATATCGTATCTCGAAACAGTTGAACTTTGTGTGAAAATTTAAGTGGACCAATATACTGACAATCTAGGTGAATTGTTTAGAACTTAAAATGAAATCAAGCTTAACGGTGTTCGTGATTTGTCTCATATACTGATATGATCCTCTTACACAAACTCACAAAAATAGTGTCTGTAAATATTTATTTACTACATTGCATTTTTTATATTCAAAATCCCAAAAAGATTTTAGTGTGTTTTAGCATAAATTTTGAAAAATTCAAAAGGATTTTCGACAACTGATATTGAACAGCTGATTTTCAAAATTCCAAGTGCTAAACATGATGACAGCTTTGTGAGGGAAAGTCTGTGTTTGAAATCAAATGTGTTAATCATTTTTTACAAGTGGTTCATCAAGATTATGGAATTAATTTTGAGAGACTCTGAGTTTGTGCATGCCTCTATATTTGAAATATATAAATGTGTGATATTTACTTTAAGGTAGAGATTGTGCAGGTGTAAGGTTGAGCCAGGTGATGATACTGAGCAGAACGAGAGCCAAGTCACGATCTTGGAACCAGGCTGATCGATCCTGAGAAGCTTGTGTTTAGAGAAAGCCAGGTTTTTTCCGATACCTGAGGACTCTGAACTGAAGAATAGAGCTAGGTGATCTTGAGATATGAGCCAGACTACGATCCTGAAGCAGATGATGCTGATGAACTTAAGGAATGCCAGCACATTGTTAGGGGGAGTCTGTTGATGCTGATTGATAGAGTGAAGCCCAGAGACTGATCAAGATTGAAGATGCGAAGACTCGACACGTAAGACTCGTCAACATCTGAGGGGGAGTCTGTTAGTGCATGCATCTGTCGACTTCGTCTTGTATCGAGTCTTAGACTAGATAGATTAGATCAGGGCACATTGTACGAGAAAATAGCAGAATTTCATGTCATAGAGGATGATTCCGCTTGAAATGACACCTAGTCATTTCAAGCGAAATCACAAAGTCTTATTTCGCTCGAGTATGCAAGTGTGTGATTCCGCTCGGATAGGTATTCCGCTTGAACCATTTCAAGCGGAATCAAGTGTCCTATATATAGTGTCCGAGCGAAATCATTTGTAATAGTTGTGAACAGTTCTTGAATTCCATACCGAGGTGCTGCCGATGTGAGATTTGGATGTAATCAGTGTAAAATCAATACAACAAGTGTTTAAAGTGTATTGCAAGCTGTTTCAAACTCAGTTTCTTGTTTTCCGCACCTGAACTGTTTCAAACTTCTCTGAACGATTCGTTCGGGTCGATACACGATCCTACAACAATGAATTGCTACACAACGTAAAAAGGCTAAAAGAATCATATGATGTCTTGAACAAAGCCATGAATCAATACAATGAGACAAGCAGTGAGCAAGCCACAGCAATGAAGACACTCAAAGGAGCATACATGAGACAACTTGATAGTCTCAACTATTACACTGAAAAGTGTGCTGAGCTTGAGTTGAAACTGGAAACTCAGAGAATAGAAACCGAGAGAGTTAACAGATTATTAAAAAGTTACTCATGTTCTACTTTTGTGGTTGACAGGATTTACCCCATAGTGGAAGGAATGAAGACGTTTGAAGAAGAAAAGACTTCGGAAGAGAAGAAGTCTGAAACAAAAGAAGATGATGAAGTGAAGATTTCTGGTAAGAAACCAAGTGTTGTCTATAACAAATGTCCACCCCCGGTCAAAAATGGATATTCTCCTCGAAATCCAAATTCAGAAAGAGTCAAAAAGGCAACCAACTTACAGTGGGAGTCTGAGTCTTTAGATAATTTGCCAGAAAATATTGATGTCACGTTCACATCGTTTGACACTGATCATGAGTCCGAGTTAATAAAGAAAGTGGTCGATCAGGTGTTGGATAAAGATGAAACAGAGGAGTCAAAGTCGGAGTTAAAATCAGAGACAAAGTCAGAGTCCGACACGTCAAGTCAAAAAGTCAAACAGGGCAAACGGGTTTACAATAAAGAATTTCTATTGTCAAAATCTAATTTGAATGATGGATTAATCAAAGTGGGATATACTTTGAATGATTCAGACAAATTATATTTTAATAAAGATTTTCCAATAAGAGGTGTTAAAACTGAAATGATCAAAAAGGTTTTCAAGCTAATAGAAATTAATATTTCTGAAATAAAAGATTTAAATCTTATGGAAAAACCTAACCACTACACCTCAAGAGTTCAACAAAGGATAAACAAGAAAATGGGTTACAATTATGGTTTAGATTTTCGAAAGAAACCAAACCATAATGGTAATTTCAAAAAGAAAGGATTGGGTTTTATTCCATCGAAAAATTATAAAAATGAGAAAACTAATAAACCAAAAACTGTTTTTGTTTCAGGAAAATCATCAGAAGCAGAAAAAGAGCAAGTGGTTCAGAAAGCAAACCAACAAAGAATTTCTTGCAAAGAAGCAAGAAGAAATGGTAAGAAAAGTAGGTTGTCTACATTCTTGAATATGTTTGTTTGAGTATACCTACAAATGGTAAGAAAAGTAGGTTGTCTTTTTCAAGTGGTTAATCAAGGTCATTAAGTTGAACTTGATTTAAATTTAATCCAAGTGTTTTGAAAAACAAAGTGATGAATGAATCTCCTAATCTACAAGTGGTAAAATCAACAAAACTAATTTTCCGAAAAAAACATTTTGATTAAAACAAACTTAAGTATTTTGAAATCATAATGGGAAAATAGTTTGTTGTAAGGGGGAGTTCTGATTGTTTTTGCCGAGTGGATGACGGATTGAAGCAATTCACAACAGTTGTCACTTTTCTTGTACAGTTTATTTTCAATTTTCTTTAAATATTTTGATTTTAGGGGGAGTAAGAAATTTCAGAAAATCCAAAAACATTAAGAAAATTTGAAAAATACAAAAACATGATAAATCCATAAAAAGTCAAAAACATTAAAAATATTCAAAAATGAGTTTGGATGTGAAAAAGAGGAAATGATAGTACATCAGTGGACTATCACAACACGCTAAAGAATTTGGAAAGTAAAAATGTGATAAACGATCTCACTGTGGATGTATCAGTAGGTTTTTACACATTTAGTAAATTGTTTTCGAGATATAAACCTAAATAAAAAAAACTTACTTATCTCATGGGGAACATCTCTCGGATATATAGATAACCCCTGAAATCTTGTTTGAAAGATCCCTTTTTTTTGAGATACTAGGTCTTTATACTTAGTGATATCTGGGGTATTATCCCGGGACTTCTGATTTTGCGGAAGCAATGGCCTAGTCCCCGTATAATACTTTTCGCTTGCTTGAAATAAAAGCTTTGCCCTCAGCATAAAAAATAATGAAACATTGCAAAATGCTAATCATGTGCTGTTGAAGAAAAGATTCTCTAAAGGGAACATACCTAAAGTCGAACCATCATCTCTCTGATTTTGCAGAAGAAAAAGCTTGAGCTCTCATGGTTTCGCATTTAACCCTTTACAGATATCATCTAGGTAAATTCACCTGTAAGACTGAATATTGGGATCTGGATACGGGAGTATATTCAAGAGGCGGGATACACGAATAAGTTCAAGTGCTTAAAATTCTAATCTCGTATCTCGGAACAGTTGAACTTTGTGTGAAAATTTAAATGGACCAATGTACTGACAATCTAAGTGAATCGTTTAGAACTTAAAATGTTTAAAGCTTTACGGTGTTAGTGATTTGTCTCAAAAACTGATATGATCCTCTTACACAATCTCACAAAAATAGTGTCTGTAAATATTTCTTTACTGCATTCTATTAAATTCAAAAATCCAAAAAGATTTTAGTGTGTTTTAGTATAAAATTTTGAAAAATTCAAAAGGATTTTCGACAACTGATAGTGGAAAGCTGATTTTCAAAATTCCAAGTGCTAAACATGATGAACTGGTTTGGGAGAGTTTGAAATGAGATGTTATTCTTAAAGGTGGTCATTAAACAATATATCTATCTCATAGTAAGAGTGTTATTGTTGAATAATACCTGCAAGTGGTTTCTGAATTTGCAAAATTTAAATTTGAGAAACTTATGTTTGTGGTAGAGAATGTGCAGGTTTGAAGGTTGAAAATAGCCAGGTTCCGATACCTGAGGAGAGTTCAGGTCACGATTCTGAAGATCAAGAATTCCAGACTGCGATCCTAGCTTATCGAAAGGGGGAGTTTGAAGACAATCAAAAGATCTGATCAAAAGCCAGGTTGTGGTGCAGATCCTATGGAGATAAGAGAAGAAGAGAAAGAGATTGATTGAGGATGCTTACAATGGAGAATCTTTGGAGAGAGCATGAAGACTGATAAAGACTGAAGGTTCGACAACCGAAGACTTGACACCGAAGATTTCGTCAACATCCGAGGGGGAGTCTGTTGGTGCATACGTCTGTCGACTTCGTCTTGTATCGAGTCTTGTATAGGTCTAGATAGATCAGGGCACGTTAAATGAGAAATATGTGTTGTATGGGTATTTCGTACGAAATTACATATGTGTAATTTCGCATGAAATTACATGGCAATTTGGCACGGAATAAGATTTCGTGTGAACCTAATTTTGCTTGAATGATTTCGTGCGAAATTAGATTTCGCATGAGCAGTTTCATGCGAAATTACCTTCCCTATAAATGCCTGATGTGCCATTTCATTTGTAACGATTCTGATTCCAGTAGCGAAGCTCTGCCGAAGTGTCTATAACAATATAATCGATCTAATATCAATCAAAAGACAGTTTAAAGTGATTTCTCGTGCATTACAGCTGAAATAACACTGATACATCTGTTTCCGCCTTTTGTATTGGTGAAGACCTCTTCTGATAGACTCGTTTGGGTTACAAAACGATCCTACAAATGTTGTCCACACCATACAGCTACACTTTATTGACAACAATATATTTGATGTTTGGGTTTTCTAGCGTTTATCAGTCAAATGGTATATATTAAATATGGCGTTTGGGTTTTTTGTTTGTGTTTTTTAATTGAAGGTCTGAGTTGTTGTATATATAGGATTTTTTTTTGCCGGTTTCTTTAGGTGGGATTTTACTATAATTAAGTTTCGCGTTTTATATCTAATGGCATTTTTACCAGAATGCTGTGTGATTTTTGTTTTGGCGTTTTATTTACATGAGGTGGCGTTTTGTTTGGAGTAGTCAAAAGACGCTTTTACCCTTAATGAAGCGCGTCCACATAATAAAATTGATGTTATTTACAAAAATGCCACCGCGCCAATCTAGTCCTTAGATTGTTTTGATCGGACGATCGATAAGCGTTCTCACCGTTCTCACACTTTCTACCGTTTTCTCTAAATCCCGACCCAATATATCTATATGAATTAGCCATGAAAACGAATACATGAGTCAAATAGTAAGGCTAACAAAGTAAACTTACCTTGATAAATTGCCTGATGCATTTTGAGTTAGGAAAAAGCCAACATCGGAGTCCACAAAGAAGGCCTGCATCTTGTTTAAATCTAATATTTTTAATACATTTTGATGAAAAATTAAGTGCAAGATTTGAATCAAGTCAGATAGTATTAAAATATTAAATTGGTGAATTATAAAAAACATATATAACTTAAATAAGCAAAATGGTGATTACCTTGAACACATACATGGAGGAGATGAAGGATGAAACCCTTTATCCGAATACCTCATGCTCTTGTTTCAACCATTCTTCTTTCTCTTTCTCATTGCATTTAAAATCTTTTATGGATGTACATAACATTATAACAAATAATCAATACTTTAAAATCAAACAAAGAATAGGATTTATATGCAATACTTTAGATTCATCTTCATCCTTGGATTTGGTGGCCGATCGGAGTGGATACTAAAGAAGTTTAACCGATCCTCCTCCCTTGTTTCTTGCAAAAAAACAATCTGCAATTTAGTACACAAACAACGATCTCAATCGGCGTAATTATGACAAAGAGTGCAAAAACTAATCACCAAAAACAGATGGCCAGATAACTGCAATGCTCTAGCAATACATCCTCTCTCAACTGACCAGATTTGTAGGAGCTGGTTTGGTGATAATGGTCCCTAAGACAAGGAGATAACCACCAGAGAAGTGGAGATCATAGGCATAAAATTGTGGAGCAAAACCATTAGCTAAGAAACTGCAAATAACTGCCCTGAACTGCCACCACGACAGGTTTTTTTTTTTTTTGTGAGTTTAATTGCCTGAGATTAGTGGAGATTGATTTAAGAGTTGATTAAACTTAATGAGGTTAACATATATATATATATATATATATATATATATAGGGTAGGGATATGGTAAAAAGTGTTTAAAATGTGAGAAGGGTAAGAAGTGTTTTAAACCATTGGATATTTGATCTAATGGTTGAGATCAATAGGGTATAAAAATGTAAATTGTGTTTTAATTAGAAGGACCTTATGTAAAATTGAAGGGCAATAGTGTCTTTTTCAATGTTTCAAATATGGTAACCATATCCTACACAACCAAAACCCCCATCAATCTCCTAAAAACCAGCGAAGTTCCTGTAAAAGCTAAATTCTTCTTCCTTCAATATAACAACAGAGCATAAAACCTAGAAGTATTTTAAAGGTAACCGGAGCACATTCTTCGTCGCCTACTTCCTGTTGAACTCAAGGGTTTTATATTTCAATAATCGCTTCACATTCTTGTTCGATTAACAGTAAAATCAAGAATCAAACGAGTGTTCTGTGGATTTAAACAAAGGAACGAGGAAGCCATTGGGTTCGAAGAGGAAGCGAGAACCAGGTTAGTGTTTTATTGTGTATTTGATGTTCGGTACAGTGTATGGTTGTCAATGGTGTCTATTGATGTTTGTGATGTTCTTAACAACCCAGTTAGCAGCTTTATGATTTTATTTAGGGTTTTGTTGTGATGTAGATGGTGTGATAGTGTCATATTAGTAGAATGCAACTATTTTACAAATGTAGTGTTATATGTAAGAATGAAGGGTGTTGTAATGGGGGTTTTATTTTAAATCGGACTGTGGTGTGTTAATGGTTTTTGATGATTGATGGGTGTTTTAATTGGGGTTTTACAGATGTAGTGTCTTTTCCAGTGTTATATGCAAGAATGAAGGGTGTTTTAATGGGGGTTTTATTTTAAATCGGTCTGTGGTGTTTTAATGGGTTTTGATAATTGTGTTGTCCTTAACAATTATGAGTAGATGGTGTCCGTTAATCACCATATTGCATATAACACTACAATTCTGATGTAGATGGGGTCTTCTGATCACCTTATTGCATATAACACTACAAGCCTGATGTTGACACAGTGTTATATGTAGATGGTGGCTGTTGATCACCATATTGCATATAACACTAGATGGTGTCTTCTTATCACCTTATTGCATATAACACTACAAGTCTGATGTTGACATAGTGTTATATGTAGATGGGGTCTGTTGATCACCTTATTGCATATAACACTACAAGTCTGATGTTGACATAGTGTTATATGTAGATGGGGTCTATTGATCACCTTATTGCATATAACACTACAAGTACTTTCAGTTGATGGTGTCTATTGGTGCTCCTCTTGATGAATACTTTTCAATAAATTATAGTGCTTTATAAACCAAAATGTATAGCTATAATTTGGATTTCACGGTTCGATAACTAATTGTAAGAGCATTTAAGTTTAGTCCGGAGAAGCGGCCGAATACCCAGATTCAAAATGGGAAAGGGATTCCATAACACAATTGGACAAAGCATCCAGTTGAGCGATTCGGATAATGATAACGTAATCGAAGAAGGTATATATAAAATACAAAACTACGCATGTAAAAAACAGTTTGATGGACACTTTAGTTTTAGTAATATGTTATGCAATATCACGTTTTGTCGGAATTCTTGCACCATGTATCACCAAATATAGGACACTTTAATTTTTGTAATTTGTTGGTATATAATAACAAAATGTGTTCGATTTATAGCTACAACATCACCCGCTGCGAACAGCGATGACGACTTCAAGTCACCGCTTCCAGTACCATTCGCGGAAGGTAAGAAGTTGATTAAGCATAATTAACTGTCGGTGTTTTTCGTATTATTGGGAGCATAGTATAACATGTATAAATGTTTATTTTAGTTTCAAAAAAACAACATACAGCATCTGATACAACACACCGTGTCTCCGCCGACGACGACTTTGTTACGCAACCACCAATCACAAACCAACCAGGTAACCTTGCCCAAAAAATTGAAACCAAAGTTATCAGTGTTTTCAATTCATTCTAAATATATACTAACTGATGTGAATATATGGGTTCCAGCTGCCAAATCACAGCCGGTCCGCGACGATGTTGACAAAGAACCACAACAACCAGTCGTCGTAACAAGACGTAAGTCAACAGCGGCTAGGAGGAAGTCGACGAGACCACCGGCGTCATTTCCATCAAAAAAATATGAGCCCTTCACCGGGCCAAAAATTAAACTGAAGACGTCTTCGGAGAACCTTGTTACATTGGTCAACAACTTGAATAAACCACAAAAAAGAAGGTCATAGAAATGGGATTTGGTACATTGCTGAATTTCAACATACGACATGTACTGACGCGGCTTGCATATTGGTTGTCAAGCAACTATGATGACAACGCAGGAGTGTTGAACTTTGGTGAAACCCGTCTACGGATCACAGCAAGTTTGGTGAATAAAATATTCGGAATACCAAACGGGGGTATAAAGATTGTAGAAAAAATAAGAGCAAGGGACAACAATCCAGTTGTGAGAGGATGGAGGGACCGGTTCAATGATTATACTAAAGTGTCGCCAGTCGGGCTGAATGGCATGATGGTTTCAGACACTTCAAGTGACCGGGTGTTTGAATTGAACTGATTGGTGTTGTATAATACTGTGCTTGGGGAGATAAGCGCATGCAACACAGTTAATCAGCGATTCTTGGGATGCGTGGACCGAAATGTTAAAATATCGAGCTTTGATTGGAGCAGCTACATGATAACCTGTTTAGAACGCACGGCGAATGCATGGAACCGGAAGAGGACTGACCCTTTTAGAGGCCCGATCGTGTTACTAGCAGTATGTGACTCTACTCTATTGTTCCTCATATGAGACTAAAACACTACGTGCATAAAACACCACAACACTTTATATAACAACATAAAATTGGTTACATCAGCTGCATTGCATACAAAACCATTGAAGTCTTTTAAAACACTATTTCAATATATCACTATGTAAAACACTACAGTCACATGTAATATATTACAACAAGTCTGTTTGGAACACTACATTTGATATATTGTATGTAAAACCATATAAAACACTACAATCACTTATAAAAAACTACATGCATAAAACACCACAACACTTATATAACAACAGAAAATTGGTTACATCAACTACATTGCATACAAAACCATTAAGTCTTTTAAAACACTATTTCACTATGTCATTATGTAAAACACTACAGTCACATGTAATAGATTACAACAAGTCTGTTTGGAACAATACATTTGATATACTGTATGTAAAAGCATATAAAACACTAAAATCACTTATAAAACACTACATTTACAGACAGTTCACTATGTAAAACACTACAATCACTTGTAAAACACTACCTTTACAAACAGTTCACTATATAAAAGACTACAATCAGCATGCATAACCCTTTACATGGCTACATAATTCTAAAAATTGAATGCTTATATGTGCAGGCTGCATACGCGTACGAGCGTATGGATGTTTTGAAGTGTGATAAGAAAGGATCAAAACCGATTGAGTTGATACATGATGCGATGCTCGACGAACTGCTCGGAAAGCTTGACGACACACTTTGGGCAGACCACCTAAAGCATAACACCCCAATGATACCTAAAATTCATGTAGATGAAGATAAGCCGAGGAGTGAAAAGGTTAAGAAGATACCTGAAGACAAAAAATCATCATCCACCAACACTAAAAAAGTTGAAACGGCAGCTGAAAAAAGTGCGGAAGACAATGTGGATGGGGGCAAGGAAGACTATGGACCGTACGATGAAGGGACGACGACCACCTGGGAATATACAAACATTGCAAAGATTATCTGTTGTCGCAGAAAAGTACACAGGAGTTGCGGTTTGTAGTTGGGGCAGACAGCGAGTTTCGGGTCCCAATGGTATCACAGTATGGGACGCCGCCCGTCTACTCACAGAAAGAAAAAGAAAGTGAAGAGGTACAGGACTTGATAACCTTTTTAACGTTTGGTATGATATCATACCTATTTATAATTATATACATCTGACAACGGTTTGGATGTCACTATATAATTTGGTTAACAGGATCATGCGCAAATTCTGGATGATGCATTTAAGGAATTTGACGATTGCATTGAGAAGGTCAAAATTACATTGACGGAAGCTTTATGTTTGCACCCAAACAGTGACATGCTATTGAGTAGGAAAGCGTCATGGATTGTGACGGTCCGGAAACATCTGAAGGACGTTGTGGATGATGAGGAAGGCGATGTTGTGTCAGAAAAACCCCCCACACCTGTCAAAAACACTGGGCTGTTGACTCAAGGTAATCAATCTTCTTTCTCGCCCATGACTTCATCATTTGGCGCAGAAGTGGAACAACTGATATCTGTAATACAACCCGTACGACACCCAGGCACACAATCGAAAGCTGAGGGCATCCAACCAGTAAACTTGCAAAGTGAACTGGACAACGTCGCAACAACGTCAAGTATTCCAGACACTGAAAATGAAGGAAATGCCTTATTGCAATATAAACTCCGGAGGCCAAAAAGAAACACCAATCTTCCGGATGCGCTGAGGTCACCGTACGTGCAGCATGTGGTTTCATTAACAGATAAACGGAATCAATTGGAAGCTGCATTGGCTAGCTGTATACTCAGCACAACAGGAAACAAATGGTAAGTATCAACAACATTCAAAAATTAAATAATTGAACGAATCTCCTTGTGAATTAATGATTGTATTTCGTGTTATTACGTAGGGATGTTATATTCGATTGCCAAGCAGGTGTCTCGATTTTGAAAGGGTCGTTTGAGACGATATACCCGGAATTATGCTTGGATGCAGAAGTTATATCAGCATGGGCTGCAGTCCTTAACTACGAGGAGCGGTTAAGGGCACCTGATACCCCCGCGAGGCTGTTTTGCAATGCCGGAATGTTGGTAAGGCACTTTTCACACTTTATAAACACTATTTGATAATGTAGGACAGAATATAACACTACAACACCAAAAAAATAGTACACAATGTAACAATGTGTATAACTAAATAGCACTCTAAAACAACTTTTATAACACTATAAGAACAGTATATTACATAATATAACACTATAACACTATAAATAATTTAGAACAGCTATATAACACTATATAACAAGCTGGTAGATTAAAAATCACTAAGTAAAACATAGGATAAGCATATAACACTATGTAATAATGTGTAAAACTACATAGCAGTTTAAATAAAAGAAAAAAATTATTTATAACACAATAGACTGCATTCAACCATCATATGTAATGAAACTAGGACCACATGCCTTTATAAAACTAAGCCAACTTACAACACTACAACACCATGTAACAATACAAATCAGTTTTTGAATATCGTCAAAATATCGAAGGGACCGAGGAACTTAAATCAACTTAAATCTGTGATTTATTATAAAACAGGTGACAACTGATTTTGAAGGGACCGAGGAACACAGAATCTCGAAGTTCTGTGGCGGGATGGAAGCAATATTAGGCCAGACAGATAGCATGGACATCAGAAACTTCCAAATGGTATTCGTGCCGGTGCTGTACAATAAACACTACATTCTAGTGTTCTTCAATCTAGCACAATACCAAATATTGGTGATCGACAATATCGAGGGTGATGTCCCTATCAATATACGATACAGCGACTACGTAGAAAAAGTTGTAAGAACACTAACAGTAAAATAATAGTTGACATACAATATCTATAACTTTTAAAAAACCCCATTTGACGTCGTAAATTTTACAGATCAATGCATTCTGCTCGTATGTCAAAAACCACTCGCCTGTAATCGCTAAAAAACTACGATCAACATCACCAGTTAGTCTGAAGTTCTCGTGGCAAACATTGTATAACGGCGTTGATTGTGGAATATTCGTCATGCATTATATGGAGACTTTTAAAGGTGTTATTGTAATTATAGATTAATTATTAAAGTTGAAACGGGCATGTACGCTAATTTGATTTGTATTTCTGTTCACTAGGGACAAGCGTGCGTGAATGGAACTACGGGCTATCGCCAGAGCGAGACATCATGGGGGAGGTGTTGATAGATCAATCGAAAGAACTATGTGACTTGCGAATAAAGTACTTATAAAAAATCTTGTTAAGTGACGTAAACTCACTGCGATCTAAGTTGGAGAAAGAAGTGCGATCTAAGTTGGAGAAAGAAGTACATGAGTACGCAAATTTGAGTGAAGATGAAAGAATGGAACATGCTAAAACTGCAAAGGAAAGGATCGAGTTACGATTGAATGAAGAATAGCACATAGTTTCGTTAAAACTGATATGTATTTAGCAATAGATATAGAGGTGTCCTGCTATGTATTTATAATAGTAATTATAGAAATGCATTATAGTTTAATTTTAGATTTACCACCCATTTATTTAGAAAGTTTGTTGTGGTTAGTTTTAAGTTTTTATAAGATATATCTACGTATAGATATTTGACAGTTTTAATAAAATAAAATGTAACACATAATATCTTCATTTTATGTTACGGTACTTTTAATTCTTTTTGGGTTTGTTTGCATAGATGGAGTCCATCTTTGTAGATTAGGCGCATTAGACCACAAGTATTAATTACTTGTACATTAAAACATTATCGACTTGTACCCTTTAATCCGTGCGTCGATATTGAACAAGATAACTACCGAAACGTCAACAAAAATGTGTAGCTCGTCATACTATATTTGGATTTTTTTTTAAACAGTATAGTTTATAAGATATGTCAAGAATACGTAAAAAATTATAAGTTTGTTGTGGAGGGGTGAATTGTAACTAATTATCTATAATTTTGTTAAAATCTCAGGGATTTAAGTGTAATAAGTTTAGGGGCTGAAAAATAAATAGTGTTTAAAAGACCAAATTATCCTCATTTTAGGGGTCTTTCTATAAATAAAGGGGGAAAAGTTCTTACTTTATAGGTATTTTAAAATATCATTCCCTCATGCATTATAATATAGTATAGATATTTATGAAATAATAAAAATGTTTCTATTGAAGAACATTTAAAAAAAGGTTAATAACAGAATTAAAAAAAACCTTTTATAAATAGAAATTAATTTTATCCCATAAAGTTTTTAAAATACACCCATTTTGATAAATAAATTTTCCATTGATAAAAAAAAGAAAAAGAAAAAGAAAAAACCTCTGTGTAACAAGTAAACCTTTTATTTAGATCATGGGGTATGGTGGAGCTTGGGTTGAGCTTGGGTTAGGGCATTTATTGACACGTGGAATGGGAGCCCCTCACCGCCTGGTTACGTGTCCGCAGAGCGTGGGTTGGGTTTGGGTTGGGTGCACCAGTGGCAGAATATTAAAAAAAATACAAAAAATTTATAAAAAAAACCTACAACTTCATTAAAATTTAAAATTACATAATCCTAAAAATTACATAATTTCTAAAAAGTACAAAATAACAAATCTAGAGCGTTAAATAAATTTCAAAAAGGTCGATCTTGTCGAACGCCTTCCCCCAACCGTTTGAATTTTAAATTCAAAATTTGAAACTCCGCTATGATGTGGCGGGTGAGCGAATTGAGGCAGCCAGCTAGCATGGCCATACCGCCACACGCCCGGCTTGAAAGCCAAGCCCCAACCCAAGCCCACCTAAGGTGGTGGTTTGGGCGTTTTACCCCAACCCACACCCCAACCCAAGCCCCATACACATATACACATGGCCTTAGAAAAGCGAAAGAAAAATCCATGAAAATTGTGTGAAGGAAGGAGATACAAGTGGTCTCACCCGCCCAGTTATGAGTAGGGCAACTTTTTTCACAAATTCTTGAGGTTTCTCACAAACTGTTAGGGTTATGAATGGTGGTCTTGTGTTAAGCACCATATGCCCACCACAATGGACTTTGAGGTGGGATACAAAAACTTCAAATTCAAGGTGTAGAATTCATCATAAACTAAAGACCTTAGCATCATCAGCAGATAGTGCTGTTGTAAGTGGGGAATTACTGGAACAAGTGGACAAAGAGCTTAGTAAAGGTGATGACAGAGCTGCACTCTCTCTTGTTAAAGATTCTCACTCTAAACCAGGAGGCCTCAAAGCCTTTGGTGCTGCTCGACAGGTTAATTATTATTATTCATTCATTATCAACTACCTTCTATTTTTATGTTCATAGAGTAGCAGATATAAATAAACAAGGGCTGGGTTCGTTTTGTGTATTCACACTAAGACCAGCCGGTGTAGAAAAATAATGCCCCACCATGGGGCATTATCTGACACGTGTCATTCCAGTCAGCATGGGGCGTTATTGCAAAATTGGCGTAGTGGGAATAATAATGCCCCTTCCAATCATTAAACAAAAAAAAAAGGCAAACTATTTTCTCATTGGTGGGTCAAACCCAGTCAAACCTTCCTTCTTCCAATTTAGGCGTTTTAATTATAATGCCCAAGCAATTTTTTTTCAAAAATAATGCCCCATAATGCCCTATGTAATGGGGGAGTGGGCGTTTTTTTTGAAAATAATGCCCCCATAATGCCCCACTACACATGGTCTAAGGCCATGTGTAGTGGTACACATGAATAATGCCCCCACCCATGGACATTGTACGCGACACGTGTCATCCCAGTCAGCAAAGGGGCATTATGGGCATTTTTCACAAATGGGCCTAGTGGGATAATGCCCAAATAATGCCCCATCAATGATTACCCAATTATTATTTTCTTGTTTTTTTTTTAATTTAAAATTAACTGTATTTGACATGGAATAATCTCATTGGCCAAACAATTTGAAAAGAGGCACATTTGAGCGTGTTTCAAATCACGCTGGAGGGGGGTTTTGCGAAATAACACCGGAAAACGCCATGGGGTGGGGGACGGGCGTGTTTGGGGGGGAAAACGCCGGAAAAGGCACCACTACGGGTGGTCTAAAAAGCTATCTGCAAATAAGCTTTTATTAAAGCTAACAGGCCCAAAAGATATGTGCCAAACTTTGCAACAAAGTAGTTTTTAGTCAATATTTGAAGAATAAAATGTTGAGCAAGTACATGTAATTCCAAGTAATATTCAAACTTTGCAACAAAATCTGTTTAGATTTTCTTTATTAGAATTAAAGCCAAAGTGTAGGGATCAATGACTGATTAATGCAGGTTCCACAAAGGTTATACAGCTTAGACGAACTAAAACTGAACAGCATAGAGACTTCATCTATTCTAGCACCAAAGGACACCACCCTTGGTGCCATAGAAAGAAATCTTCTCATTGCTGCTTTGTTAGGCTTCATTTCTGCTTGGAATGCCTTTGATTTTGGCCCGGAAGAGCTCTTATATATCACATTGCCACTCTTTTTCCTCTGGACGCTGGACACGGTATGTAGCCCAAATTCTATTATCTGTTGTCATGGTTTTAAAAAACGGTTGAGGCGTGCCTCAAGGCAAAACGCCAAAAAAACGATTCTGAGGTGTGCCTCAGGGGGCTTCTAGTGTATGTGCGCCTCAGAGAGGCTGAGGCGCTAAAAAGGTTGCGCCTCAGATGCGCCTCAGGGGTTTCTAATATTTGTTTTTGATGTTTTTGACTTTTTATGTCAATTTCAAGCAATTTATGTTATTTATGTGTGTTTTTGATGATTTTGATGAATTTAGTTAGTATTATTAATTTTATAAGATATATAATTTTTATATTTATTTTTCAATGCCGCCACAGGCTTACGCCTCGGTTCGCCTCGAGGCTTGCGCCTCGTGAGGCGAGGGGATCACACCTCGAAATTCGTTTCCTTTTTTTAAACCTTGTCTGTTGTAACATGTACCCTAAGGGGAGAATGGATAGATATTAAATGCTAGCCCCCCCTGCCTTCTTTGTGATTTGGAAACCCGGGTATCATTGTTGGTTTTGCTTTTTTCATTGTTGCTCCCTTCTGTTTCTCGCAGACATTCGCGCATCATTTTTAGTTACATGTAATCTGTTTTTCTTAAAAATAGTGTTCTCTTGTTTTTTTGTGGTATATGTTGTGTTATTCAAAAGTTTTAATGCGGAGTGATTGTTTTTTGTTTCTTGTATATTTTATTTTTACCATTAGTAAATTCATGAGTTCGTTATCTGGTAACATAAAACTAAGCATCTATGTGTGTGCACATAAACCTCATTTCATGCTGACCCTTGAAAAATTTTCTGACTTTACAAACTGTTGCTCTTTTCAGTTCTAAGCAGGAATGAATAAAACAAAATGGTATCGAAAATGGCTAATGAATTATTCAAGCAAAAAAATGATAATAGGGAGACTTGTTACACATCATGCTTTCTTCTCAAAGTGAACTAAACTTCTGTACATTTTAAGCATGTGATATCAATTGGAAAGTATTATGGAAAATGATTGGTTGTAGGTCGCTTTCGCTGGAGGATTTGGCAGCCTGGTACTTGATACAATCGGTCATAACATTAGTCAAAAGTATCATAACCGAGTTATTCAAGTAAGACATCACCTTTTGTCTCTTAAAACATGTAGTGTCATGGGTTGTTATAACTAACCAGTTGTAAGATTTATTTGTTGTAGCATGAAGCTGGGCATTTCTTGATTGCGTATATGCTAGGAATACTTCCCAAGGGATATACTTTATCAAGTTTGGAAGCTTTTCAGAGAGAAGGATCACTCAATGTTCAAGCAGGCACCGTTTTTGTTGATTTTGAGTTTACTGAACAAGTAAGCTTTCTTGTTTTGTTCTTCTTATTGCACTTCCAAAATTCGAGTTTCGTAATTTATTTAGTCGACCTCGAAATTGTCAATACGTTATACCATCAAACTTATTCTAATCATATACACAACCCAGTCAACGTTGAACATGAAAAAAACAGTTGACACTCTTACGTTAAACGTAAGAGTTTCGGGACAGAGGTATATGATTATATGAAAATGATGGATCCTGATTCTTATATATGTAGACTCGGCCTTTAATGTGCAACTTTGTATGTGCAGATAAGCCAAGGAAGAGTGACAGCAACGGTATGTTTAAAAACTAACCACTAGATTACACATATTTCATGAGATATAGCAACTAATATATAGTTATATACCATATAATCAGTAGTGCTTAACGTGGTAAAATTCAACAAGGCTAATTGAGCCAAGCCCATACAAGTATCTATGAGCTAAAATCCAATACGAAAGGTTGAAGGTGGCAATTTCAACCTGTTCGTATCGAAACGGGTCAATGTGTTTTGTGCGTTACTGGTAACTTGTCTGAAAGTTTTGATTAAATGGGTCAAGCAGATTAAACGAGTCAAAAGTCACGTAAGTTTCATTCAAATGGACTCATACTGTGACATCTGTCCTCCATTGGTTAACAATAGATTGCATCCCAATTTCATACTTTGTTTCCTATTGATGAGCCTATCTTCTGAAAATAAACAAATGCTTTACAGATGTTGAACAAGTTCTCATGTATCGCATTAGCAGGAGTTGCAACTGAATATCTTCTTTACGGTTATGCCGAAGGAGGCCTTTCTGATGTTAACACGGTAAACACGGACTTTCATATTTGTTTTATTTAAAATTTTATAGTAACTTTTTTTTTTCCGGGAATTTAAAATGAAATATGTTTATTTAACCTTATACTATGGCAAATAGAACAGTTTTCATGAAAATTTATAATTTACGTCAATGCGAGGTTGACCCGTTTTGCTAAATGTGTTCGACCCTGATTTAGCTGGATGGGTTGCTGAGAAGCTTGGGATTCACTCAAAAGAAAGCGGATTCTCAGGTGAGATGGGCTGTACTAAACACTATCTTAATCCTGCGCCGCCACGAACAAGCACGCACCCTTCTTGCTAAAGCCATGTCGGAGGGGAAATCCGTGGGGTCTTGCATTGATGTTATAGAGAAAAACATCGATGAAACCGATATTTGATGCACTCGTTCTTCACAAGTTGTCCTGTTTCCTATATTTGATAAGTCTGCTGCTGGAACAAAGCTACTGCTAAATCATACTTGTAGGAAGGGATATCGTATAACACAGACGGAAACAGGGCGGCTTGCCAGGCTCCATATCCTAACCGTTGCTGCATCGCCTCCATCTCTCAGTGTGTCTCGTCTCTCATTATCTTGTCCTGCAACCATCTAAACTCAACGCCATTACTGACTTGGATCTTTTAACATGTACATACAATACGTATGTTGAATGATTATATATATATATATATGTGAATGTATCATACAATAACCTATAAGATGTTAAAACATTAATAGATACAGATATAAATGTAGATTTAGGTACATAGGGAGATTATCAAATATAAAAAAGCAAAATCCTAAAAAGGGGGAGAAGAAATTATCAATCTTTGATCCAAGGGTAAGGCTACGCGGTATGGGGGTCGGCCCCGGCCCGTCGCGGGTCGGCGACGGTCCAAACACCGTGCCGCCCCCTACCGTCCCCGTCCTCTCCGTCTGAATCTAGACGTTGGCGACGATGCGAATATGGTGGGCCCCCCAACATTTGACCGTTTGAAATTAATAAAAAAAAAAAAATTCCCAACGGCTATAATTTAAAAATACACCCATTTCACTTCCATTTTTATAAATATTCACATCTTTAACCCCAATTTTCACAACTTTTCACCCACTACCACCCCATCTCTCTCACATTTTATAAACCACTCTTCCCTTTTTATAAAAAGTCATCATATTTACCATTTTTTACCCGCTACCACCCCATCTCTCGCTAAAAAATTATCATGGCTTCACCCGTTTCTTCCATTTCTTCAATTTCTTCTATGTCTTCATCGTCTTCGTCCGAGTGGTATTCATCATCTTCGGAAGAGGATGTTATTATGCACAACATGATTATGAACGCGGCTCAGGTGTTCATGGCGGCCGCTGAAGGGTCGTCCCAACCGCTAACCAGACGAGCAAAATATAACCGAGACCAAGAAGGTATTTTATTTTTTTTTTCCTTATGTTTTATGTAGATTTTAAAATGTATGTTTTAATTCATTTCATTTATGTTTTGTTCTAAATTTATAGCCGGCCACGATAAACTAGTAGCCGATTATTTTGCCGACGAACCCGTGTACCCAGCCGAGATTTTTCGACGTCGTTTCCGCATGAGTCGTCAACTGTTCTTACGTATTGCAGGCGACATGGCCCAGTCTGATCCGTTTTTTACATTGCGAAACGATGCTAGAGGGCAAAGGGGTTTCAGTAATTTACAAAAATGTACGTCGGCCATTCGCCAACTTGCGTACGGTTACGCACCAGATGCATTAGACGAGTACATTAGGATGTCTAAAAGAACCGCACGTCGATGTTTGTACAAGTTTTGCCAATGGGTTGTCAAATTGTATAGCAAGCGATACCTGCGGAAACCGAACGCAAACGACGTTCAAAAATTATATCAGGCACACGAACAGAGACATGGTTTCCCAGGAATGCTCGGGAGCATTGATTGCATGCACTGGCAGTGGCAGAACTGCCCGGTTGCATGGCAAGGTCAGTATACTAGGGGAGATCAGGGACATCCGACTATCATTCTAGAGGCTGTTGCGTCACAGGATCTCTGGATATGGCATGCTTTTTTTGGTCTACCCGGGTCACTCAACGACCTCAACATCATATACCAGTCACAGATTTTTGATGATGTAGTGGCGGGTACAGGTCCAGACACAAGCTTTACGGTTTCAGGGGTGGAGTACAAGCGAGGTTACTACCTAGCCGATGGGATATACCCAACGTACTCGACAATTGTTAAAACTGTCCCGCACCCGACCGACGACAAAAGGAAAAAGTTTGCAAAGTTTCAAGAGGGCGCAAGAAAAGATATTGAACGGGCTTTTGGTGTTCTACAAAAAAAATGGCACATCATTTCTATTCCAGCATGTTCGCAAACACCAAGGAGGTTACGACACATTATGTACGCTTGTATCATCCTTCATAACATGATCATTGAAGACGAAGGGAGAGCGATATGCGATTACGACGAAAACGCGTCTACTGGAAATTCTGTTCCAGTTAGTGAGGAACAACAAGATTTGAACGCCTTCGCTCTACGTAACGAGTACACACATCACAACCTACAAGCGGACTTGGTGGAGTATATTTGGAACAACGCTCAAAACGAACCCGCCCACCACATGGAAGACGACGACTAGTAGCTTATTTTAATATGTTAGGATATTTTTAAGTTTTTTTTTTTTAACTTTAGGTTTTTAAGTTTATGTTTTTTTTAGTTTATTTTTTTAAGTTTAATTTTTTTTTTTATGTTTATGTAATGTTTTATAATATTAATTAAAATATTTTATTACTTTATTTGTTAAATGTTTAAAAAAAGTTGAAGATTTAAAAAAATAAAAAAAATATAAAAGTGGTGGAGGATGATGACTAGGACCATCCTCCCATGCCCCTTAGTTTTGGAGGATGATCCATCCTTGGGAGGACTATGATGTGTCGCCTAGGGGTGTGCAAAAAACCGAATTAACCGAACCATAACCGAATTAACCGACAAAACCGAACCGAAAAAACCGAACCAAATAAAAAACCGGTGGGTCGGTTAATGGTTTTTTTGAAAACCGAAAGTAGCGGGTCGGTTATGGTTATCATTTTTTCCATACCCACCATAACCGAACCGAACCAACATGTAATAAATTTTTGTAGGATTTAGGACTTTTCACCATATTTTTAATATTTGATGTTTTTGACTGAAGAATTTTAGTTCTTATTGGTTTTTTATATCATTTTGTGGTTTTGGTGGAATGTTTATTTGAATATTCGATAATAATTGGTATTAATATTATAGATTATATGTATTTTTTAATACTATGTAATATACTAATATATACAAATATGCAATAACAATTTATTCCATGTTAAAATAATTAAGTTATTTTTAGCTAAGCTAAATACACGGTTAACCACCCATAACCGACCCGCTATAACCATCAAAATCGAATAACCATAACCACCATAACCGATCGGTTATGGTTATGGTTATCCAATAACCGACATCGCGGTTATGGTTATGGTTTTTGGTCGAAACCGACCCAAACCGACCCATGCACACCCCTAGTGTCGCCTACGTGGCGGATCATCCTCCAAGGATGGTCCATCACCATACCATGTAGTCTAATCAAGGGATAGGATGACTGTGGTGACATGGGGACTGGAGTCATGTAATCCTGGGAAGGGCAAAATGGGAATATCCCACCACTCTTGACTTCTGCCTAGTTTCATCAGTTTTTCTAAGCCTATATAAGTTTTCAGTTCTACCAGTTTTTCTAATCATATTTAACTTTTCATAAGATATAAAATCGAGCATCTTTTTTCTCTTTGTATAGTATTGTTGGGGAAGGTTCGTTTAAGAAGAAATTTAATGTGAGAAGAAAAAGAAGAAATGACATATTAGTAAATACTATTTCATTTATAACTCATATCATTAATTTTTCTCTCTTAATTAATTAGTCAACTAATCATTAATTATTCAACATATAATCTACAAAACCTATACATATCAAAATTTTCCTACATATATCTACACATTATAGAATTTTATCCTACAAAGCCGAAATTTATCCTACACACCTCGAAATATATCCTATACAACTCGTAATTTATCCTACACAACTAGTAATTTATTCTACACTTTAAATTAAGTTGTTTTTTTTTTTAATTTGGAAAAAGTATATATTTTGAAAAACGAGTTACAAATTTAATTTAGTTAGTTATTAAAGAGAAATAATACAAATTAATGATTTATGTAAGTTTACCAATATACTCTTATATTAAAATTAAATGCAAATATTAAATGAAGTTAAATGAAGCATTCTTATTGGTTGAAAATTCTTCTTTTTTCTTCTTACAAAAAAATTCTTCTCATTTGAACCCTCTACTAGTATTGTTATATTTCTTTTTTTTTTTGTTCTTTTAAAGCGTGTTTAACGGGGTGTATAAAACGATAGGTCAAGATTTTTAAATTGCATGTCTTACTTCTACGATCACCCAGAACAATTTGTTTATCCCATGTTATAGTGCAACAGGATTTTGTGAGTTTGTTACCTAGATTTTTTAAATTTTGAAAAATAATGAAAAGTTGGGCATATAATCCTTGCTTTTTTCAATATAACCAAGCCCTATATATGCGTGTGTACGTGCGTGGAGTTATATTGTAAAATGATATGTAGGAGCATAGTGTATAGGGTTGTTCGAATATTATCTCGTTAAAAACTAAAACGGATATGGCTCGAGATTGCTGACTCACATAACTGTCGGGGCATAGTTCGAGCTATTTGGCTTGGGGTTGATTACTTGATTTGGCTTGAGTAACTTGGTCGTTGAGTCATTTTCTTGTATGTTGGTAGTTTGGTGATAATTTAAGACTTGTACAATATTAGATTGTAGTTAACTTGTTATTTGAGTCTTTTATACAAAATCATCAAAACCGAGAAAAATGAGCCAACTCATCGAGCCGCAAGTTGGAAGCGAGCAAGCCCAATTTCATGCTTGGTTAGAAATACCGAGTCGAGGTAGCTTGGCTCAAACTTAGTCAACATTATTTCGCAATTTGGATCGAATAGCATAGCATAGTTCAAATAAAAAAATTGTTAAATCATTTAATTCAAGAACATGGATCGTGAATTCAATTTAACACGTTCTTATCAATAAGAGAAAATTACAAAAATCATCCTTTATGTTGAAACTAGATTGCAAAGTGTGTTATTTGTCTTCAAAAAGTACAAAAAACGTACTCGATATTTCCAAACTCTTGCACTTATGTCCTTTAGCCCTAATTCAGTGTAACATCCTGGATATTTTCATCGAATTATGAAGCGGCACGTGTTCAAACTCTCCGTATAATTCCGATTTGTGGAAGGAGAGGGACCAAAATTGTCAAAATGAGGATTGAAACAAAGTCGAAGAACTAAAGTTGCAAAAAGTGCAATAAATTTGGGTTGATTGGATCAATGATGATGATAGTTGATGATTGTATGTGTGTTTTGCAAAGTGTTTTGGCCCCAAGAACAAGTTGTAACTTCAATTCACGTTCAAAACTCGTAATATATCAAAAAAATCTCGGTCAAACAAGTCAAAAGGGGGAAGTCGACGTAAGAATTTATGTCGCCCATCGGTGACGCAATGTGTGTGTTAATGTTGATTATTTATGTCTATGTAGGTTTCTACCGACGCAAGATGCGTCGGCGGTGGCCATTGGTCGTCGCCGACGCGGCGAGCTGATTTTTTTGCCCGTTTCCCTCGTTTTTGCTCCCCATTGGCCTAGCCTCATCCCAATGTCCCGTAAAGCTCCCGAAATGCTCCTTAAACTCTGTTATACCTATAAAACACAAATTATATCAAAGTAGATCAACTGAAACTCAGATTCGTGTAAAAACACAAACTTAAATACGTATAACATTAGACTTTCGACCACGTATCACACTACATGTGCCTACCTTAACAAAGCATCCAAACATTTGGCTAGTTTGGAGTCTTGGTTTGTTTTTGGCGATTTTGTCCTAAACGGGTCAAATAATGCATAAACATGAAGAATGGATTAAAGACATAAATGTAAGTTGTTAGGTCATGTAGGTACACAAGTCCCAACCGTAACATAAGAACTACCAAAATTGGTGTTTTGGTTTGGTAAAGGGTTGGAAGTATTGTTAGAGTTAGAAGGTTATAATGGTCAAGACCATGCATAAAGTTAAAAGAATCCAGAAATGATGCTTTGTTATGATGAGAAGTATAAACAAGAGCTAAACTGAAAATGCAAGAGAGGAATAAATTTTGGAAGTCAAACCTTTCGGTTTTGACTTTAGACGTTCTTAAAAAATGCAGAAATTAAAGAGGATTTGGATTTGAATCCGGAGTGTGTAAAGGGAAAAGGGGTGTTGTATTTATAGGGAAAATTTGGGTTAGGTTAGATTAAATGTTAAAAGTGGTTAGAAGTTAGGTGAAAAGCATTTAATACGTAGTTAGACGCTTTCTGCTAGAAATGTGTCTCCCCCGCGTGTCACGGAGAGGGAAAGACAAAAATTCCGATTGTAGGCTCTTGCGCGTCGTGGAGAAGAGCATGAGCTACTCCGCATGGCGCGGGAGGGACGGTTTTCAAAAAGTTACAATTTGGTCTCCGAAGTTTGTTTAAGGGTTTTTTTTGGCTGAAAACTCAATGTTAAGCATATGTAAGCATACATAATGGTGTATAATGATATAGAAAATATATGTAAACATATCATATGATTTTTATTAATCCAAACGTCATCGATTACAAGATTTGAAAATGAAAGTACAAAATTATAACGAACGAAAAAAGTACGATTGTTACAATTTGCAAGTTCTTTCACTTTTGATTCTTTTCCTTTCCATCTCGGTCAGGGGCGGATCTGTATGTTGGCGAGGGGTAGCCCGGGATACCCCTCAACTTTCTTGGCGTAGTGCAATGTCTTTTTTTTAATCTCTGTTTTATTTACGGGGATACCTATAAACAAACGTTAGGATACCCCTGAGTGTGTGAAGATAAAATAGAATGAAGTTTCATGGTCGATTGAAAGGAAAACTTATCATAATGGAAACTTGTAAAGTTGCATCGTCATACTCATACAAGAATGATGAAGATGAACTATTATTAATATTTAACAATATAATAATAAGAGGTGGGACTTGGGAGTTGTGACAATGAATGAAAAGAAAACACTAAATCTAGAAAAGACAAAAGTCACGATTAGTTAAAACTTTAACCATTTAGTGTATTTTCTTTTTCACTGTACGATGGTTTTTTTAACAAGTTAAAAGTGTAAATAATATAGAAAAAACATGAAAATAGTTCTTTTGAAATATATATTTAATAGAATTTTTTAGTCAAAACTTTAACCATTTAGTTTATTTTCTTTTTCACTGTACGGTGGTTTTTTTAACAAGTTAAAGGTGTAAATAATATACAAAAAACATTAAAATAGTTCTTTTGAAATATATGATTTAATAGATTTTTGTAAATGTAAAGAAATATTATATAAACAAGAAGAAAATTTGAATGTTTAATCTATATGTTTCTATGGATATACGATTAAGAAATTTTTTAAACTACGATTATATAATGAAATTAAAGATAAAGATATTCATACTAAAATCTAGAATTTTTAATATTGAAAAATCATATAAAACTACATGCTTTAGTAGATATTAAAGGACACCGAGTTTTGATTCTTTTTGTTGTAAAGAATTTTTTATCACAAACTAAATATTATTTATAAAACTTGTAAAAAATATTTAAATCTTATTACTAACTGTTTAATGTTTTTTTATTTAATACATAATTTCAATTGTGTCTTATCTTATCTCAAAACATCATATTATAATTTCTAACTCTTATTACTAATTGTTTAATAATTTTTATTTATATTGTATGATACACAAGTCTGTAACCTAGTAAGTATATATATATATATACTAGTCGCATAGGGCCGCTAAGGGCTCTCGAATTCTCATGGATGACCTAGGTAAAAGAAGAATTTAAGGACCCATTTTTACTAGCTGCATAGAGCCTTTGAATTCTAAGAGATAGGTCTAGGTAAAAGCTTTTTGAGATACCCCTGAGTTTTTCTTCTAGTTTCGCCACTGATATCGGTTCAAATAAAATCTTGACAAAATAGATCATTGAAACAAGTTAGTGTTGATATTAATGCACTCAATATTCAATAAATATTGATGAGCTACAAAGGAAGTACTCAAGTAGCAATTCATTAATCCTCGGCTTTATAAGAATATCAACCAAAATTACGAATATACCCTCACATGTTATGTATGTGAGGGAATATAACTGATGAAATTAACTTAGTTAGTTGTAAAGAGTTGAACCAGCAACAAAAATAAACGTGAAGGGTGTTTTTAGCAAGTTTTAAACATAAAGACTGAAACCTGCAAGTTTGATGAAACTTAAAGGATGTTTTGTGCAATTTACTCTCGTTTTAGAGCTAAAGTATGTGAAAATACTTATAATTTAACAAACGTATTCATTCATGCCATTGTCAATTTATAAAGAAACCCATTACTAGTGCTCTAGTGATGGACACAGGTATTTAAGTTTCACCTATGGTGGGTCCGGATGAGTTTTCCCCTCCAGGTCTCAAGTTTGAGTCTGTGAGACAGGGGTTTCTCATTGAGTTGTTTAAATTGAGGATCTATTGTGCGAGTGAGCTCTTTAGCACATACCCGGTTAAGACAACGTATGCTAAACCTTCAGACATTTGTGAATAATTCATACCTTAAAAAAAAAAAAAAAAAACAAAGTAAACGTGTTCGAGGGCGGTATCGAAACTTTGAACGACACCCGCGGAAACACAAATCGAAGTGCCACGCTGGCAATCCCCGTGAGTCCAAGCGCACCAATCAAAATCAAACCCTTCCCACTACAAATACAAAACCCCCATCACTCTCTCAACATCATCACCCTTTCTCCAAATTGAAACTGAAATTGAAATTGAAATTGAAATTAGGGGTTTAGCAAAATGGCGGGAAAATCCGATGCAGCAGCAAAGAAAGGCGGTAGAGGCAAACCAAAGGCTTCAAAGTCCGTTTCAAGATCTTCGAAAGCCGGTCTTCAGTTCCCCGTCGGTAGAATCGCTAGGTTTCTAAAGGCTGGACGTTATGCACAACGTGTCGGCGCCGGAGCTCCGGTCTACCTCTCCGCCGTTCTCGAGTATCTGGCCGCTGAGGTATATTTTCAGTTTGTGTTTTTGTTTTGTTTGATTTGACAGTGGAAGGAAAGAGTATTTATTATAATGGTTTAATTGATGATGTAGGTGTTGGAGTTGGCTGGGAATGCAGCGAGGGACAACAAGAAGAGCAGAGTCGTTCCAAGGCACATACAGTTAGCGGTGAGGAACGATGAAGAATTGAGTAAACTGTTGGGATCAGTGACTATTGCAAATGGTGGTGTTCTTCCCAACATTCATTCCACTCTGCTTCCTAAGAAAGCAGGGAAGGACAAGGGAGAGATCGGTTCTGCTTCTCAAGAGTTCTAAGTAATATGGATATATTGTTTCATGTATGATATGGTTTTTGGAATAGAGTGTTGGTGTTTGGGGTTGTAGGATGAATGCATTTTTATTATAATAGTTCTTTTTTTTTGTTTGCAAATTTCATTCTCTCGAATTAATCATCTTCCGATACATTGCATCGTGCTATTACACTTACTTTGATTGTGATGAACCTGCAATCATGATTATAGTTTATTGACCTTGTGTTTACTTGATTAAGTTTTTTTAAGTTTTCTTGGTCTTAGTTGCATCGATCTAGAGTTGGTCTGTTGTTGAATGTTGATCATTGTGTAGTTCAAGCTGGTCATTGCTTGAACGGGTAAATTGTGATTATGAAAGTTATTGAAAGGAAACTGAGTCTAAAACAGAACATGCTTCTTTCAAACCAGATGATCTGTATCAGGTTAGGCAATGTCCCAACGACTAGTAAGTGTTGAATTCAAATAAAACAGATGGAAATAGAGTTTCACCACTCAAGCTTCATGTATGATATATAATTTTTAAATTTATTTCAAGCAATTTATGAGTGTTTTTGATGATTTTGATGATGAATTTAGTTAGTATTATTATTTTTATAAGATATATAATTTTTATATTGATTTTTTTAATTCTGCGTCTGGCTTACGCCTCAGTTCGCCTTGAGGCTTACGCCTCTTGAGGCGAAGGGAAAACGCCTCGAAACTCGTTTTTGTTTTTTAAGTCCTTGCTTGGATCAAAGATTTGCAGTCTAAACCAGGAGGCCTCAAAGCCTTTGGTGCTGCTCAACAGGTTAAATTATTCCTAGATTATCAACTACCTTCTATTTTTATGTTCATAGAGTAGAAGATACAAGACCGTGGGGTATGGTGGGGCGTGGGTTGGGGGCATGGTGCGACACGTGGACTATCGGACACCCAAAACCAAAAGCCAATTTCAAAGGGGTATGGTGTGGCGTGGAAAAAAACCAATTTCAAAGGGCTAGTGCTCTTGGCCAATGAGGTTCCGCCATGTCATGTGGTAGCCCCGCCCCACGCCTGGCCTTAAACTTCCGCCCAAGGGGCCACGCCCAAACCCAAGCCCACCCGGGGTGGTGAGTTGGGCGTTTCTATCCAACCCCTGCCCCATACCCCATAGTCTAAACAAGGGTTTGTGTATTGACACTAAAAAGATATCTGTAAATTAGCCTCCGTTATATCTTAAAACTGAATGAACAATCATACTGTTAACCTATTTAATCAAATGCCCAAAAGATATCTATAAATTTGTTCTATTGTATGTGACTTTGCTATATATGTTGTAGATGAATATAACCTTCAGTAACAATATGCTTTTCACTTTGTACAGTTGAAAATCTTCATAACTTGAATACAGGTACCACAAAGATTATACACCTTAAATGAGCTAAAACTGAATGGCATAGACACTTGATCTCTTTTAGCACCAAAGGACAACACCCTTGGTGCCATAGAAAGAAATCTCCTCATTCATATCTGCTTGGATTGCCTTTGATTTTGGCCCAGAAGAGATCTTATATATCTCATTGCCACTCTTTTTCATATGGACGCTGGACTTGGTATGTATCCCAAAACTTCTTTGTTCTATTGTGTGCTGTCTCCCTATGCATAGATGCTTGCTTGGTAGGGGGAAATGAAACCAAAACACTGCGAATTCCTTTATTTGATAAAAATAAATACAATTACATGTAACTTCATTTCTCTACACCTGGTTTATTTAAGCTATAAAAAATGAAAACGGAGAAACTATTGCTCTTTATCGAACAAGGGACTTCCACATGTCACAAAAATCTGAAAATTTTCTTAAATGCTAGCCCCCCTTGCCCTCTTGTTTTTTTTCTTTTGGGGTATATGCTGTTTAAATATGTTGTGCATTTATGCCACATGTTTCTCTTGGGTATCTAGATTGGTTTTGGTCTTTCGTTATGAAACTTTGTGTCATACAATGAGCAGTATTGATATCATCTTTTGAGTTTGTAGGTCGTATTTAAAAGTTTTAAAGCCAACATAATATTCGTCTTTTAAATGAAAAGACCTGAATCTCACCCCAAACAAAGATGCTATTTAATATGGTGATTGGAAAGATAAAGTATATCTGACTGCTTAAACTGGTTGTTATAACCAGTTGTAAGATTTATTTGTTGTAGCATGAAGCTGGGCATTTCTTGATTGCGTATATGCTCGGAATACTTCCCAAGGGATATACTTTATCAAGTTAAGTTTGGAAGCTTCTCAGAGGGAAGGATCACTCAACGTTCAAGCTGGCACGGTTTTCACTGATTTTGAGTTTACTGAACAAGTAAGTAAGCAAGCTTTCTTGTTTCACTCTTCTTACTGCACTTCCTAAATTCAAGCTTTGTAATTTATTTAGTCGACCTTCAAATTGTCAATACTTTGTATGTGCAGTGCAGATAAGCGAAGGAAGAGTGACAGCAACGGTATGTTTAATATTTAACTACTAGACTACACATATTTCATGAGATATAGTAATTAATGTATACCATATAATCAGCGGTACTTAAGGTGGTAAAATCCAACAAGGCTAATTGAGCCAAGCCCATACAGGTATCTACGAGCTAAAATCCAATACTAAAGGTTGAAGGTGGCAATTTCAACCTATTCGTGTTAAAACGGGTCAATTCATTTTGTGCGTTACTGGTAACATGTATAAAAGTTTTGATTAAACGGGTCAAGCAGATTAAATGAGTCAAAAGTCACTGAAGTTTCATTCACATGCGCTCCTACTGTGACATCTGTCCCCCATTGGTTAACAATAGATTACATCCCTGATGAAACACAGGTTAACACTAAGGTTAATCTGTGGGATTGTCTCTTATGTGGGTTCAGTCTTCTTCTCTGCTCGTCGAATGGCTATGTTCCTGCAAAACAGCAACACCGTTAGCTCGTTAAGAGGGGAATATGGGGGTTTCCTTCTTAACCAGACTCCGACGTGAGAATAAGTACTGTTCAGAGGAAGAAAACAGTATGTGTATAGTGTGGGAGTATGGAGGGTAGAATAGAATCAACCTGAATGATGAAGGGTCCTATTTATAGTCGGAGGGTGAAGGAGGGAGGAGCAACTTTGCCAGCTGCTATGGGGCGCCAGCTGTCCGACCAAGGGGAATATCCTCTTGGTCTCCTCTGTTGCGGTCAGGGTAGTGGTACACGTGGCGCGCCCTTGTTCGTCTATGTTGGAGACGTCGTACCGCCGCTGCCGGTATGCTCCTTAGACTCGTTGCAGGTCCACATGGCGCTTGGTGACTGGTGACACGTGTTGTCCTTCTTGTCGGGAGGAGCATCTCTTGGTGCCACCTTGACGTCTTCCAGAAGCTTCTGGAAGTTTCTGGATGTTCTTGCTGATGTAAGCGCCATGTTGGATGAAAAAGTGGTGTGGTCCTTGCCATGTAGGCAAAGAATTGGGACCATACCTCTTCAAGTCCCCCCAGTCCAGTGTGCCTTCTAGTTGAGTTGATCGTCTAGGAGGGATTCTGGACTTTTAAGTAAGTGGTTTCTGTTTGATGCATGTTGCTTATCCTGCGCTGTTGATCCGAGCGGGTGTGCGGCGCACGCCGTGTTGGTGACTTGAAAGAGTTGAGCCAACTGGATGCATGACGCATGGCGTGCTAGTAACTTTTTAAAGTTGAGCCAACTGGACGCATGGCGCATGGTGTGTTGGTAACTTTTCAAAGTTGAGCCAACTGGACGCATGGCGCATGGTATGTTGGTAATTTTTCAAAGTTGAGCCAACTGGACGCATGGCGCATGGTGTGTTGGTAACTTTTCCAAGTTGAGCCAACTGGAGGCATGGCGCATGGTATGTTGGTAATTTTTCAAAGTTGAGCCAACTGGACGCATGGCGCATGGTGTGTTGCTAACTTTTCCAAGTTGAGCCAACTGGACGCATGGCGCATGGTATGTTGGTAACTTTTCAAAGTTGAGCCAACTGGACGCATGGCGCATGTTATGTTGGTAACTTGAAAGAAAGTTTCCCTTCTTGGAATGAAGACAACTGATGTGACTGTCTAGTGTCCCTGTCTTGTCAGAGGTGAACAATTCGCCTTTTCAGTGTTGTCAGTTGCTTTTTTCCACTTTGTCAGGTGTGCACCGCCTACTTTTCTGAAAAAAGAGGTGACGGTTTCTCTTCCTTGTGACGTGTCACTTCCCGGTTGGTCATCTTTCTGTCTTCCTGACGGTTCACTACCCATCGCATTAAATGCGATGGGTATAAATACATGGCGTTTCTCTTCCTTCTTTTCACTTTTCAAAATTTAAACACCAGTTTTCTCTCGTTCTTTTCTACCTCTCCCCTTCGTCTAAGTTCTGTTTCATCTTCTTGCAATATGTCTGGAGCCAATCCTTCGTCGAAGAAGAGAAGGAATAAGGGTAAGGATTCTCCGGGCCCTGATCAGGATGTGATAAGTTGGAAAGAGGAAGAGTTTCAGAACTTGGTGAGAGAGATGGGTTTCCTTCCGGAGTGGGGTGCCCAGTTTCCAACCCCCAACTCTACTGCCTTAGATGCACCCTCGGAGTCTGAGATTGATCTTGGGGTTTTTACTGCCACGCATGGGAACTTGTTGGAAAATTTTTTTGAGGCTTCTAGTTCTGGAGGTACAAGATTTTCTCGTTTGTTTCCTCAGATTGTCCTTTTCTTGCTTTTTTCTGATTGTGTTGTCTGTATTGCAGCAGGTGTGAAGCCGGGTAAGGCTTGTCGTAGGTTTGATATTTCCCAGATTACTCCCCCTACTTCTCCACCCTCAAGGACTTTTGGTTTGTCCACTCCACCTGAAGCTCCGGTTGAGAAGGAGAAACAAATTCCTGTGGAAGTAGAACAGGTAGGAGAATGTGGTGGCGCTGGTGGTGCTGGTGACGTTGGCGGTGACGGTCGAGGTAAGGGTGTTGAAATGGAAGCGGAGTCTAGCGAGACTACGCATCGTCAGACCATCTATACCAGACGTCATCCGGCTCCTGGTGGTGGTGCCACCTCTGGGGTTCCTCATGGTCATGAGTTTGAAAACGTCCAAGCTGGGTCCTGGGATACTCATAACCCAGCATGTGATGATTTGCCGCATGCTCCTCGATGGCATTTAACCGAGGGTTCTCGGATGAATGATCATGCCAACTGCCAAGAGTTCTTCAACTTGTCCCTCCCCCCTGCTGAGAGGTTGTTCCAGAAAAGGCGTAACCGGTTTGATCTCTTAGATGTTCACGTTTATGCTGGGGTTAACTTCTTTGCCACCTCCCAGGAGATTGTTCGGGAATGGAAGCTAATGGGGGAGGAGACTCTTGAGTTTGAAAATGAGAAGAAGGCATTTGCTGAGGAGAGGGAGAAGTTTAATGCTGAGAAGAAGGGTTTGTTGTGGAGGGTTTCAGATGCTGAGCAAAAGCCTGCGCAGGAGAAGCAGGTCAATGCTCAAAAGCAAAAGGATTGGGAGACTGCTTGCGAACGTACTAATGCAGAAATGCAATCTCAGCGCGATGCTATTGTTAGGTTATCTGAGGAAAAGAAGAAAATTAGTGAGGAATCTGAGCAAGCGCGAGTTGCGTCTGAGAAAAGGGAAGAAGAGTATCTTCAGCGTATAGCTAGGTTGGAGGAATTTGGTGAGAAGAAGGTTGCGGAGTGTAAAGCTTCTGAGCTTCTTACTGAGGAGATTTTTGCTGATTGCAAATGGCTCCTCAGTCGCGCGGTGCCTTTGGTACTTTCCTTTATACATGTTCATTTTTGTTTTGTATTTATTGCTTTTCTTATGTTTCTATATGCTTCTTGTAGATTTCTGAGCGTATTGTGAAATCTCATGAGCTTGCCAATTACATGTTTGAGTTGGGTCAGCCGCTTATAATAGCGGTCGGAGGGAAGGCTACAGCAATGGCAGAGCTGCTGCGGTGAGTAATGAAAAAGATTACCAATTGGAATTGTACAAGGAAGACTGTTCTGGTAAGTATGCTGCTAAATGCCGCGAGTATGAGTTTGTTGAATTTGGTATTGTAAAAGCTGTTGAAAAGTTGTCCCGGAAGGCTGACGCTGTTGCATTTCTGAAAAAAGCACTTGGTGAGGAAGGTCCTGGGGCTGGGGGTGCTGGACCTAGCCATCAAGATTGAATAATTCCGGCCTGCGTGCCGTGTATGGTCTTGGATGGCCTTGTAATCAACTGACAATCTCGTGAACAATTCAACTTATAATTATCGTCTGTTTAACATTTTGTTATATTTGTCATGGTTTATGTTAATATTTCGTTTTTCTCCCTTGTTTGTTGTGAATTTATTATCGTTGCAATATGTGCATGTGTAATTAATTTGATTAGGTATCACGAATGAATGATGGCGCTGACAGGTCACGCGTTGTTAGTTACAACGTTTGTTCTGTCGTTTGCGCGCATGGTTTGGTTCGTGTGTACGAAGTGATCGAGTTACAGGTTATTGTGTTGACCCAACTGTGTTCAGCTTTGGGGGTCTTACAATGTTTATTTACCATGTTATCGATTCTTTCGTGTTTATGTGGGCACGAAGTTTTTATTTGGCGTTTTTTACGCTTTGGTTGTGTTTTTGACCCGGCTGTGCACTTGGTTGTGATAAGCCTTGGAGTTCTACAACGTTTCCTAATGTCGAGCTATTGATGTTTTCGTGTATGCCCAAAGTAATATATGCAGTTGTGACAAATCCACATGAGATAGAGTAACCAGACACTTCTTGTATTACTGTTAAATGTGTTGGCGTGCGGCCATTACAAGTACGTAAAAACTTTGACCGTTTACATATAGCATTTTTTTAATTGCTGGGCGTTCCAGGTTCTTGGAACTTCTTTGTTTTCCAATGTGCGTAGCTTGTACGCTCATTTTCCCAAAACTTCGTCTACAACGTAGTCCCTCCCACTTGGGAGCTAATTTGCCCGGTTTTTCGGCGTTAGACGCCTTGTTGTCCCTTAGGACGTAATCGCCGGGGTTAAACGTGCAGATGCAGACCTTGCTGTTGTAATATTTTTCCAACTTGGTCTTGTACTTTGCCTCGTTGATTGCCGCTATCTCCCTTCTCTCTTCTAGAAGGTCTAGATCTAGCTTTCTTTTTTCTTCATTGTTAATCATGTTCATGGAGAGCATTCTTGGGGATGGGAGGCCAATCTCTGCTGGTATCACAACTTTGGACCCATAGACTAGGCTGAACGGTGTTTCTCCGTTGCTCGTCTTTGGCATTGTTCTATGGGCCCACAATTGACCGTTTCCTTGTGGGGGTGCGACCGAAGAAAAGGCATGCTCGATGTACAGCTCTTTGAACCAGCGTTGGAGATCGTCGGCAGCAAAATTTGTCCCATTGTCGGTGACAATTCTTAGTGGCAGCCCGAAACGACATATGATCTGCTCCCAATGAACCTTCTAACTACGGTAGATGTGGTTGACGCGAGTGCCTTTGCTTCTACCCATTTTGTGAAATAGTCGACTGCGACTATTATAAATTTCACTGCGCCCGGGGCTTCTGGAAAAGGGCCAACCATATCAATCCCCCACTGTTGAAACGGCCACGCCGTTGTTACTGGGACCAGTTCGTTTTTAGGGCCCATCGTTTTTTGGCCGTGCCTTTGGCAGCCACTGCATTTTCTCAAGATTTTCACTGCGTCTAGATGCATTCCGGGCCAGTAGTATCCGACGTTCATGACTTTGGCTACTACCATCCTCGGGCCAGCATGAATGCCGCAGATACCCTCGTGTACTTCTCGGATTAGGTAGTTTGCATCTTCTGGGTCGACGCATCTCAACAACGGCCCTAAATAGGATTTTCGATGCAATATTCCGTCGACCATCTGGTAGTGTTCGGATTTGTATTGCACTTTTCTTGCCTCGGCTTTGTTCTCTGGGAGTATTCCAGATTGGAGATACATGATTATCGGAGTCATCCACGACGTTGTTCCCAATTGAATAACGCTCACTTCTCTTAGTGGTACCGACGGGTTGCTCAAAACTTCAATGCGCACATCCTTGGCCAGGTGCTGGAAACTTGTGGATGCGAGTTTACTTAATGCGTCTGCTGGTTTATTCTCGCTCCGATTGATGTGGTGCACCTTGTAGGAATAGAAGTTTTGCAGCAATGTTTTTGCTTGATTCAAGTAGAGCGCCATCACGTCTCCTTTGGCGTCGTACTGGCCATTGATTTGCCCGGCTACTAACATGGAGTCCACATGCGCCTCAATGTGTTTGACTCCCATCTTGATTGCCAATCTCAAACCGACAAGAAAAGCTTCGTATTCAGCTTCATTATTCGTGCTTTTGAAGTCTAGCCTGATGGCGTACGTGAATTCGTGTTTCTCTGGACTTACCAGCCTAAGTCCTGCGCCTGCGCCATCTTCATTGGACGCGCCGTCTATGTACAGTAGCCATGGCTCTTCTGCATGTTGCCCTTCAGCTTTCTCCATCGCCTTGCACTCCCTATCTTTATCGTCAGTTACTTCTGTCATGAAATCTGCCAACACCTGGCCCTTGATTGCTGGTCTTGGTCTGAAAACCACATTGTGACCTCCCAGCTCTATAGCCCACTTTGCTAACCTTCCGGATATCTCGGGCCTTGCGAGGATGTTGCCGATGTTGTAATTTATTAGTACATGAATGACGTGGTTGGCGAAGTAGCTGCGCAGCCGTCTTGATGCATGGATCAATGCCAGAACTACTTTTTCCATTATGGCGTACCGCGTTTCTGGATCATTCAAAGTGCGAGACACATAGTAAACTGGTGTTTGAACACCTTGGCGGTCTATGAGCAGTACTGCTCCAACTGCTGTATCAGATGCTGACAGATATAACACTAGGGGTTCTCCTTTCACTGGCGCCGTCAATGTTGGCAGTCTTATGAGACAATCTTTCATCTCTCGGAATGCGCTCTCGGCTTCCGGAGTCCACTGAAATTGTCTTTTCTTTATGCAATTGTGGAGTGTTTTGATAAACGGAAATGACTTTGCTGCATGACTGGCTAGGAAACGGTTTAGTCCTGCTAGCCGTCCAGCCAATTTTTGCATCTCCTTGATTGTTGATGGTGAAGGCATCCGCTCGATTGATTGTACCTTATCAGGATTGACTTTAAAACCATCTTTTGTTACGATGAACCCCAGGAACTTTCCTTCTTCCATGTCGAAAGAACATTTTGCTGGATTTAGCTTAATGCTTACTCCGCGCAGTGTGTCAAACGTTTTTTGAATGTTGACCAGCATCATGGTTTCTTCCTTGCTCATGATGACTAGGTCATCCATGTACACTTCGATGTATTTGCCAATAGCATCGCTGAATGTTTCATTCATCAATCTTTGATACGTTGCGCCTGCGTTTTTTAAGCTAAAAGGCATTTTTGTATAGCAGTATAGCTTTGTTGGTGTGCGAAACGCAGTCTTATCTTCGTCTTGGATGGCCATCTGTAGCTGATGGTATCCCTTATAACAGTCAAGGAAACATTTCCACCTGAACGTTGCTAGCGAATCAATCTTTTCATCAATATCTGGCAAGGCATAGCAGTCGCACGGGCATGCCTTGTTTAGATCCTTGTAATCTACACACATTCTCCAACTGCCATTTGGTTTTTGTACCATTACAGGGCTCGCCACCCAAGTTTGGTATCGGACTTCTCTACAGTTCCATTACTTGCTCTTGCATAGCATCATGCTTTATGTCTCCCAAGTGGCGTTTGGCATGTACCACAGGTTTCGCATTTTCTGAGACGTTTAATCTGTGTTCTGTTATGTGCCGTGGAACACCCACCATGTCAGCTGGTGTCCAGGCGAACACGTCCATGTTTTCAAATAAAAACTTCTTTATTGCCGCGCGCGTGAGATCAGACATTGTAGGGCCCAAGGTGACCGTTTGTTCTGGATATGCGTTGTTTAACACCTATTTTTTGGCTTCTGCGCGCGGTGCTGGTTTGCTTGCTTTTGCGGGTCGGATTTCATCCGTTGCTAAGACTTCTTTGCTTGCATAGATTATCGCTACCCCTGTCTCTGTTGGGAATCCAACAGCTGAGTGTGGTTCAGAGCAAATCATACTAAAATCTCCTTGGGATTCTCTTCCCAAAAGGATATCGTGTCTTAAATGTGCGGGCAGCACCATGAACGTGACTTCTTCCGTTCTTGAATTTCTTCCGTCTGAGAGCAGCACCGGGAAAGATATCTGGCCAAGAGGAAAAACGGCTTCGTTGTAGAAACCAGTTAATGGGTAGTCAACTGGTTCCAAGCGCGCCTTGTCTTCTTGGTCGAATTGATTGAAACATTGCTCGTATATTGATGTGTGTAAAATGCAACATATAAAACACATCAATTAAGGCATAAAACTAACCCTTTTTAAGTACTAATGTTGGAAAAAGAGTGTTTTTGTCTTCCTTTTGTATTTTCAGGATGAAATGAGCTCAAAATCACAAAAGAAGCAAAAAGACCACTAATTCTACCATAAATACAAGAAAAGGAACAAAAGTGGACTGCCCGGACCCTCAACGGCACCTTCCAAAACAAAGAGAAGAAAACAGAGTCTGAACACGCCCCGTGTCCAGCGAACACGGGGGCGTGCCCAGGAAGCAGCAGAAAAGACAAACCAGTAGAAGCTTCCATTGCTCACCACGGGGCCGTGCCCAGCGGGCACGGGGGCGTGTTGAAAGTACAGCAGGCGCATTAATTGTAATTCGCAATTACAATTAATGAAGAGAGAGAGTGTCAGACGGGCACGGGGCCGTGTCCAGCGGACACGGGGCCGTGTCCAGCGTTCTGTCCAGCCTATAAATAGAGGAGCTTGGTTTCATTCTCCCTCATCCCTTGGCACACCACCTCTCTCACACCTCATCCACCACCCACCACCACCATATCACCATCATCCACCACCATCATCCATTGTCCATCGTAGAGTGTGTGAGTCGTCTCGGGATCCAAGATTGATCGTAAGAGTTCTTGACAATCAAGGCCATGTTTGCCTAAGTCTCTTACATCACTTGGTGAAGACAAGTGTTTAGCATAATACTTTTTATTTTTAATCTTTTGCACTTTTTATTTGGTTTTGTATTAATGACTTTAATAACTAGTTACTTATGTTGAAGGTGATCTTTCCTTATCGTTTGTCCGTGGTGTCTTGGCATTATTTTACTGTCTATATAAAATAAAAGATTTTCACCATTCATATCTCCACGGTCTATATGGAGGTATGTTGGCTACCTGGTCGGGGGTTAAGGGAACGGTTTGGTAAAGGTCTTGCCCTTGTTCAGCGTTTAGAGGTCCTGCTTGGGACCTGGGTCAAATTTAGTAGGATCTCCTTCAATACCCATAGGTATTGGATGGCGGGGATCCAAACTCTTTGACCCCCTCATAAGTTAACTACTATTAATACTATAACCCGGCTATTTAGGACTGTATCCCTGCTGACTCAGACTACTTAGCCGAGGGTAACGTCACCGCCAAAAGCGGGGCCTACCATAATTTGCATTAATAACTTAATTCATTATCTTTCAATAATCCGACCCTTTAGGATTGTATCCTTGCTGACTCAAACTATTGGGTTGAGGGTAACGTCGCCTTCAAAAGAGGGGCCTACTACAATAACTAAGATAATCTCTTAAACAAGTGCAAAAGTGCGAAAATAATCAAAGGTTATACTAATACACGTGTCGGAACCAAGTGATTCATCTTGTCTATCTGTTTTTATTTTATTTTTCAGCATTTAGTTAGTTTTTATTTTTCTTAGTTTAAATCATTTTTTCTAACCTTTTGATTTGATTAGACGTTGAGGATAAACCGGTATTAAAAGCTCTTGTGTCCTTGGACGACCTCGGTATCTTACCAACACTATACTACGTCCACGATGGGTGCACTTGCCCATATGTGTGTTTAGTGTTAGTAAATATCGTGTTTTATAAATTTAAAACTTGGCTAAAAGTGTAAAAAGGGCTTAAATATATATCTAAAAATATAACACACTTCACGCACATCAAGTTTTTGGCGCCGCTGCCGGGGACACAAGGATTTTAAGAAAGTTAGGAATCAACGGCCTAATCATCTTTTTATTTTTCTTTAATTTTTAGGATTTTTTTTAGATTTTTCAGCTTCTGCAGAGCTCAGCACGGGGCCGTGCCTGGTCGGACACGGGCTGTGCTCAGCAACGTTACTGGCAGTTTTTGTTTTTCAAGTTACAGAAGGCTGACCACGGGGCCGTGTCGGTGCAACACGGGGCCGTGTCCAACTTCCAGTAACTGGGATCTGAAAAACAATCACTGTAACTCCGACCACGGGGCCGTGTTCGCTGGACACGGGACCGTGGTGAACCTTCTGACCAACATTCTTTTCTGTTTTTATTGCAGGACTTGGAACCCGACGCCAACCTCGCATAGTGTATGAGCTCCAGTTCCAATAAAGACATAAAGGAGCCATTAGAAGAACCCGAACGCTTTCTCAGAAAACGGTTAAAAGCCAAAAACCAAGAGAAGGTTTCGGGTGATCCAACCCCAATGGCGGACCAACGTACCCTCATGGATTACTTACGGCCCACCGTAGGTAATATAGGCGCCGCTATCAATGCACCGAATGTCGAAGCCAATAACTTCGAACTTCGACCGCACTTGATACAAATGCTCCAAAACTCCGCGACCTTTCACGGGCTCGCGGACGAGGATCCCCATCTACATATAACTAATTTCTTAGAAATATGTGATACCTTTCGGATCAATGGAGCATCAAACGACGCCATCCGCCTTCGTATGTTTCCATTCTCACTAAAAGACCGAGCGAAAGCTTGGCTCAACACCCTCCCAGCTGGATCGGTAAACACCTGGGATGAACTAGCCCAAAAATTTCTATATAAGTATTTCCCTCCTTCTAAAACTGCTAAATTAATGGCTGAAATTAACACATA
This sequence comes from Helianthus annuus, assembly GCF_002127325.2. NCBI lineage: Eukaryota > Viridiplantae > Streptophyta > Magnoliopsida > Asterales > Asteraceae > Helianthus > Helianthus annuus. The sequence continues at coordinate 69,766,047 of NC_035439.2, forward strand.
CTCACAAGAGGACGGGGAATCCTTATATGAAACTTGGGAAAGGTTCAAGGAGCTATTACGCAAGTGTCCCCATCACGGCCTCGCAATATGGCAACAAGTATCCACTTTCTACAATGGGTTGTTGCCACATACTAGGCAGACACTTGATTCTAGCTCCGGGGGACTTTTAGGTAATCGTCGCCCACACGAAATATATAATCAGATTGAGGAAATTGCTCAAACCAATTTTCAGTGGCACACTCCCCGGGGAAATAAATCTATCGCCCCGGGCGCCCATAAGGTAGACGAAAACACCTCTTTACAAGCCCAAATCGAGGCCCTTTCTTCAAAAATAAAAAAATTAGAAATGACCAAAACAGTCTCGGTCATGGCTTGTGAAGGGTGTGGTGGGTCACATGAAAATTGGAGTTGCATGAAAGAAACGGACGATCAACAAGAAATGGTAAACTACATTGATAATAGACCTAGGCCGTCGGGTCCTCCAACAGGGACCTACAACCAAGGATGGCGAAACCACCCAAACCTTGGTTGGAGGGAGCCCGGCAATAGTAGTAACCAACAACCGCAACGAACAAACTTTCAGCAATCAAGAAACGAGTCGCAAAATTTCACTCAACAAAGTGGAAGAGAGAGGCTCGAAGATACCATATCTCGCCTTGTCTCCGACACTGATAAGAAAAATTCGGAAAGATTCCTACAATTAGAATCAAATTTTAGGAATCAACAAGCTAGCATTCAAAACATAGAAAAACAAATAAATCAACTAGCTCAAAATTTTTCCGAAAGACCACAAGGCGCATTACCTAGCAATACCGAAACCAACCCAAAGGCGCAAGTTCACCTCATCACACTACGAAATCGCACCGTAGGTCCTGCAGAAGTACCTCCAGCAACGGAAGAATCAACGCCAACACATCTGCAGGAGAAGGACACTCCCCCATCAACAGAGCCTACCAAGGCCTCTCGAGTTCCGTACCCCGGTAGGTTAATTCGTCAAAAAACCAATGAGCAATTCGCAAAATTCGAAAGTTTGCTAAAACAATTGCATGTCAATATTCCTTTTATCGAAGTCCTAACCCAAATGCCCAAATACTCTAAATTTATGAGGGACTTCCTTACACATAAAAAGAAAATTGAAAATTTGCAATTAGTTAATTTAGGCGAAGAATGCTCTGCCCTCGTACTCAATAAACTACCACAAAAGAAGATCGATCCCGGAAGTTTCACAATTCCATGCTCAATAGGGGAATCACCCGTTCGCAATGCCTTGGCCGACTTAGGAGCTAGCATTAACCTCATGCCCTCTTCAATGTTCAAAAGGCTTGGCTTGGGAACCACGAGCCCCACAAAAATAAGCATACAACTCGCTGATCGATCGGTCAAATTCCCGCAAGGTGTCATCGAAAATGTCTTAGTAAGGGTAAGCAGATTTGTTTATCCTATTGACTTTGTCATACTCGACATGGAAGAAGACACCGAGGTCCCCCTTATTCTAGGGAGACCCTTCCTTGCCACCGCACAAGCAGTGGTGGACATGAATGACGGGACACTAACTTTGAGATATGGGGACGATGAGGTAAAATTTGGAGTTGGGAAGAGAATAGAGGATGACGACCCGGTCCACTACATGAAGGTTATTGATTCAAGCTTGGATGCCGCTCTCCGACGGTGTAACTTGGGAGGCAAGGCACCCCAATCAAAAGACGTGTGACCGGGAATCGGGTCTAGCCAAGGACCCTTATAAACGTGGCGCACCACGGAGGCATTCCGCGGACCTATCCTTAGTTTAGTTTAATCTTTTAGTTTTTGCAGAATAAATCACACTCATGGTGGTAATGGATGAAAAAGGGAACGAGAAAAAATGGAACCATGCAGAAGAACAGAACAAACCGACAAAAATCTCCATAACAGAAGGCTCCACACGGGCCGTGCCCAACCAACACGGCCCCGTGCTGAGCCCCCTGCAGGAAATCACCCAGTTCAGGTAACTGGACACGGGCCGTGTTCAGCGGACACGCCCCCGTGTCCAGGCTTCTGTTTCACTTCTATAATTTTTGTTACTGGCACTTGACCACGGGGCCGTGCCCGGTCAACACGGGGCCGTGTCCAGAGTGCCAGTAACACAAATCTTTGTTTTTAAACACACTTTTTCACATTCTAATCAACCAAAAACTTTATTTTTGGACACATTGAGGACAATGTGTAATTTAAGTGTGGGGGGGATACTAAAACCTTGAAATTTTGCAAAATCCTAAAACAAGCCTTACACAAAACTCTATTGGAACCGCTAAACACCCCAAATTTTTTCAAAAACTTTTTCATTTTTTTTTATTTACTTGTCTTAGTTTAAGTTGGGAATAACAAGTTCTAAAAAGGTTATATTTTTACAAATTTACAACCGATAGCGTCGTGATAAAAAGAACTAACATAAGAAAATTATGAAACGGTATAACAAGTCTAGTTAAAAATTCGATTATATATGCTTGGTCACATTAAAAACCCATTCCCACAAAAGTGAGTTTTGAGCCTTTATTGAGCATAAAAATACACATATTTAGATTAAATGCTCATTTTTCGTTTCTTGTGTGAATAGCCGCTCGGTCTTTACAAATCTAGAACTTGCCACAATGATACATTCCCGGTCCTTACCAACTTAAACCCAAGTAAGTAAATGATGGAGGCATTAGGACTAACTATTTTTCTTTCAAAACCATTATTTTTCATTTTTTTACCTACCCAAAATCCCCCTAGAAAAACCCCTTTGAGCCTAAACCTTTCATTTTCATTACCCCCAAAACTAATTTTTTTTTTTACCCACCAAAAACCTTTTTCATTTTTTTTCACCTTTATTTTAGTAACAAGCTCGGTTTTTCATAAACATACCCTTTACGTGACGAAAAAAAAAAATATGAATAATGAAGTCAAAAACAAACAAAAGCTACAAAAGCTTGTTTGGAGAAATACTTCAAAAATAAATGTCACTAAAAATAAGGTATTTTATGAAAACCGACACTTGTTACGATTTTCGCCCTTTTTACTAACCACTAACCAACCACCCACCTTTAAACCCAAGCCTTCACCCCAAAAGTCCTCTTGATATTTACAAAGGTAAAAAGTTAAAAAGGAGGAGGATTGATCGCTTGGCAAGCCTATGGAAAACGTAAGTCCGTGCCGCTCTCGAGCGATTCACTTAAATATACACCTTCGGCCGAGTGATTGAGTGATCTCCCGTGAGGTATGTGAACGTGTATATAAATGGAATTTTAATAAGGCATGTTATGCCAAAATAAGTAGTTTATCTTATGAAAAGTTCAAAATAAATCATAACGAATAGGATTGTAAATAAAATAAAAATAAAACCTATAAAAACCTTGGATTCCCGACACTCTAGGACAAGCTAAAAACTTCTCTTCTACCTATTCCATTTGGGAGTGTAAGCCACATTAAAAGAGTTTTGCTTGAGGACAAGCAAAAGTTCAAGTGTGGGGGTATTTGATGTGTGTAAAATGCAACATATAAAACACATCAATTAAGGCATAAAACTAACCCTTTTTAAGTACTAATGTTGGAAAAAGAGTGTTTTTGTCTTCCTTTTGTATTTTCAGGATGAAATGAGCTCAAAATCACAAAAGAAGCAAAAAGACCACTAATTCTACCATAAATACAAGAAAAGGAACAAAAGTGGACTGCCCGGACCCTCAACGGCACCTTCCAAAACAAAGAGAAGAAAACAGAGTCTGAACACGCCCCGTGTCCAGCGAACACGGGGGCGTGCCCAGGAAGCAGCAGAAAAGACAAACCAGTAGAAGCTTCCATTGCTCACCACGGGGCCGTGCCCAGCGGGCACGGGGGCGTGTTGAAAGTACAGCAGGCGCATTAATTGTAATTCGCAATTACAATTAATGAAGAGAGAGAGTGTCAGACGGGCACGGGGCCGTGTCCAGCGGACACGGGGCCGTGTCCAGCGTTCTGTCCAGCCTATAAATAGAGGAGCTTGGTTTCATTCTCCTTCATCCCTTGGCACACCACCTCTCTTACACCTCATCCACCACCCACCACCACCATATCACCATCATCCACCACCATCATCCATTGTCCATCGTAGAGTGTGTGAGTCGTCTCGGGATCCAAGATTGATCGTAAGAGTTCTTGACAATCAAGGCCATGTTTGCCTAAGTCTCTTACATCACTTGGTGAAGACAAGTGTTTAGTATAATACTTTTTATTTTTAATCTTTTGCACTTTTTATTTGGTTTTGTATTAATGACTTTAATAACTAGTTACTTATGTTGAAGGTGATCTTTCCTTATCGTTTGTCCGTGGTGTCTTGGCATTATTTTACTGTCTATATAAAATAAAAGATTTTCACCATTCATATCTCCACGGTCTATATGGAGGTATGTTGGCTACCTGGTCGGGGGTTAAGGGAACGGTTTGGTAAAGGTCTTGCCCTTGTTCAGCGTTTAGAGGTCCTGCTTAGGACCTGGGTCAAATTTAGTAGGATCTCCTTCAATACCCATAGGTATTGGATGGCGGGGATCCAAACTCTTTGACCCCCTCATAAGTTAACTACTATTAATACTATAACCCGGCTATTTAGGACTGTATCCCTGCTGACTCAGACTACTTAGCCGAGGGTAACGTCACCGCCAAAAGCGGGGCCTACCATAATTTGCATTAATAACTTAATTCATTATCTTTCAATAATCCGACCCTTTAGGATTGTATCCTTGCTGACTCAAACTACTGGGTTGAGGGTAACGTCGCCTTCAAAAGAGGGGCCTACTACAATAACTAAGATAATCTCTTAAACAAGTGCAAAAGTGCGAAAATAATCAAAGGTTATACTAATACACGTGTCGGAACCAAGTGATTCATCTTGTCTATCTGTTTTTATTTTATTTTTCAGCATTTAGTTAGTTTTTATTTTTCTTAGTTTAAATCATTTTTTCTAACCTTTTGATTTGATTAGACGTTGAGGATAAACCGGTATTAAAAGCTCTTGTGTCCTTGGACGACCTCGGTATCTTACCAACACTATACTACGTCCACGATGGGTGCACTTGCCCATATGTGTGTTTAGTGTTAGTAAATATCGTGTTTTATAAATATAAAACTTGGCTAAAAGTGTAAAAAGGGCTTAAATATATATCTAAAAATATAACACACTTCACGCACATCATATATGATGTCCGCGGTGCTCCCTGGATCGATGAAAATGTAGTCGGTTTGATAATGACCGATGACCCCAGATATGACTATAGGTCTTCTCTCTCTTGGACCTCCTCTTACTATGGGGAAGACAACTTGTCTTTCACGCCATGAGTCATCTTGTGTGTGCTTGTTGTAGTTTTTTCTTGGTCGCCGTGGTCTCCCTTGAACCATGTGAGTTTCTAACTTTCGAAGCTTTTTGTTGTCCGGCCCTTCCTCTCTTCTGTGGATTTGACAGTTATCGCGCTTCCCGCCTTTTACCAGGTGTGTGAGCCTTCCATCCCTTAGGGCTCTTTCTATCTCTTGCTTTAGGCTAAAGCAGTCGTCAGTTAGGTGACCGGTGTCTTTGTGGAATTCACAGAAGAGATTTGGGTCTTGGCCTCTTTTGTTGCGCATTTGTAGAGGTGGTTTAAATTGGTGGTTCTCAGTTGACATGACCTCAGAAGGTGTCTTTGTTAGGGGCGTCCATTGTTTTTCTCTATTTTCTCTCTTTACTTCTTTGCGATGAGCGATCTGGTTGATCGTGTTGCGCGCATCTTCCCTTGCCGGGCTTCTTTCCCTGTAACCTGATGTTTTCCATGATTGGCCTTTGCCTTTCTTGTTGCGCCGATTATTGTGGTTGTAATTGTATTGACGGTTGTCATCACCGGTCAACTGCTTGTCAGTGCGCGCAATTGTTTTTGCCGCCTCAATGAAGGTTTCCCAATCTTTGGGGCCTCCGTATCTTCCTTTCAATCGCTTGATCAGGTAATCACACTTCACTGCCCTCATGAAGTGTGCGCGCATCATCTTTTCGCCTACATCTCCAATTTCCAGACATTCTTTGTTGTATCTGGTGATTAAGTCTTCTACGCTTTCGTGATCTTTCCTCCATATGTTCAAGCAATCAGCTGGATCTCTGGTGTGTCTGCGCTGCTGGGAGAAGTGCGCGAGGAACTTGTCTCGAAAGTCGATCCATGACTTGATCCTTCCTGCTGGTAGGCTGTCAAACCAGACGCGCGCTGCGCCGACAAAGGTTTGAGCGAAGAGATGACACCAAGTTGGTAAATTCCATTGATGTGTGTAAAATGCAACATATAAATTACATCAAATAAGGCATAAAACTAACCCTTTTTAAGTACTAATGTTGGAAAAAGTGTATTTTTCTCTTCCTTTTGTATTTTCAGGATTAAATGAGCTCAAATTAACAAAAGAAGCAAAAAGACAGCTAAATCTAACATAAATACAAGAAAGGGAACAAAAGTGGACTGCCCGACCCCTCGACAACATCCTCCCAAGCAAAACAGAGAAGACAGAAACCTGAACACGCCCCGTGCTCAGCGAGCACGGGGCCGTGCCCAAGAAGCAGCAGAAAAGACAAACCTGTAGAAGCTTCTATTGCTCACCACGGGGCCGTGCCCAGTGAACACGGGGGCGTGCCCAAAGTACTGCAGACGCATTAATTGTAATTGCGAATTACAATTAATGAGGAGAGATAGTGTCAGACGGGCACGGGGCCGTGTCCAGGCTTCTGTTCAGCCTATAAATAGGAGTGCTTGGATCCATTGCAACTCATCCCTTGGCACACCACCTCTCTCACACTTCATCCACCACCCACCACCATCACAACACCATCATCCACCACCATCATCCATTGTCCATCATAGAGTGTGTGAGTCGTCTCGGGATCCAAGATTAATCGTAAGAGTTCTTGACAATCAAGGCCATGTTTGCCTAAGTCTCTTACATCACTTGGTGAAGACAAGTGTTTAGTATAATACTTTTTATTTTTAATCTTTTGCACTTCTTAATTGGTTTTGTATTAATGACTTTAATAACTAGTTTCTTATGTTGAAGGTGATTCTTCCTTATCGTTTGTCCGTGGTGTCTTGGCATTATTTTACTGTCTATATAAAATAAAAGATTTTCACCATTCATATCTCCACGGTCTATATGGAGGTATGTTGGCTACCTGGTCGGGGGCTAAGGGAACGGTTTGGTAAGGGTCTTGCCCTTGTTCAGCGTTTAGAGGTCCTACAAGGGACCTGGGTCAAATTTAGTAGGACCTCCTTCAATACCCAAAGGTATTGGATGGCGGGGGTCCAAACTCTTTGATCCCCTCATAAGTTAACTACTATTAATACTATAACCCGACTTTTTAGGACTGTATCCCTGCTGACTCAGACTACTTAGTCGAGGGTAACGTCACCTCCAAAAGATTTTCCTACCATAATTTGCATTAATAACTTAATTAATTATCTTTCAATAATCCGACCCTTTAGGATTGTATTCTTGCTGACTCAAACTACTGGGTCGAGGGTAACGTCGCCTTCAAAAAAGGGGCCTACTACAATAACAAAGATAATCTCTTAAACAAGTGCAAAAGTGTGAAAATAATCAAAGGTTATACTAACACACAAGTCGGATCCAAGTGATTCATCTTGTCTATCTGTTTTTATTTTTATTTTATTTTTCAGCATTTAGTTAGTTTTATTTTTCTTAGTTTAAAATTTTTTTTTCTAACATTTTGATTTGATTAGACGTTGAGGATAAACCGGTACTAAAAGCTCTTGTGTCCTTGGACGACCTCGGTATCTTACCAACACTATACTACGTCCACGATGGGTGCACTTGCCCATATGTGTGTTTAGTGTTAGTAAATATCGTGTTTTATAAATTTAAAACTTGGCTAAAGTGTGAAAAGGGCTTAAAATATATATCTAAAACATATACACACTTACACGCATCAAGTTTTTGGCGCCGTTGCCGGGGACACAAGGATTTTAAGAAAGCTTAAAATCGACGGCCTAATCAGTTTTTCAAAACCTTTTTAAAACGTGCGCACATTTTTCTGCATTTTAGTTTAGTTTGCATTTACAGTAGCCTGAACACGGGGCCGTGCTGCACATTTTTAGTTAGATACCCAGATACAGAGTCTGAACACGGGGCCGTGCTCATTGAACATGCCCCCGTGCTCAACGAGACCAGTAACTTTTATTAAAACGCCCAGATACAGACCCTGAACACGGGGCCGTGTCCACTGAACACGGGGCCGTGTCCAGCCTCTGTTTCCGTCTTTGTTTTTGTTTTCTGGTCCCGAGACTCAGTTGTGGTCTGCTGAGTGATTCTTATGGATCAATACTCAGGAGGTTACAACTACACCTATGAGGAGGATGATTATATGAGAGACTATTGCGCTAATTGTGGTAACCCGCACTCGGTACAATATTGTAACTTATTTCAACCATCCACTTCATACAACTATTATGAGGAGCCTAGGTACGAGCCATCAACTTCATACACATCTTATGAAGACCAAAGGTATGAACCTTCTCCCTCATACTCATATTTTGATGAACCAAGGTATGAACCTTCATACTCATACTTTGAGGATTCAAGATATGAGCCACCACCTTCATACGCTTATTATGAGGAACCATGGCGTGAACAACCCACCTCATATGAGTACTATGAAGAACAAAATTTCGACCCTTATCCATCATATGCTTACAATGAAGAACAATGGTGTGAACCATCTACTTCATATGGGTACTATGAGGAACCAAGGATCGAACAACCGGATTCAAGCCATGAGGATCCCGATCCTTACTCTATCACCGACATAGCCGATAGGATAATAGAAAACCTTAAATTTATCGAACGTTGCATAAAAGAATCTCGCGCAAGGGAAGAGGAGTCCCGCGTAAGAGAAGAATTAAAAAAGGAAGAAACGATAAATGAGGAATTAAAAATGGAAGAACAAATAAGTGAAAAACCGATACATGAGCTAAACAACGAAAAAGGTGAGGCCGATAACGTTAAAATTCAAGAAGAGTGTAATTTTGAAGAAATTAATCTCTTGTCACCTTCTTTTGAAAATCATTGTTTAGTAACCACTCATGCTAAGTTTTTAAAAGAGTTAAACACTAACACTAAAATTGAGGAAATGGTAAGTGTTAAGTTAACTAATGATCAAACTTCACTAATAAAAGAAGATCCTTTTGAGATTAACATTACACCGGTTCCATGTTTTTTTCAAAATTCATTTATTAGTAATGTCACCATTGATAAAGATCTTTGTGTTAACATAATGCCTAACTACATTTTTGAAAAATTAAGTATTAGTGATTTTTCTTCACTTCAAATACCCATTTTTCTATCTAATCGGAAAGTAATAAAATCAATCGGTGTGATTGAGGATGTTTTGGTTCAAACAAATCAAATGGTTATTCCAACCGACTTTGTCATCCTCGATGACGCTCCTCTAGTCTTAGGAAAACCTTTTGTAAAAACTCATGAAGCTTTGAAAAATCGGAAATTTAGCAATCTACCTCTTCAATTAGGAGCATTCAAAAGGAGCATAGATCTTGAGCGTTCAATGAAATATCCTTTTGGCAATAATTACCCCCTAATTGAAGATGAAGATGAGCCACCCGATACAAGTGAAGAAGTTGACCACTTTGTTGAAGAAGAGATCGCCATAGAACAAACCTTTAAAGTTCTTGATCTAGATGAGCCACAAAATAAGGTGTCTCCTAAAGACCCACCCATTGAGCTCAAAGAACTTCCGAAAGGTTTGGAATATGCTTTTCTAGACAAAGATGGTAATTTACCTGTATTATTTCGTCTAAATTAAGTAGTGTAGAAAAAGAAAAATTAATCAATCTTCTTAGAAAACACAAAAATACGATCGCTTGGAAGCTTGTAGATATCAAAGGAATAAGTCCTTCCATGTGCACGCACAAAATTTTAATGAATGATGACTACAAAACGGTAATACAACCACAATGTAGAGTCAATCCAAATGTGCAAGAAGTGGTTAAAAATGAGGTCATCAAACTACTTGACGCCGGACTAATCTATCCTATCTCCGATAGTCCATGGGTAAGTCCCGTCCAAGTAGTCCCGAAGAAAGGAGGTATGGCGGTAATAACTAATGAAAAGAATGAATTAATACCAACAAGAACCGTCACGGGATGGAGAGTTTGTATAGACTATAGACGATTAAATGAAGCAACAAGGAAAGATCACTTTCCTTTGCCCTTCATTGATCAAATGTTAGAACGACTATCCAGTCATAAATTTTACTGTTTCTTGGATGGTTTTTCAGGTTACTTTCAAATTCCAATAGCACCTGAAGACCAAGAAAAGACGACTTTCACATGCCCCTACGGAACTTTCGCCTATCGACGCATGCCGTTCGGTCTATGTAATGCACCTGCAACATTCCAACGTTGTATGGTGGCTATTTTCTATGATATGATAGAAAAAACAATGGAAGTCTTCATGGACGACTTTTCTATCTTTGGAGATTCATATGACCAATGCCTCGATAACCTCGAACGAATGCTATCCTGATGCGAGGAAACTAACCTTGCTCTTAACTGGGAAAAATGCCATTTCATGGTAACAGAGGGAATAGTACTCGGTCACAAAATCTCGAGCGAAGGAATGGAAGTTGATCGAGCAAAAGTAGACACTATTTCTCGATTACCTCCACCCTCCTCCGTGAGAGCAATAAGAAGTTTCTTAGGGCATGCCGGATTTTATAGAAGGTTTATCAAGGACTGTTCAAAAATTTCAAGGCCTCTAACAAAATTACTTGAAAAAGGTGCACCTTTCATCTTTGACAAGGATTGCAATCAAGCATTTCTAACCCTCAAGGAAATGCTAGTCAATGCACCTATCATGATAGCACCTGATTGGAAATTACCTTTCGAAATCATGTGTAATGCAAGTGACTTTGCTGTTGGAGCAGTCTTGGGACAAAGAAAAGACAAGCATTTCCACCCAATTTATTATGCTAGTAAAACACTTAATGATGCACAAGAAAATTACACAACTACTAAAAAAGAGTTACTAGCTGTGGTATTTGCTTTTGATAAATTCCGTTCTTACCTTGTTCTTTCTGAAACTGTAGTCCATACAGATCATGCAGCTATCCGATACCTTTTCAAAAAACAAGACGCAAAACCACGTTTGATCAGATGGATTCTACTCCTCCAAGAATTTGATATTGAAATCCAAGACAAAAGAGGAGCAGAAAACACTGCTGCAGATCATCTTTCACGCCTAGAAGACCCAGCTTTGGAGGCAACCAGGGACGAACAAATCAATGAAAAATTTCCAACAGAATCCTTGAAAATGGTGGAAAGCAGACAAGAACCATGGTATGCCGACTACGCTAATTACTTAGCTAGCGGTATAGTCACCAAAGGATGACCACATCATCAAAGAAAGAAGTTCTTTGCCGATGTAAAGCATTACTTTTGGGAAGACCCTTATCTTTTCAAAATATGTGCTGACCAACTCATCCGAAGGTGTGTCCATGGTGGCGAAGCACGAATAATTCTCCGCCATTGTCATGAAAGTCCATATGGAGGACATCATGGTGCTGCTAGTACCGCACGAAAGGTATTTGATTCAGGATTTTATTGGCCAACTATTTACAAAGATGCGTAAGATCTTGTAAAGACATGTGATGCTTGCCAAAGATCAGGTAATATTTCTTCCAAAAACGAAATGCCTCAAAATGGTATTCTCGTTTGTGAAATTTTTGATGTGTGGGGACTCGATTTCATGGGACCCTTCCCACCGTCAAATGGAAACAAATATATACTTGTGGCGGTTGATTACTTGTCTAAATGGGCCGAGGCCGAAGCTCTTCCAACAAACGATGGAAGAGTAGTGGTAAGATTTCTGAAAAAATTATTCTCTCGATTTGGAACACCCAAAGCATTAATAAGTGATAGAGGTACCCATTTTTGTAACCACCAACTCGAAAAAATCTTAACAAGATATGGGGTCTATCACCGGGTCTCGACGACATATCACCCTCAAACAAATGGACAAGCCGAAGTGACTAACAGAGGTTTAAAACGAATACTTGAAAAAACCGTAGGTTTAAATAAAAAGGAATGGGCTGATAAACTAGATGATGCTTTATGGGCCTTTCGAACTGCTTATAAAACCACTATAGGCACAACCCCGTATAAGCTTGTCTATAGAAAAAGTTGTCATTTGCCAGTAGAAATAGCTCACAAAGCCTACTGGGCAATAAAAAGTGTAAACCTAGACTTAGAAACTGCAGGTAAAAATCGATTTTGTCAAATGAATGAATTAGACGAACTAAGGAATTATGCATACTCTAACTCTGAAATTTATAAGGAAAGAATGAAAAATTTACACGACAAATATGTTAAACCTAATGAATTTCGAGTAGGAGACCAAGTTCTGTTGTTTAATTCACGGCTTCGATTATTTCCGGGTAAACTAAAATCTAGGTGGTCAGGACCTTTTTCCGTCACCCATATTTTTCCTCACGGTGCAGTAGAAATTAAAGCTCGAAATGGGATTCCATACAAAGTCAATGGCCAACGGCTAAAACTCTATCGAGGATCCATTGAGGATGAGGAAGAAGAGATCTCGCTTCAAACGGTCAACGAATAAAAAGCATCCACATCATACCTGGTATGTTACGAACAAGTAAGTATACATCGAAAGCGGTAAGTCTTTTAACCATGCTTATTGGGAAAAACGGGCACTCACATGAGCACAAAAAAAAATTAAAACTTTGCTCGGCACGGGGCCGTGTCCGCTGGACACGGGGCCGTGTCGGCGCAACTGTCGGGATAAAACCCTCTTTTCATAACAGTTACATCATTCCACATGCCCCGTTTCCCCGAAAAAGCTCTGGTCCGAGGCGATTTTCTGTAGATTTTCGACGTTACCTCTAGATCTAACAACATCAAGGTAGATTCTATCATCATTAGTAGTTAGATTAGTTACTTGCATGTAGTTAAACATAAAAAATTTGGGAAAAATCTAGGGTTCTTAAAGTTCATCCGGATCGAACCTCAAATTTTTGAAATAATTTGTTAGCATTAGTTTAGATTAGTGTAATGGGAAGTAAATACACTTGTATTGTTGATAGATTTGCCCGATTTCTCACAAAAACCTCATACCCTTGTTTTTGAACCAAAAAAGATAAAATTGAAGGGGTAAACGGTTTGTTTTGAGAAAAACGGCACTTGGGGTTTCATTTTCGGGGGAAACCGCACCTACTTGGCCAAAAATTTTCAGATTTTCGGGACCGGGTCGAAAAATGAAGTTTTTGAGTAACAGACGCCTGGACACGGGGTCGTGCCCGCTGAGCACGGGGCCGTGTCCAGCTCACTGTTTGCAGTTTCTTTCGAAAATCTCACTGTTTCGTGCTAACTTTTGGTGTATTCTTTCAGATGTCGAAGTTCATAAGATTTAACGCGAATGAGCTCGATGCCAGGGCAAGATACGAGATACTTCAAACTAGACCCGAAGAATACCCAAGGCAAGCGTGCACAGACCTATTAACCTTGGTGAACCAGCTCGACCGATTCAACAACCTGGTTACCGGACCAATAAAGATTGCCTTGACCACTCGACTTCGTTCAGTACATCAATGCACTATGGAATTCTACAGTACTTTCACATTCACTTCAAGGTGTGACCCGTTTGACAATGAGGGGGTTGCATTTCGATGTGGTGGGACAAGGTACTCGATCTCTATGGCGCAGTTTGGGGCAATAGTGGGACTGTATACGGAAGAGGATTCGGGAAATGAGGAAAACACCGGGGGATTGCGAGATCTGGATGAAAATGAGCGCCAAGCCGCATGGGCCCAAATTGGTGAAGGACACTACAACCCGAGCAGCACAAAGAGTACTAAGCTGAGGGATCCGCTTTATCGCTACATTCATAGGCTCCTCACTTACTCTCTTAGCCAAAGACATGACAGTAGCGGCGTTGTTGGGTTAAAAGATTTGGTAGTCCTTCACTGCATTCACAACCGGAGGGCCCTCGATGTTCCATATCTTCTGCTTCGAAACATGCATCTGAACCGTCTTACTCGTGCACCAACCCCTATCTTCTTTGGAAGATGGGTGTACCGCCTCTTCAAGCACTTCACGCGCATTCTTAGGTCCTTTGAAAGGAGCCCATGGTCGGGAGGAGTTGATATACACATTTGCCGCGCCATGAACCTAATTTATGAGGTGGAAGACGGATCAGTGAGCTTTCCGAGTGTACCAGTTAGAGTCAGAGCCGATCGCGACCAAAATGCTATACGATCGAGCTTGATTGGATGAGAGTTTTGGAGCTTACGTGATTATAAAACCAGCTAAGTCCTTTCCAATTTGCCCTTAGTCTTTTTATTTCTTATTTATTTTTGTCTTTTTAGTCGGTTTCCATCCTACATTGAGGGCAATGTAGAGTTTAAGTGTGGGGATGGGAAACTATCGTTTAGGTCTTAGTTAGAGAGTCTTGAGTCAAAAAAAAATATACAAAATACAAAATACAAAAAAAAAAAAATTGAAAATACAAAAAAAAAAGAGTTGGTCTTGCGAGTCCCGGTCCTTTAGCGCGTAGAAAACAAAAACCTTTTCAAAACGTCGGTCAAAAACGGTTTAATTGTCGAATCTGCGAGTCGGAGAGCACTTGTTTCTTTAAGTTGCGGGATAGTAGGTTGATTGAATCAGTTTTTGGGAGTAAAAGGGTTTGGGATGCCTAGGATAGTGGATGGAGCCGGAGAGTTTATTGGTTGTGCGTTGTCAATATCGGTAGCCCTATTTACCACATGATAGTGAGATTTGAGCCTTTACATGTTTCATATATTTATATGTTCACTACTTTCGTTTCATGTGTGTTTACCGACTTTGTTGCATTACTTTAGAACTTGTGCGTTTTGATACAGTTTGAGACCTTCGGTTAGGATTTGGCATGGATATGATAGAGGCATTAGGATCATCTTGGTTGTGTTACCTTTGTGTTTGACCTGTTTCATCATTACCCTTAGATACACCACTTTGAGCCTACTTATTCGTTTGTTACCCATTGTTGATTGGATAACCGGATCGTATTGTGTATTGTTATCTTTATCTTGAAAATGAAACAAAAAAAAAAAAAAAAGAAAAACGAAAAAAGAGCAAAAGATGAAAGAAAAGAAAAAAAAAACGAAAAAGAAAAAAAAGGAATAAAGTTGTAGGTCAAAATGACCAATATGTTAATATTGTTTCGTGCTTATCCGGTTTATCGTGTGATTATGTGTTTAGCCACTTATTCCCAAAAAAAAAAAAAAAAGACCCCTACCTTTAGCCTTTGCCTAACCATTAAGGCCCTCTTGATCCATGTTGAATTTTAACATTTAAGTGGAGATCTGATTGGCGTACAAGCTTATGATAGTATGTTTCATAGTTCGGTTTTGAGAGTTCACTTAGAAATTACATATATATTAGCCGAGAGAAGAGTGACATTGTGAGGGGTGTTGACAGTGCATAATTGATTGCTTGAAGGTAAGAAAAACTTGATTAGGTAGTCCCGTTTTCATTTAAATATTATGATTCGTCAACCTTTTGAACGTTGTAAGTCTTGCGAAATCGTTGTGTTTGATGATTTCGTAGTTCGCGTTATAACTTGTTCGAGACTTGCGTTATTGTTAAGTGTTTAAGTTGAACATGTTGCTTGGGATTATACATAAGTCTTTTTCAGGGACGAAAAAGGTTTAAGTGTGGGAATATTTGATGTGTTCCAAAATATACATATTTTTATATAATTATTCCTACACTTTTGAGTAACTTTAGGGCTGTTCGCATTAAATTATACTCGTATGTAATTCATATTTGAAAGTTGGTGATTTTAAGTGGAAAAGAGCTATAAAATGGTGTATTTTATGTCAAAAGAAATTATATTGATTGATTAATTATTAATATCATATTTAATTTGACATAAATATTGTTAGAATTAATTAACAAAATAAATGTGCCATTAATTGATTTTTCTTTCATTCGTGGGTTTTGTACAAAAGAAAGATGACATCATTTATGTTTGTTGACTGGAGGCACTAATGGAAAAATTATTTAAATATTGTGTTGGTCATTATATAACATCTACAGCCATAGACACAAGAGACAAGAATTATTGGGGAAAAGCATGGTAGCCCAGTAGAATTACAAGACTTTCACATGGTGGGCCTCCAAAAGTAGAGTTCATCCACGCAAACTCTTGAAACATCAGTGGGAATTGTTTTGGTTATCCTTGGGCTTGGAAATATGTTATTGAATATTATATTAAAAAAGCCCTAATGTAATTAATAGGAAGAAGATAGTGGACGTGAAGGGGGGATTGGATCCATATATTATTTTCGAATAACATCAGATGGCAGAAACACAACAGCAGGCTGCGATCGAGAGGAAAAAAAGAAAAGAAAGGATTGGTTCGAGCTTTAAGCCGCGATCAAGTTTCAAGTTCGGGTTTGCAATTTATTATTTTTGGTTTTGTTAGACTTTGTGTTTTACAAAATTATAAACATGTTTTGCTATTCGATTCAGACTTGTCTCTTTTTCATGACTATGATTCTTGGCTAAACTTTTCATACTACTTAGGTTGAGATGAACTAGAGGATTGTAATGCGTTTGTGACATGTCTTCGGTTATTTGATGTGATTTACATAACTTTACTTTGATATTGATCTTGATATTGCATGTTGGTATGTTTTGGTTATTTTATTAGCCAATAAATTCAGCGGTTTAGGCACGAAGAAATTCCCCCTAGACTTAGGATTTAATTTAATTCATTGATCTTAGGATTTTCGGGTTAGGTATTGTGTTGAGAAATTGACCAAGTTGACTAATAATTAAAATCATTATGTTAAAACTTGCATCCTCATCTTGTGACTCGAAAGACGATTAGGGTGAGCTAGGTTATTAGCTAATTATTGGTGGGTAGATTGGGTGACCGATAGCTCGGGCTCGTTTATTGCATCGTAATTAAGGTTTCCTAGGATTTCAATTATCAAAGTTGGGTTTGCTTTGTGATTGTGGGATTCTCTCTCAACATTATTGTCTCTGAGGTCAAAAGGATTTTATTTTCGTAGGATTTGGTATCGATAGCTCGAGCCGGTTCGTTCTAGCACTTCACATTTAGTCTTGATCTTTCGTTTGATACATCTTTAGCGGGGGGTTAATCGAGGGAAAAAGATATTTAACCATTGTCATTGCCAAATTAGCATTGCATGATTTTAGGGATTCGATACCTAGGTAGTTCTCTCTCATCACTGTCTGCTTCCCGTCACTTCACCACCTTGCTTGCTTTCTTTGTTCTTTTGTTTACTCACGTTAGTATAATTAGGAAAAAATCAAAATACAAATTAAAACCAGTTAAGTATTAGTTGAGTCAGAGTCTAGATAGCGTCGCTAGTGTCTCGTGGGTTCGATACTCGGACTTCATTAGGCTTTACTACGTACGGTAGGTACACTTGCCTGTCAGTGGTCTAGCATTTAGAGAGTCTTAGTTTATAAATTTAAAACTAGGGTGTCTAGATTAGGTTAGTTTTTTTTTACAGACCACATTCTGCACATCAAGTTTTTGGCGCCGTTGCCGGGGACACGTAGGCGATTGCGTTATTAGCTTTGACTGATCTTATTTGTTTAATTGGTCTTATTTGTAGTTTGAGTCTTAGGGTTTGTGTCTAGTAGTAGTGTGTCGAGTCGTTTTTTTTAATAGATTTTTATTAGTTATTTTTTTTATATATTTTTTATCATGTGTTTTATCTGTGGAGGGCCCCATTACACAAAATATTGTCCAAATGATTCGGGGCGTCCCATAGATTTCGATGCTAACCCTCTTGTGCTGCCGCAGTCATATCCTTCGCAGGGGTATTCCACATATTACTCTTCTAACTCATATTCAGAGCCACAGTCATATCAGAATTCCTATCCTTCACCATATCAGAATTTCTATACTTTACCATATCAATCATGCAACGAAAATGAGTGCCCACCTTATTTTCAGACATTGGTGGAATCATGTCTAGTCATCGCTCAGTCGACAGCAGCACTAGAACAGATGTTGAGGGAAAGCAACAATCAACCCATGGATCCATTTTGTCGGTGTTGCGCTGGACCGCACAAGTATGAAGATTGTCCGGTCACTTTTCAAGGGGCGATGCCTTCAGATTCAAAGGAGACGCCATTGGAGGATACTGAGAGTACAAATGAAAATGATAAGGTAGACCGGGAAGAACGAGAAGAGAAGAATGGTAAGTTCATAATTGATTTCACGTGTAGTAATGAAGAGATAGATGCGCAATTGGCTGCATATAAGAGATGGAAGGGAGAAGACTCAGAGGAAGACGAAGAAGAGTCGATTGAGGAGATAATTCTAGTCACGGAGACGAAAATGGACGTTGAAGTCCCACCTCCGGTTCAGCAAGTCGTTAATTCCAGCTATTTTTGTCCCACGCCAAGGGATATTGATGATGGCTTTTGGAGTGATGATGATGAGGGGGTAGTAGAAGAGGCAGAGTTGGAGGTGCCTGACTACACCACAGCCCGAAGTGAAGAAGTTGAAGTGTAGGATCGTTCTCGGCCCTGTTTGAGTCGTTCAGAGAAGTTCGTATCCGAATTAAGAGGCGGAAACTAATAATTCGGTGCTATTGAAGCTGTATTCACTTTAACCTTGCTGTATTATTGATATTGAACGCGATTACAAGATTTGACAGCACTTCGGCAGCATACCGGAACAAACACCTTCAACTATGTGTTTCAGATCGCTCATACAGACCTATATATAGACATACTGGTCCGCTTATACGTACATGTACGTATAAGCGGTCCTACAACGTGACACATAAGCGATCCAACAACATACCATATAAGCGATCCTGACCAAAACTGACACATAAGCGGACCTAACCTAGTGACAAATAAGCGGACCTATTACAAACTTCTATTTCTAGGTTTCCGTGCCATGCTTGATCTGTTCAACTTCAAGACTCGATGGAAGACGTAGTCAGCAGATGTAAGTGCACCAACAGACTCCCCCTCTGATGTTGACGGAGTCTTCATAGAGTCTTCGCACACGTCAATCTACAACCTTCATCAGTCGACAATCTGCCTTTGAAATATCTGTCGCTTCAAGAATCCTCGTTTTCTTTCTTCATTATCATCAAACTCCTCTCTCTCAGCAGTTGACACGGTGTCTTCAGACTCCCCCTATCACACAGCTGGGATTGTAGTCTGGAATTTAAACTTTCACTGGTTCTAAGATGGTTAACAGGCTCCCATCAGATTCCAAATTGATACCTGGCTCCATTCTCTCTCAGGATCAATATCTGGCTCAAGTCCTGTACAATCTCTACCGAACCATAAGTTTCTACAAAGATTAAAACTTTTCAACAATTGAGAAACTATGTTGAACCAAAACAATAATGATTTTGCATTCAAGGATTTATTACTGGTTTTTATCAAAGCAACTTTACCATCTACACACAAACACTCCCCAAACCAGTTCTTCAAGTTTAGCACTTTGAATTTCAAAAATCAGCATCTCAACACCAGTTGTCGAAAATCTTTTTGACTTTTCAAAATTTATGCTAAAACACACCAAAAATCTTTTTGGATTTTCTGAGAAGAAAATAAATGCAGAAATGAAATATTTACAGTCAATATTTTTTGTGAGTTTGTGCAAGAGGATCATATCAGTTATGAAACATATCACTAACACCGTTAAGCTTGATTACATTTTAAGTTCTAAACAATTTACCTAGATTGTCAGTATGTTTGTCCACTTATATTTTCACACAGATTTCAATTGATTTGAGATACGATATTAATGTTTTAGAGACTTAAACTTAACTGTGTATCACTCCACTTGAATATACTCCCGTATCCAGATCCCAAATATTCAGTCTTACAGGTGAGTATACCACGGATGATATCTGTAAAGGGGTAGATGCGAAACCGTGAGAGCTTAGGTCAGAACTTCCGGTCAGCAGAGAGATGACGGCTCGACTTTTGGTAGGTCCCCTTTAGAGGATCTTTTATTACAACAGCAAAGATTATCAATTTTATTGTTTAATCAGATTGCTGAGGGCGAGCTTATGTTTCAAAGCTTTTAGCCGAAAGTATTATTCGGGGACTAGGTCAGTATTTCCATACAGCAGAAGTCCCGAAATAATACCCAGATATCACTGAGCATAAAGACCTAGTATCTCAGAATACGAGACCTTTCAAACAAGATTTCGGGGGTTACCATATATCCA
The DNA here is from genome assembly GCF_002127325.2 of Helianthus annuus. NCBI lineage: Eukaryota > Viridiplantae > Streptophyta > Magnoliopsida > Asterales > Asteraceae > Helianthus > Helianthus annuus. The sequence continues at coordinate 69,786,310 of NC_035439.2, forward strand.
AGAATAGTTACCCACGAATTAAGCAAGTTTGATTTAGGTTTATATCTCGTTTCAATTTACTAAATGTGCGAAAATCTACTGACACATCCGCAGTAAGATTGTTTATCACATTTTGACTTTACAAATCTTTAGCATGCTGTGATAGTCCACTGATGTACTATCATTTCCTCTTTTATGCAACAAAAACTCAATTTTCAATTTTATCATGTTTTTGGCTTTTTCAAATTTTCTGGTTTTTGGATTTTCTAAAAATTCTTACTCCCCCTAAAATTCAAATACATCTAAAGAAAATTGAAAACAAACTGTACAGAACATGACAACTGATATCGAAACACCTCAATTCTCCATCCATTTGGCTTAAACAATCAGAACTCCCCCTCACAACAAACTATTTTCCCATAAAGATTTCAAAACACTTAAGTTTGTTTTAATCAGAATCGGAAAATAAGTTTAGTTGCTTTTACCTTTTGTAAAAATGGGGCAAAATCATCACATTGTTTACCAATTTCATGAATGATAATTAAATCAAGTTCTATTTAATGACCTTGATTTAACCACTTGTATGAACAACAACATTCCACAACTAAAAACTTTCAAACCTGTTTTTCAACCAATTACCGTCTTTTGGTTGAATTCTCAAAGTGCCGATTCCTACTCCTCGCTTACAAACCTGGGAGTTCCGGCAAGTCCTACAAAACTTTCAAACATAGATTTAGAAGAATGCCGATTCATGATCCACGATACCATCTTGGGATCTCCGGCAAGGCAGGTTTTTATTCTTGAAAAAATATATCCACCCAAGCCTGACCTTCCTTGGGTGTAGCCTCATCATTTTCATTGTTCCTTTCACCGACTTGTAAACCCATCCTTTGGAGCATAAAAATCCTTAATGCTTTGGGCCTTACCACTGACCATTTTTCCAAAGATGCGTTTTACATTTCCGTTAAAAGTTTTTTCAACATCAATTTTCTTCTTATTAGAATAAAATTGATTTGAAATTTCAACTTTTCCAATTTTAGATTTGTAATTTTTAACATTCAGTGGCGGAAAATTCACATCGTCCACTTTCGGAACTTTTCTTACAATCTCTTTTTCAACATGTGGCTCCTCTGATTTTATGGAATCAGAATCATCACCAGACTTTTTACCTGAACTTTTTACAACCCATTTCTGATTTGTAGCATTGTCTATTCTTTTGAAAGCACTCTTTGAACATTCTCCTTTTTCATAAGTTGAATTCTCAAAACCTGTGAACTTCCGGGTTGACAGTTCAGTTTTCTCAACAATTTTTTCTTTCATTTTTCTTGAGACTTCTTGTTTTGGTCGAAATGTTTTTGGACAATCTTTCGCAACATGACCCACAGCTTTACACTGAAAACAAGATCTCTTTTCAACCTTCTTTGGATCTTCCTTCTTCTTCATGTACTCTTGCTTCTTAGCAAGGAATTCTTGATTCGTCTGATTTCTGAATGATTTTTCTTTTTCAGCTTCGGTTGTTTTTCCTTCAACAAACATTGTTTTTGGTTTATAAACTTTTTCATTTTTATAGTTTTTCTGTGGAACAAAACCAAGACCTTTCTTTTTGTAATTACGATTATGGTTTGGTTTCTGTCGGAAACTATAACCACAATTGTAACCCATTTTCTTGTTGATTCTTTGTTGATCTCTTGAAGTGTATTGTTTAAGTTTTCCATTAAGATTTAAATCTTTTATTTCAGAAATATTAATTTCTGTTATTTTGAAAACCTTTTGAATCATTTTAAGTCTGACACTTCTTATTGGAAAACTCTCGTCAGAATATAATTTGTCAGAACCTTTCAAAGTATATGCCACTTTGACCGATTCATCATTCAAATTAGATTTCGAAAGTAAAAATTCTTTATCATAAACCCGTTTGTCCTTTTTGACTGTTGGCTTTGACACACTGGACCCAGACTTTGACTCGGGTTTTGACTTCGGTTTTGACACCTCATTGTCATCGCTGTCTAACACCTGATCGACCATACTTTTTATCAACTTTGACTCATGATCAGTATCTGATGACGTATATGTGACATCAATACTTTCCGGTAAGTTATCCGACGATCCAGACTCCCATTTCAAATTGATCGCTTTATTGACTCTTTCAGAATTCGGATTTCGAGGCATAAATCCATATTCGACCGGGGGCGGACATCTATTGTAGGATACACTCGGTTTCTTACCAGAAGTTTTCACTTTTTCTTCCTCTTCAGTCACAATTTTCTCTTCTTCAGACATCTCCATTTCTTCAAACGTTTTCAAGTTCTCCACCACTGGATAAATCCTGTCAACAAAAAAAAAACGAACATGAGTAACTGTCTAACAATTTTTTAACTTTCTCAGTCTCTATCTTCTGTGTTGCCAACTCCAACTCTAAATCAGCACACTTTTTGATATGAAAGTTAGCATCATCAAGCTGTCTAAGATATGCTACTTTCAACGTGTTCATCGCTACTGCTTGTTCACCACTCGAATCAGTATATTTGTTAATCTCTCTATTCATTATATCATACGATTATTTCAACTTGTGAATGTTGTGCAACAACTCATTGTTTTGTTTGATTAACGAGTCACAATTTAAGCACTTTTCAGAAACTTCAACTTGTTCTGCATCAATCTTTAGTTCATATTCTGGAACTTCTTTGACATTTCTGCTCGGTTGTAAAAACTCAGCTCTTCTTCTTTTCTCAGCTTTCGCTTCTTCCTTCAATCTCTCTTCCTCTTCTGCCTCTTCTCTGATCCTTCTTCGTTTTTCTTCAGCAGCTTCCATGACTTTTCTGCACCTTTCTGCACATTTCAAATCATAAGCATTAGCAAAGAAAGCATGAGAAGTGTTTTTGGACATCTCTTTGGTCATAAGATTTTGATCTGGACAAAAATCATCCCAAGTAAAACCTTCAGCCAACTTCTCATCATCTTGTTCAGCCAAACACACTTTGCTGTCTTTCGGAAGATACTTTCCCAGGTAAAATTATCATATTTTCCCTGACTAACAACACATGCTCTTTTATCAACCACATCTCTCCCATGAGCTGTTTGTGCCTGCTGCTGTGCTGGTGGTGTGATTTGATGATAAATGGCCTTCTTGTGATAGTCGTTGTTTCCGAAAGGATTCTGGGCACCAGTAGCTTCACGGTTTTTGCACTCCCGCTTGAAATGCCCCTTCTCTCTACAACGAAAACACGTAACTTTAGATTTATCAAAACCTAAAGCTGAAACGTTTGCATCACGAAAATCATCACGGCCGGTAATTTGTTTAAACTTTTCAGCACGTCTCATCACACTTGCCATACACCATTTAATGTCCATCAATTCCATTTCCTCAGCATCAATTTGATCGTAATCCTCTTTCGTGAGCATTGGATTTCCGATCTTTCCTGCAACAAAACAACTATAAGACTCTAAAATCAACCCTAACAAAGACATTTGATTTTTAGCAATTTCTTCAGTGTAGTCTTGATCATTTTCAAGGCTTAATACAATGTTACACTGAAGTTTTCTACCGTTCTTTGTTACAGAGATGTTAGGATCAAAAGATGAAAATCTTGTGCTGTTGCTTGATCCTTGAGATGCCTTCTTCTCAGAAGAATCTTTAACACTGTAAGCAGTTTCGATCTTAGGAGAAAACTTTGTTGAATCAGTAACACCATGCTTGTAGTACAGACTGATATCTTGTTCTCCATCGTAGTTCTTCATCCTAGCGATCTTCCTCTGCTCCATCTCTTGAGCTTCCAAATGCTTTATGAAGTCTCCTAGCTTCATCTTTTTATATTCTGCTTTGTTGGACTTCAGCATCATCAAAAATGTTCCCCATGTTTCATATGGAAGCGCATCTGCAAGTTTTTCAATTAACTCATCAGTATCTTTCTTAATACCTAACTTTGTCATATTTCTCACCAAGTTACAATATCTATCAATAATTTGCTTGGTGTTTTCATTTTTCAATCCCCGAAACAAATCAAATTCTTTCTTCATGAGAGACATTTTGTTCTTTAACATATCATCACTTCCCGTAAACTTTGCTTCCAATTCTGTCCACATTGAATATGCAGTTCCGTCATGTTGAAGCAGTATCAAGATATCTTCTTTTATAGCTTGCTGAAGCAGACTCACCATCAGTTTCTCATCACGATATTTCTTTTTATCTGCAGTACTCATCTCTCTAAGTGTTAGCGGAGTACCATTCACAACATCGTTCTTTGTGGGTTTAACATATGGTTCTTCGGTGTGTTCCCACGCATCAAGATGATAAGCTTCGACCCAATTGCCAAAACGTTCAGACCACATGTTATAATCGTCAATATCCATGAGTTTCGGTGGTTTCTGAGACGTTCCGGTTTCGTTTTCAATCAAAGCACTCTGTGTAATTGAGGTCGGAGTAGCAAAAGCGTTATAAAATTCGGTATCCATCGTTCACAATTTTCAAAATTAACACCCTGTTCACAAAAGCGAATTAATAAATTTGATCAAATAAGCGGACCAGTAGACTTGTTCAGATAAGCGGACCAAACAACTAATTCCTTCGAATGAACTGTCTTTCGAGCGAACCGATGAGTTGACTAATGAGCGGACCAGTCAGATTGACGAATGAGCGAACTAGAAACTGTCAAATGAGCGGGCCAAGCTGAATTTTCAAGCGAACCTAACCCCAAAAATGTTCCTTGGAGCGAACCAGACAGATATTTTGGAGCGGACCTGATTGATGACATCACTTTTGTGCGAGTACGTAAAAGCGAACCTCTTAAAAAACAGCTTTCTAGGTCGATTTTTGATCTGAAAACTTCAAGGGTTTGTTAGTTCATGATTCCGAGCTTACTGTGCAATTTTGAGCTTGTTTTACCGTGAAAATTTTTGGAAAAAATGAAGAAAGTGTAGAAAATCAGAAGAAATGCAGCTAAAATGGCAAGAACTCCTCCTCCTGTGCTCTGATACCAATTGTAGGATCGTTCTCGGCCCTGTTTGAGTCGTTCAGAGAAGTTCGTATCCGAATTAAGAGGCGGAAACTAATAATTCGGTGCTATTGAAGCTGTATTCACTTTAACCTTGCTGTATTATTGATATTGAACGCGATTACAAGATTTGACAGCACGTCGGCAGCATACCGGAACAAACACCTTCAACTATGTGTTTCAGATCGCTCATACAGACCTATATATAGACATACTGGTCTGCTTATACGTACATGTACGTATAAGCGGTCCTACAACGTGACACATAAGCGATCCAACAACATACCATATAAGCGATCCTGACCAAAACTGACACATAAGCGGACCTAACCTAGTGACAAATAAGCGGACCTATTACAAACTTCTATTTCTAGGTTTCCGTGCCATGCTTGATCTGTTCAACTTCAATACTCGATGGAAGACGTAGTCAGCAGACGTAAGTGCACCAACATGAAGAAGAACCACTTGATAAGATAGAGGATGAGAAAGAGACATTACTTGTAGAGACACCGACCATGGAGATCAAATATACACCGAACGTAGAAGAGAAAGCGGAAGAGAAGTTTGATAGCCGGCCCGTGGAAAAGCTAGAAGTTGGATCGCCACCACAATTAAAAACACGGGAGAAGGCACGAAGGAACTTGGATCGACAAAGTATGGGGATACAAATGTGGTGCAAAAGGAAGTTCAAGGCAACACTAAAGTGCAGAGACAACCATCTTCCTCGTTACATGCTTCGTATCAGGTTTCTTCCAGGTAAGTTCAAATTTTGGTGGTCTGACCTGTTTAAAATTTTTAAAATATTTTGTAATTCCACCGATGAAGTTTTAATTATTTGTGAGGACCGGGTGGAATTAAACGGGTTAGATAAGGTCCAGATCAAAGAAAAACCTCCTGATTAAATTTAAGTGTGGGGAAGTTTTGTAAAGTTTTGTAATTTTATATATTCGGTAGTTTGTAGAGTTTGTATATTTAGTCATTTATTTTGTACCATGAGTCTAACGTAGTAGTTTTGAGTCGTTTTATTTAGAGTCGGTACTGCTTTGGTTTTGCTTGTTTTTGTTAATGCAGGTTTGGATATGTACCACCCGTACTCAATCTCCATTCGGGTGTTTTTGGAGCTGCTTAGCAAATTTCAAGGAATTTTCCGAGTGTACCAGTTAGAGTCAGAGCCGATCACGACCAAAATGCTATACGATCGAGCTTGATTGGATGAGAGTTTTGGAGCTTACGTTAATATAAAACCAGCTAAGTCCTTTCCAATTTGCCCTTAGTCTTTTTATTTCTTATTTATTTTTGTCTTTTGAGTCGGTTTCCATCCTACATTGAGGGCAATGTAGAGTTTAAGTGTGGGGATGGGAAACTATCGTTTAGGTCTTAGTTAGAGAGTCTTGAGTCAAAAAAAAAAAAATACAAAATACAAAATACAAAAAAATCAAAAAAAAATTGAAAATACAAAAAAAAAGAGTTGGTCTTGCGAGTCCCGGTCCTTTAGCGCGTAGAAAACAAAAACCTTTTCAAAACGTCGGTCAAAAATGGTTTAATTGTCGAATCTGCGAGTCGGAGAGCACTTGTTTCTTTAAGTTGCGGGATAGTAGGTTGATTGAATCAGTTTTTGGGAGTAAAAGGGTTTGGGATGCCTAGGATAGTGGATGGAGCCGGAGAGTTTATTGGTTGTGCATTGTCAATATCGGTAGCCCTATTTACCACATGATAGTGAGATTTGAGCCTTTACATGTTTCATATATTTATATGTTCACTACTTTCGTTTCATGTGTGTTTACCGACATTGTTGCATTACTTTAGAACTTGTGCATTTTGATACAGTTTGAGACCTTCGGTTAGGATTTGGCATGGATATGATAGAGGCATTAGGATCATCTTGGTTGTGTTACCTTTGTGTTTGACCTGTTTCATCATTACCCTTAGATACACCACTTTGAGCCTACTTATTCGTTTGTTACCCATTGTTGATTGGATAACCGGATCGTATCGTGTATTGTTATCTTTATCTTGAAAATGAAACAAAAAAAAAAAGAAAAACGAAAAAAGAGCAAAAGATGAAAGAAAAGAAAAAAAAACGAAAAAGAAAAAAAGGAATAAAGTTGTAGGTCAAAATGACCAATATGTTAATATTTGTTTCATGCTTATCCGGTTTATCGTGTGATTATGTGTTTAGCCACTTATTCCCCCCCAAAAAAAAAAAAAAAAAAGACCCCTACCTTTAGCCTTTGCCTAACCATTAAGGCCCTCTTGATCCATGTTGAATTTTAACATTTAAGTGGAGATCTGATTGGCGTACAAGCTTATTGTCACACCCCCAAAATCCCACACGCGGAGTGCCACCGCTTGGAGGCGTGACATGACCAGGATCAAGCCATCAATCATATCAAACATAGCATTTAATAGTTAAAGTAGTTCAACAACCCGAATCAATATGATTGATGTTCAAACCAAACTTTGTTTTAAGTAGTGGAAGCATAATAATGAAAACCCAAAATAAGTTATAAGTTCAAATATCGTTCACGAATCCGTATCCCACAACGACCTGCTCCTCCCTGTGCAAGCTCCATAATGTATCTAAGGTCCTGCAAGGCATGAAGCAGATAATCAACAACTAGTTGAGCGAGTTCACAGTTAACAGTTCAGTAATAGTATAGTGTGAGTAGCGTATTGTTCGTTTGTTAAGTCGTTTATCGTTTAGTTCGTATCGCGGCCTCCCAGGCAGGTGTGCGAAGATATTAGGGGATGTTCCTCCTGAGTATTCTAGACTAGGTTTGTTTGTATCGCGGCCTACCAGGCAGGTGTGCGAAGATTAGCAGATTACAGTTCGCGGCCTTCCAAAGGCAGGTGTGCGAAGTCGATCATAATATCGCGGCCAACCCTTGGCAGGTGTGCGAAGATCGTTCAATAAGTGTTACTAGTCTAGCAGTAGGATCTATCATCTAAGTATGTCTAGTAAATCATCAAATCCCCATTCCCACCCTGGGAACCCCATGCCTTGGCTTGTGTGAACTCACCTTGGGTTGCTCGGCAGATACACAGAAAGTACAGGTAAGCTAGTAAGTGGTCAACCACGTCCTATCATGGTTATTATACAAGTCAGGTTCGTATTCAAGCACGTATGTTCTACACATATTGTACACAAAAGAAATCATGGCAATTCACATACGTATCAGCAGTCCAATAGAAATCAGATAACAATTCTAAGCATTCGGCCCAAACAGTTGGGCTGTAACAGTGCAGGTCCAATAACAAGTATTGTCGGTCTCGAGTTATGCTGGTGTCGAGATCTCGAGTCGCAACGAAGGAGGTTTCGAGTCGCAACAGAGCTGGTCTCGGTTTGTCATGGTCCACTCGAGACTGCTCGGTCTCGAGTCGCAACCGGACTCGCAATGCCGGTCTCGAGTTGTGCTGCTGTGTGCGAGTGTTGTGGTCTCGAGTCGAGACTAGGAGTTCTCGACTCGCAACCCGTGTCCAGATCAGGAATGTAACCAACTCCCTAATTTCCATAATTTGCAGCTCAATCAGTTTCGTAATTTTAGCAAACAGAATATCAGTTTCTCAATTCAGATCAAACAGCAATTAATCGATCATCATGAACATTCATATCATCATCGTACAATCGGATCATTAATCATCTAAATCAAGAACGTAAAACCGAATCATTTAACTATCATGCAACCTAAAACTTAACTGCAAATTCACAATCATCACAGCCGGTTAACAAGCATATATTCGGACCAATTTAGCATGTTACCAATGCCAATTCGATTTAATATTCATGTAGCCGATTAACACCCATCCGGTTCTATTTCCTCATGTAAGCAATTCATACAAGTAACCCTAATCGGCTAAAACAAAACATGGAACGTTAACATCATTTAACACGAAAACACAAACCACACACTAACCGATTAAGAGTGTGATCCGATACAAGGTATGATCTTCGAGAGGGAGGAAGTTCTTGGCTGCCTTCGGTTCCGAGCCGAGAGAGAGAGGGTGTTTGGTGTGTGTGTGTTCTTGGTTGCAAAGTTGTGAAACTAAAAACCCTAAAGATGTGTGTAAGTGTAAACATATAACCGGCCAAGAGGGAGTGGGCCGAGTCCAAGTGTAGTGAGCCGAAACCCTCAATGGGCCGCCCTTGGGATCTCGAGTCGTGTAGGGCCGAAAGGGTTAATGAGATCAAGTGGGAGTTGTGCGGTTCGAGTTCAAGTAACATACATACTGTTAGTGCACCTACGTCTGCTGACTACGTCTTTCATCAAGTCTTGAAGATTAAACAGAATGGAAATGACACGGAATCCTAGAATAGCATGTTTGTATAGGAATCGTTTATATGTACATGTTCTAGGTCGCTTATATGTCAACTTTAGGTTAGGGCCGCTTTTATGTACATGTGCTGGATCGCCTATATGGACTTGATGTGGGATCGCTTATATGTCATGTCATATAAGCGACCCAGAGCTTCTATATATAGGAGGGGCGATCCACAACACATAAAAAAAGGGTGTATTCTTCCGGCAAGCCACGAAGTGCTGTCAGAACTTGTAATTGTGCTTGAAATCAATACAACAGCAATATTAGAGTGAATACGGCTTCAATTGCACCAGATTATTAGTTTCCGCCTCTTAATCTGGACGAGAGCTTCTCTGAACGACTCATCGGGTCAGCAAACGATCCTACAAGTGGTATCAGAGCACAGGAGGAGGAGTTCTTGCCATTGTAGCTGATATTCTTCTGATTTTCTACACTTTCTTCACTTTTTCAAAATTTTTCACGGTAAAACAAGCTCAAAATCACACAGTGCACTCGGAAACATGAATTAACAAATCCTTGAAGTTTTCAGAACTAAAATCGAAGTAGAAACAAAGATTTTAGGTGATTTGTTATTTCTTGATCGCTCATAAAGTGACATCAGCCTTTGGACCGCTCAAAAATCAACGTGTGAATCGCTTGAAAGATTAGATTGTGGACCGCTCGAACTGACATCTTGCTTGGACCGCTCAAAATTAAAGCTTGTGAACTGCTCGAATGAACTAGGTGTGAACCGCTCGAACAACTGATCTTGGATCGCTCGAACAATTGATCTTGGATCGCTTGAAAGGTTGTTTATTGGATCGCTTATTTGGATCGCTCGAACGGTTGTATATTGGATCGCTTATTTGGATATCTAGTCATTTCATTGGATCGCTTTTGTGAACAGATTGCTAATATTTGAAAATTGCTGATAATTTGTGAACAATTTGTGAACAATGGATACGGAATTTTAAAATGCTTTTGCTACCCCGACCTCGATTACTCAGAGTGCTTTGATAGAAAATGAAACTGGAACGTCTCAGAAGCCACCGAAACTCATGGATATTGATGATTACAACGTGTGGTCAGAACGATTCGGAAATTGGGTTGAAGCTTATCATCTTGATGCATGGGAACACACCGAGGAACCATATGTTAAACCAGTTAAGAATGGTGTGCAATTAACACTTCGAGAGATGAGTACAGATGAGAAAAAGAAGTATCGAGATGAGAAATTAATGGTCAGTCTACTTCAGCAAGCGATAAAAGAAGATATCTTGATTTTGCTTCAACACGATGGAACTGCATATTCGATTTGGACAGAATTGGAAGCAAAGTTTACAGGAAGTGATGACATGTTAAAGAACAAAATGTCTCTCATGAAGAAAGAATTTGATTTGTTTAGGGGATTAAAAAATGAAACCACCAAACAAATTATTGATCGATACTGTAATTTGGTGAGAAATATGACAAAGTTAGGTGTTAAGAAAGATACTGATGAATTAATTGAAAAACTTGCAGATGCACTTCCATATGAAATCTGGGGAACATTCTTGATGATGCTGAAGTCTAACAAAGTGGAATATAAAAAGATGAAACTCGGAGACTTTATAAAGTATTTGGAAGCTCAAGAGATGGAGCAGAGAAAGATCGCTAGGATGAAGAACTACGATGAGAGCAGGATATCAGTCTGTACTACAAGCATGGTGCTACTGATTCAACAAAGTTTTCTCCTAAGATCGAAACTGCTTACAGCGTTAAAGACTCTACTGAAAAGAAGACATCTCAAGGATCAAGCAGCAGCACAAGATTTTCATCTTATGATCCTAACATCTCTGTAACAAAGAATGGTAGAAAACTTCAGTGTAACATTGTATTAAGCCTTGAAAATGATCAAGACTACACTGAAGATATTGCAAAAAATCAAATGTCTTTGTTAGGGATGATATTAGAATCTTATAGTTGTTTTGTTGCAGGAAAGATCGGAAATCCAATGCTCACGAAAGAGGATTACGATCAAATTGATGCTGAAGAAATGGAGTTGATGGATATAAAATGGTGTATGGCGAGTGTGATGAGACGCGCTGAAAAGTTCAAACAAATTACTGGCCGTGATGATTTTCGTGATGCAAACGTTTCAACTTTAGGTTTTGATAAATCTAAAGTTACATGTTTTCGTTGCAGGGAGAAGGGGCATTTCAAGAGGGAATGCAAAAACCGTGAAGTTACCGGTGCCCAGAATCCTTTCGGAAACAATGATTATCATAAGAAGGCCATCTATCATCAAATCACTCAACCAGCACAGCAGCATCAGGCAAAAACAGCTCATGGGAGAGATGTGGTTGATAAAAAGGCATGTGTTGTTAGTCAGGGAAAATATGATAATTTTACCTGGGAAAAATATCTTCCGAAAGAAAGCAAAGTGTGTGTAGCTGAACAAAATGATGAGAAGTTGGCTGAAGGATTTACTTGGGATGATTTCTGTACAGATCAAGACTTTATGGCCAAAAATACTTCTCATGCTTTCTTTGCTAATGCTTATGATCTAAAATGTGCAGAAAGATGCAGAAAAGTCATGGAAGCTGCTGAAGAGAGACGAAGAAAGATTCAAGAGGAGGCTGAAGAGGAAGAGAGATTGAAGGAAGAAGCGAAAGCTGAAAAATTGAGAAGAGCTCATTTTTTAAATTCAGGCAGGACAGTGAAAGAAGTTCCTGAATTTGAAATTAAAGTGGATGCTGAACCGGTCATGGTCCAAGAAAAGTGCATGAACTGTGATTCGCTAATTAAGCAGAACAATGAGTTGTTGCACAATATTCACAAGCTGAAAGAATCATATGATACTATGAACAGAGAGATCAACAAATACACAGATTCTGATGGTGAACAAGCTGAAGCTATGAATACTTTGAAGATAGCATATCTGAGACAGCTTGATACAGCGAACTATAACATAAAGAAATGTGCAGATCTCGAGCTTGAGTTGGCAACACAAAAGATAGAAACTGAGAAAGTTAAGAAATTATTAGACAGTTATTCATGTTCTACTTTTGTTGTTGACAGGATTTATCCAGTTGTGAAAGATCTGAAGACTTTTGAAGAAGTGAAGATATTTGAAGAAGAAAAATCTGTGACAAAAGATGAAGAAAAATTGAAGAATTCTGGTAAGAAACCGAGTGTATCCTACAATAGATGTCCGCCCCCAGTCGAAAATGGATATTCACCTCGAAATCCAAATTCAGAAAGAGTCAATCAAGCAATCAATTTGAAATGGGAGTCTGGGTCGTCGGATAACTTACCAGAAAGTATTGATGTCACATATACGTCATCAGACACTGATCATGAGTCAAAGTTGATAAAAAGTATGGTCGATCAGGTGTTAGACACAGATGACAATGAGGAATCAAAACCGAAGTCAAAACCCGAGTCAAAGTCTGGGTCCAGTGCGTCAAAGCCAACAATTAAAAAGGACAAACGGGTTTATGATAAAGAATTTTTACTTTCGAAATCTAATTTGAATGATGAATCAGTCAAAGTGGCATATACTTTGAAAGGTTCTGACAAATTATATTCAGATGAAAGTTTTCCAATAAGAAGTGTCAGAATTGAAATGATTCAAAAGGTTTTCAAAATCACAGAAATTAATATTTCTGAAATAAAAGATTTTAATCTTAATGGAAAATATAAACAATACACTTCAAGAGATCAACAAAGAATTAACAAGAAAATGGGTTACAATTGTGGTTATAGTTTCCAAAAGAAACCAAACCATAATCGTAATCACAAAAAGAAAGGTCTTGGTTTTAATCCACAGAAAAACTATAAAAATGAAAAAATTTATAAACCAAAAACAATGTTTGTTGCAGGAAAAACAACAGAAGCTGACAAAGAGAAATCATTCAGAAATCAGACAAATCAAGAATTCCTTGCTAAGAAGCAAGAGGATATGAAGAAGAAAGAAGACCCGAAGAAGGTTGAAAAGAGATCTTGTTTTCAGTGTAAAGCTGTGGGTCATGTTGCGAAAGATTGTCCAAAGACATTTCGACCAAAACAAGAAGTCTCAAGAAAAATGAAAGAAAAAGTTGTTGAGAAGACTGAACTGTCAACCCGGAAGTTCACAGGCTTTGAGAATTCGACTTATGAGAAAGGAGAATGTTCAAAGAGTGCTTCCAAAAGAATAGACAATGCTACAAATAAGAAATGGGTTGTAAAAGGTTCAGGTAACAAGTCTGGTGATGAATCTGATTCCATAAAATCAGAGGAGCCACGTGTTGAGAAAAGGATTGAAAAGGAAGTTCAGATAGTGGACGATGTGAATTTTCCGCCACTAAGTGCTAAAAATTACAAATCTAAAATCGGAAAAGTTGATATTTCAAATCAGTTTTATTCTGACAAGAAGAAAATTGATGTTGAAAAAACTTTCAATGGAAATGTAAAACGCATCTTTGGAAAAATGGTCAGTGGTAAGGCCCAAAGCATTCAGGATTTTTATGCTTCCAAAGGATGGGTTTACAGGTCGGTTGAAAGGAATGATGAAAATGATGAGGTTACACCCAAGGAAGGTCAGGCTTGGGTGGATATATTTTTCCAAGAATGAAAACCTGACTTGCCGGAGATCCCAAGATGGTATTGTGGATCATGAATCGGCATCTTTCTAAATTTGTTTGTGAAGATTGCAGGACTTGCCGGAACTCCCAGGTTTGTAAGCGAGGAGTAGGAATCGGCACCTTGAGAATTTAACCTAAAGATGGTAATTGGTTGAAAAACAGGTTTAAAGAGCTTGAATTGCTAAACTTACAAGTGGTTGTATAGTAGTAAATGATATTGATCTTACAAGTGGTTAAATCAGGGTCATTAAATTGAACTTGATTTAATTATCATTCAATAAATTGGTAAAACAAAGTGATGATTTGAACCCCAATTTGCAAAAGATAAGAACAACAAAACTTATTTTCCGGAAAAACCATTCTGATTAAAACAAACTTAAGTGTTTTGAAATCATTATGGGAAAATAGTTTGTTGTGAGGGGGAGTTCTGATTGTTTAAGTCAAACGGATGGAGAATTGAAGTGTTTCGATATCAGTTGTCATGTTCTGTACAGTTTGTTTTCAATTTTCTTTAGATGTATTTGAATTTTAGGGGCAGTAAGTTTTTTTTTTTAGAAAATCCAAAAACATCAGAAAATTTGAAAAATCCAAAAACATGATAAAATCAAAAATGAGTTTTTGTTGCATAAAAGAGGAAATGATAGTACATCAGTGGACTATCACAGCACGCTAAAGAATTGGAAAGTCAAAATGGGATAAACAATCTTACTGCGGACGTGTCAGTAGATTTTCGCACATTTAGTAAATTGAAACGAGATATAAGTCTAAATCAAACTTGCTTAATTCGTGGGTAACTATTCTTGGATATATGGGTAACCCCCGAAATCTTGTTTGAAAGGTCCCGTATTCTGAGATACTAGGTCTTTATGCTCAGTGATATCTGAGGTATTATTCCGGGACTTCTGCTGTATGGAAATACTGACCTAGTCCCCGAATAATACTTTCTGCAAAAAGCTTTGAAATATAAGCGCCGCCCTCAGCAAACTGATTAAACAATAAAATTGGTAATCTTTGCTGTTGTAACAAAAGATCCTCTAAAGGGGACCCACCAAAAGTCGAAGCCGTCATCTCTCTGCGTATACGGAAGTATCGACCTGAGCTCTCACGGCCCTCGCACATTACCCCTTTACAGATATCATCTGTGGTATACTCACCTGTAAGACTGAATATTTGGGATATGGATACGGGAGTATATTCAAGTGGAGTGATACACAATTAAGTTTAAGTTTTTAAAACATTAATATCGTATCTCGAATCAATTGAAATTTGTGTTGAAAATTTAAGTGGACAAACATACTGACAATCTAGGTAAATTGTTTAGAACTTAACATGTAATCAAGCTTAACGGTGTTAGTGATATGTTTCATAACTGATATGATCCTCTTGCACAAACTCACAAAAATATTGTTTGTAAATATTTCTTTTTCGCATTTACTTTCATTCAAAAAATCCAAAAAGATTTTTAGTGTGTTTTAGCATAAATTTTGAAAAATCAAAAAGATTTTCGACAACTGGTGTTGAGATGCTGATTTTCAAAATTCAAAGTGCTAAACTTGAAGAACTGGTTTGGAAAGTGTTTGTGTGTAGATGGTGAAATTGTTTTGATAAGAACCAGTAATATTCTTGAATGCAAAATCATGATTGTTGGTTCAACATAGTTTCTAAATTGTTGAAAAGTTTAATCTTTGTAGAAACTTATGTTTGGGTAGAGATTGTGCAGGACTTGAGCCAGGTATTGATCCTGAGAGAGAATGGAGTCAGATTACGATCTTGAACCTGATGGGAGCCTGTTTACGATCTCAGAAATAGTGAAAGATTGATTTCCAGACTACGATCCCAGCTATGTGAGAGGGGGAGTCTGAAGACACCGTGTCAACGTTCAAGAAAGAAGAGTTTGATGATAATGAAGATAGAGAACGAGGATTCTTGAAATGACAGATATTTCAGAGGCAGATTATCGACTGATGAAGATTGTAGATTGCAGACTGGAATGAAGACAGTGATGAAGACTCCGTCAACATCCGAGGGGGAGTTTGTTAGTGCACCTACGTCTGCTGACTACGTCTTTCATCAAGTCTTGAAGATTAAACAGAATGGAAATGACACGGAATCCTAGAATAGCATGTTTGTATAGGAATCGTTTATATGTACATGTTCTAGGTCGCTTATATGTCAACTTTAGGTTAGGGCCGCTTTTATGTACATGTGCTGGATCGCCTATATGGACTTGATGTGGGATCACTTATATGTCATGTCATATAAGCGACCCAGAGCTTCTATATATAGGAGGGGCGATCCACAACACATAAAAAAAGGGTGTATTCTTCCGGCAAGCCACGAAGTGCTGCCGAAGTGCTGTCAGAACTTGTAATTGTGCTTGAAATCAATACAACAGCAATATTAGAGTGAATACGGCTTCAATTGCACCAGATTATTAGTTTCCGCCTCTTAATCTGGACGAGAGCTTCTCTGAACGACTCATCGGGTCAGCAAACGATCCTACACATACAATCATTTAATTCGTAACACACAACAGAAACACATATCACGTAAACATGCATTTATTCAACCAGAGTAGCTCACGTAACGTTACAAGATAGGTCTAAAGTACGAGTTGTCACATTATCCCCAACTAGAAAGAAATTTCGTCCCGAAATTTGGTATGCACTCACTGAGGAAGCTAGGTAAGTTGTATCGTTCACTGGTTTTCCTGGGGTGTCACATCCTCCCCCCGTTGATCTGGAATTTCGTCCCGAAATTCCGAAGTAGGAGCTTCAGCCTCAGTAGTGGTTGCATTGGTTCCGAATAACTGGGGGTACTTTTCTGTCATCCTGTCTTCGCGTTCCCAGGTGTACTCTGGGCCACGTTTGGAGTTCCAACGAACTCGAACAAGAGGGATTCTCTTGTGTTTGAGGACCTTAATATCCCGGTCCGTGATTTCTACAGGTTCCTCGACGAACTGCAACCGCTCGTCGATGGTGAGCTCTTTCAAAGGAACTATGAGGGTCTCATCTGACAGGCACTTCTTCAGATTCGACACATGAAATACATTGTGAACTGCCTCGAGTTCAGCTGGTAGGTTTAGCTTGTAGGCTACTTTGCCGATTTTCTCTATGATCTCGAATGGTCCGACATACCGCGGATTTAGTTTGCCCCGTTTGCCAAAACGAACCACACCCTTCCAGGGTGAGACTTTTAGTAAAACCCAGTCCCCGACCTGAAATTCCAATGGCTTTCTACGCTTATCCGCATAGGCTTTCTGATGGTCGCGTGCTGCCGCCATGCGTTGTCGTATTTGTGCAATCTTTTCTGTGGCGTCCACTACAATCTCTGGACCCGTAATCTGACTATCCCCCACCTCTGCCCAACAGAGAGGTGACCGGCATTTACGTCCGTACAATGCCTCGAATGGAGCGGCTTGTATGCTGGTGTGATAACTGTTATTGTACGAGAACTCCACCAAAGGGAGATGCTTTTCCCAGCCGTTGCCGAAATCAATAACGCATGCCCTAAGCATGTCTTCAAGTGTTTGAATCGTTCGCTCAGACTGCCCATCCGTCTGAGGATGATATGCTGTGCTCATGTCTAACCGTGAGCCGAAAGATTTGTGCATCGCTTGCCATAGTTCTGATGTGAATCGTGCATCCCGATCCGAAATGATGGAGGTGGGCACCCCGTGCCTCGAAACAACTTCCTTGAGGTAGATGTCTGCGAGAGTGGAGAACTTATCCGTTTCCTTTATAGCTAGGAAGTGTGCAGACTTGGTGAGTCGATCCACGATCACCCATATGGTATCATTCCCACGCTGGGATCTAGGTAGGCCTGTAACGAAATCCATGGAAATTTCTTCCCATTTCCATTGTGGTATCGTGGGTTGCTGAAGTAGGCCCGCTGGTTTCTGGTATTCCACCTTGACTCTCGCACAGGTCAAGCATTTGCCGACATAAGTGGCAATGTGGGCCTTCATGCTAGGCCACCAATAAGTAGTTCTGATGTCGTGGTACATTTTGTCCGACCCTGGGTGTACCGAGTAGCGAGACTTGTGTGCTTCGTCCATCACAAGTTCACGTAGACCGCCATAAAGTGGGACCCAAATACGCCCCGTTATGTCACACCCCGAAATATCAGAGTTGGCGTGACTGGACCGGTATCTTCATTGCACAGCGGAAGCAAATAAGCTAAGACTTCTCGAAAATGAACGCCGCTAAGTACTCGAATTCCCATGGGTTCTCCTATTCCAACCGTTCCATAGTTTTGAAAATGCAACCTGAGAAAGAAACATGCGAAAAATCAACATAAAGTTGAGCGAGTTCATAGTTTGTTTTGAAAAGATTTAATATAAATCTTTTAGATAACCGGTTTTAAAGTTGTTGAGCAAATATAGAAAAATCATTTTCTCGGCATAATATATGAAAAACTGTGAGTCTAGCCCACGAGAGTCTTTGTGCATTGCACGAGAGAGAAAGGGCCGAGCCCAAACGAACCTTTGTAAGCAGGATCAACGCGTCCTCTTACTTAGGTATAATTTGAAAAGCGTTACCAAAGTTTGTAAATCCATGTATTTGTGAGTTTCCATCAAATGAATCTTAAAAACATTTGAAAATTTGAGTATCAAAAGCTGGTATGTAAGCGTCTATGAACAGATCATTAATGTTTTGCAAGGACATTAATATGTGTGGCGACATAGGAAGCACTCAACCCTAGCGGATTTCCCCCGGTCCACCCGGTTAGAACAATAAAAGCACTACATGGGCCACACAAGGACCCAAGAGTGGGGCTCGCTACACCCGATAGATCTACCACTTTTGCCCTCGGTCTTATACAAGATTAATGGCACTTAAGAGAGATTACTATTCGCTCACCTGATCTAACAGTTCATTCCCTAGCTTAACCATACCCTAGTTAACGTATAATGTGTGAGTTATTCATGTCCTTGGGCCTCTGCCCATGTCCTTGGGCCTTTGCCCACGTCATTTGTGTTATTAAAACTCATGCATGTTTCGAAAAACACTTATGTTTTCATAAAACCGGTATGTTTAGTATAATCTTTTCGTAAACCATTTGAGTTCGTTGAAATTCTGTCGCAAAATGGTTTATAAATATGTGATATTGATTTATCGAAACCTTATGTGATTTTGCAAAACTTGCATGTCTTTCCACCCCCGAAAACATTTTATAAAAGAATGTAAAACAGTGAAAAGTGGGGGTTATGAACTCACCTTGACAATCCTGTGCAAAGCTAGCTTAACGTGATTCCGTAGTGTCGTTGCAAGAACGTGAAGTAGCTAGCGTGCATCTATAGTATTCCTAACAGGGAATAACTTATCAGTTTCTAGTTTAACAACATAGTTAAACTACGTGTCCGAGCTCTACCGAGTCATTAAGAAAACGACTCTACGAGGGTGTTGTTATTTTGGCTTAGAATAACCATTCTATGGTTATTTGATCCCGTTTATAATCGGGATAAAACGAAGTCTCGAGATCGACTTAGTTTTCAAGTGATTAAGATATATATATATTTATATATATTCAAATATAAATATATACCTGCGATGTCGTGTTGGTTGTGAAGTAGAAAGCGTATGTGAATAGTAGTATGACTCTTTCGAAATGTCATATATGACATGGTAGTATACCGTTGTAATTTCGTAGGATGGAAACAAATAGATATATACATATATATGTATGTGTATATATATATATATATATTCAAAAGCTTGACGTTTAAAACGAGTATAACAAATATATTCATGTTATAAGAATATTCGGATCCGAAATAATTGAAATAAATATAGGCAATTATATTTATTTATATGACTTCCGAATATTAAGCGTTTGAAATAGTTTAAAAACTATATTTAGTTTGTAAGAGAGTTTAAGGTCGGCGTTTTAAAATAAATATAAACGATTATATTTATGTTATAAAATAACACGAAGTAACTATGTTTGAAATAAATATAAACAATTATATTTATTTTATAAAAACGTTCCAAATAAATATATACGTTATATTTATTTTATATAAGTATTCAAGCTTCGTTAACTAGTAATTTGTGTTTTGTCAAAGTGTCGTAAAGTCGTTTTATAAATCATAAAGCGTCGCCAAAATTTAATGTACCTTTATATTCGTTTTGTAAAGAAAAAAAAACTTGAACTTCAATCTACGTCGTTCTTAGAATATAATATGTTTTGTGTTCGGGTTTTTAGCGAAAATCGGGCAGAGTTTCCTCTGTTTTTGGAATAACCCGACATTAAAAAGTTGTCGTCATTTTAATCAAATCGCAACAATTTCAATCAATTCAAGCAATATATAATAAATTTCCATCAAATACGCCAAAATAAAACGCAATAATCGCTAAAGGTATCGGTTCGAGCTCGGTTCGCGTAAAGTGTAATATGTATAAACAACGAAATTAAAGTTCGCGCCATTTAAACTTTACCGCGTCTTGCGTTGACTGCTATTGACCATCTGTTGACCCGACAGTTGACTGTCGTTGACTGGGGTTTGACCAGTTGACCGAGTTGACTCGGTTTGACCGAGTCAACCAAACCCGAAATCTAAGTCGTTGACCAAACCGAGCTATCCGTTGACTTGTTGACCCGAACATCGAATTGAGTTGACCCTACTTTGACTGTGTTGACCCAAGGTGACTCGGCTGAACCTGCTGAACCGTGTGAACCGCACAAGCCGAACCAAAAAACCAAATCCCGAACCATGACCCGAAACCAAACCAAACCCGCACCCGTCTGACCAATCTAGCTTGAAACTCGCTTGAAAAACCCGAACCCAATGCCATATCAGAACTGAACCACCAATATTAGCTATAAGATACTTGTGAAGCTGAACCACCAACACCGAAACTGATGCGAGCGTACATCTAATCGAGAACCCGAAACAAATCAGAAGTCGAACCTGCTGGATTGCTGACCGGAATGCTTGTCGGGACCAAGTAAGAATCTGAGCAAGAACCTAAGCTGAATCTCGAACCAACTAGAACTCGCTGAACCCGAGCTTGACCCGTGACGAAAAATCTGTCGGACCGAGCACCGCCGCCACTCAATGCCACCCCACAGCGCCGCCGGCTGTGGGGTTCCGCTACGCCGCCGTGTGCCGCCCTCCGGGCCACCGGTTTCCGTTACGAGCAACGCAGCTCCGCCGGGGTCTCACCGGATCGACTGCCGATCTTCAGCGAGGGAGAGGGGGTGTATGGTTGTTGTTTAATGTGTGTTGTCTGTGAATATATAATCGAGAGAGAGAGCTTGAGTTCTTTTTGTGTGAGTGTTTGATTGTGAAGATGGCAAAATGTTGGATAAGGTTGGAGGTAGGCGAGTTTGAGAGGGAACAGAGTGATTTACGGCTGAACAAATGAAGTTTAGGGTTTCACTTTCTTTTATATAGTTAGGTTTACTATAGTGGGCTTGGGCTTGGGCCCAAGGCCCACAAGCCCATTCTCGCGTTTTAAGAGGCCCGCAACTTCATACGAACCCGTTTTCACACCCGTTCCTCTAAAAGTGTCGTATATTATAATATTAGGTCCGTAAGTATGTAAAATAACACCAGTTATAAATGTTGGACACGTTCGCTCGTGTGTTGCGTAAAAAGCGCGCAAGGTGCCGCGTTGGTCGTTTTAATCCGTTTTGCGATCCGTTTTCAACTACGGATAATAAAATTTGATTACGTCATAATATTTCGGTTTTGAAGGAACTATAAGTGCCCGATGCGCCCGTTTCGTTGTCAGTGCGTTCTTACTATCGCGTTTTTCGTTCACGTTTGCGTGTCGTGATGTTGGAAGCATGATAAGTTCGCAAAACGAAATTTGTAAGTTTAAAGTATACGTACAAAATTCATATTTATCGGCATTGTCAGTATTTTGTTCGGTTTTCATTCGTTACCGTTAAATATTCAACGGCTTCTCCGTAGATCGTCATACACGCGCTGTAAAGTCGATTGGGCGTTCCTAGAGACTCCAACGGCCTAATTAAGTTAATCCGTGCCTTAATCACTACTTATTATCGACTTAAACGTTGGTTAATCGCGTAATTAGAAGCCGTTAATTACCGGTTGTCACATTCTCCCCCTGTTGCAGAAATTTCGTCCTCGAAATTTAGTCTATGTTATCTCCTCAGAGTTGTGTCGTTTCGCAGGTAAGTCCGAACAATACCAAAGTGAATGACCGCATAATCAAGTCAAGACTTATTCAGATTGCGTGAGTGAAAGGACATTTTGCATCAATAAGAACCCAACGGTTCAACTGAGTTTGTTTCGAAAATCGATGTCAAGTGAACGAAGTGTTGTGATACTATCACCAATGTGACCAAGTTTACGGGGTTCAAAAAGAGGAGTTTCAACCAATAGAATTCCAAATGAACATTCACAATATACAAATCAATTTTTGAAACAATAGAATTTACTACCAACGGAAACTTGCATACGTTGTTGTATGATTGAAACTCAAATTCAATAAGTTTAAATAAATAGAATAAAAAAAATGATTTGTTAATTATCGAACCATTAAATGTATAAAATCAACGTGTTGATGTTATAGAGTTGCAAGGATACACCGAAATGAAATACAACCAAACCTGGTGTATCATCGTCTTAATACATAATTGCATTAAGACTATTTAGATGATGTGTCAAACGAAAAGCATAAATAGTTTCGCATGAAACGGCTGATCATGATTAGCACAAGCTACAGGTTTATACCGACGCCAAAAGGTGTCGTAGTGAATGAAATAATTCGATAATAGCGGTGATCGAACAAGTATCACCATGTTTTGCATGAAACGCTCGATCATGATTAGCCCAAGCTACAAGTTTATACCGACACCACAAGGTGTCGTATTGAATGAAACAATTCAATAATATCGGTAACCGAACAAGTATCACCATGTATGAAATCAGATGAAGGGCTCAACGAAGTAAATGTGAATGTTTGTTCCAAACAAACATCATGAGATTTTCAATTGATAAGGAAACAACAATTAAATAGTGTTTTCGATCGAAGATGAAAATCAATGAATATCACAAAATGTTCGATCAATGTTGAAAGAATCGTTAAGAGGTACACCGAGATATGACATGAACTTGTGTACCATTATCTTAATACATAATTGTATTAAGACTGCTTTAATATGATAATTTAGCAAAACGGATTTAATACAAATAAACAAATAATAAATAACTAAATCCGTGCATGATGTGTGCAAACGAGATTAGCGCAAGCTTCAAATTTGTGAGTACGTCACCACAAGGTGATCGTGATCAACGAAACAATTCAACGAAGTCGAAGACCAAACAAGCTTATTATGATTCGATACAACTGAAGTGCCTGTTGGAATTATTTCGAATTTGAGGACACAAGTCCATCATATGGAATCTTGAATTGAATATATATTACGAGCAAGTTCGAACAATTGAACTTGGTTTAAACACAGTCCAACAATGGGTGCATGTATCAACCAGAAGATTTCGACATGGTTACAACGAAACCATGTATGTGGCTTGAAAAGAAAAGAGTTTCAACGAGTTTCGTTGACTCGATATCAAAGAGTCAACATTATGCAATAATAAAGTTTATCTAGATCACAATGCAAGGAGTGAGTATAGCGAAATAATATTTGAACTTGGTAAAGCAACAATTTCAAGTGGAGTCACATGCGTAACAAACAACGCATGTATAAATATGAATTAATCAAGAATGAAGCAAATGAGCATTCGCTATTATGTAAGAATATTTTTGTGATGCAATGATCATTAGGGGGAGTAGAAATGTAAAAAAAAAAAAAAAAAAATCTACTCACTAGATGCAAAACTCGGAATTTCAATAAAAGAAATTTAAGGACTTTACCTGGAATTTCGTGTGATAGCCGGTTATTAGGTGACATTACCATGGAATGTCGAACATAGTGTATTCGCCATTAATGAAGGAGGGGGGGATGCGAAGACATGTGACTTCCTTTGCAGCGCCAACAATTGTGAGTCTCTTCAGACTAAGTATCAACTGTTGTGAAATCTTGTGAAATCTTCTCCCGCTGACGAGATAAGCATCGTTGTTGTGGTGCCAATTTGTGTTTTCTCCAAGGCCTTGCCTCGAAAGTCGTGTGTGGTGTACTTCGACGTCCGCTGACGTATAGTTTAAGTTTCACGTATAGTTGCGCAATAGCGTTTCGTCCCGCGTAGGTTACCTGCTCGGGTAACTAAAATAGCATAGACAATACAGATAATGGCGTTTGCCCGAGTTGTTAGTCATGGTTTCTAAGTGAGGACCTTTAATGAATTTCGACATAAGTTACTCATCAAGAGTTTTCAAAAGGTCTTATATGCGTGTTATCAAAACCCTCCAGGTTTTGCTTACTGTGTGTAATCGTCTCGTTTATCGTGTATCAACTCAACACTTACGTATTTTTTTTTAAACCGAAATGTTGACTCATTGTTTCGGCAACGGTTGGAACCCATATTCAAGTCTTAGGCGTTCTGTATGCGTTCAAGTCTTAATAATCTAAGTCCCCAGAGGAAAGTGAGGTTAGAGCCTAGGTATCTCTACAGAAACCTAATTCGCTGAAACCTATAGCTCTGATACCAATATGTCACACCCCGAAATATCAGAGCTGGCGTGACTGGACCGGTATCTTCATTGCACAGCGGAAGCAAATAAGCTAAGACTTCTCGAAAATGAACGCGCTAAGTACTCGAATTCCCATGGGTTCTCCTATTCCAACCGTTCCATAGTTTTGAAAATGCAACCTGAGAAAGAAACATGCGAAAAATCAACATAAAGTTGAGCGAGTTCATAGTTTGTTTTGAAAAGATTTAATATAAATCTTTTAGATAACCGGTTTTAAAGTTGTTGAGAAAATATAGAAAAATCATTTTCTCGGCATAATATATGAAAAACTGTGAGTCTAGCCCACGAGAGTCTTTGTGCATTGCACGAGAGAGAAAGGGCCGAGCCCAAACGAACCTTTGTAAGCAGGATCAACGCGTCCTCTTACTTAGGTATAATTTGAAAAGCGTTACCAAAGTTTGTAAATCCATGTATTTGTGAGTTTCCATCAAATGAATCTTAAAAACATTTGAAAATTTGAGTATCAAAAGCTGGTATGTAAGCGTCTATGAACAGATCATTAATGTTTTGCAAGGACATTAATATGTGTGGCGACATAGGAAGCACTCAACCCTAGCGGATTTCCCCCGGTCCACCCGGTTAGAACAACAAAAGCACTACATGGGCCACACAAGGACCCAAGAGTGGGGCTCGCTACACCCGATAGATCTACCACTTTTGCCCTCGGTCTTATACAAGATTAATGGCACTTAAGAGAGATTACTATTCGCTCACCTGATCTAACAGTTCATTCCCTAGCTTAACCATACCCTAGTTAACGTATAATGTGTGAGTTATTCATGTCCTTGGGCCTCTGCCCATGTCCTTGGGCCTTTGCCCACGTCATTTGTGTTATTAAAACTCATGCATGTTTCGAAAAACACTTATGTTTTCATAAAACCGGTATGTTTAGTATAATCTTTTCGTAAACCATTTGAGTTCGTTGAAATTCTGTCGCAAAATGGTTTATAAATATGTGATATTGATTTATCGAAACCTTATGTGATTTTGCAAAACTTGCATGTCTTTCCACCCCCGAAAACATTTTATAAAAAAAATGTAAAACAGTGAAAAGTGGGGGTTATGAACTCACCTTGACAATCCTGTGCAAAGCTAGCTTAACGTGATTCCGTAGTGTCGTTGCAAGAACGTGAAGTAGCTAGCGTGCATCTATAGTATTCCTAAAAGGGAATAACTTATCAGTTTCTAGTTTAACAACATAGTTAAACTACGTGTCCGAGCTCTACCGAGTCATTAAGAAAACGACTCTACGAGGGTGTTGTTATTTTGGCTTAGAATAACCATTCTATGGTTATTTGATCCCGTTTATAATCGGGATAAAACGAAGTCTCGAGATCGACTTAGTTTTCAAGTGATTAAGATATATATATTTATATATATTCAAATATAAATATATACCTGCGATGTCGTGTTGGTTGTGAAGTAGAAAGCGTATGTGAATAGTAGTATGACTCTTTCGAAATGTCGTATATGACATGGTAGTATACCGTTGTAATTTCGTAGGATGGAAACAAATAGATATATACATATATATGTATGTGTATATATATATATATATATATTCAAAAGCTTGACGTTTAAAACGAGTATAACAAATATATTCATGTTATAAGAATATTCGGATCCGAAATAATTGAAATAAATATAGGCAATTATATTTATTTATATGACTTCCGAATATTAAGCGTTTGAAATAGTTTAAAAACTATATTTAGTTTGTAAGAGAGTTTAAGGTCGGCGTTTTAAAATAAATATAAACGATTATATTTATGTTATAAAATAACACGAAGTAACTATGTTTGAAATAAATATAACCAATTATATTTATTTTATAAAAACGTTCCAAATAAATATATACGTTATATTTATTTTATATAAGTATTCAAGCTTCGTTAACTAGTAATTTGTGTTTTGTCAAAGTGTCGTAAAGTCGTTTTATAAATCATAAAGCGTCGCCAAAATTTAATGTACCTTTATATTCGTTTTGTAAAGAAAAAAAAAACTTGAACTTCAATCTACGTCGTTCTTAGAATATAATATGTTTTGTGTTCGGGTTTTTAGCGAAAACCGGGCAGAGTTTCCTCTGTTTTTGGAATAACCCGACATTAAAAAGTTGTCGTCATTTTAATCAAATCGCAACAATTTCAATCAATTCAAGCAATATATAATAAATTTCCATCAAATACGCCAAAATAAAACGCAATAATCGCTAAAGGTATCGGTTCGAGCTCGGTTCGCGTAAAGTGTAATATGTATAAACAACGAAATTAAAGTTCGCGCCATTTAAACTTTACCGCGTCTTGCGTTGACTGCTGTTGACCATCTGTTGACCCGACAGTTGACTGCCGTTGACTGGGGTTTGACCAGTTGACCGAGTTGACTCGGTTTGACCGAGTCAACCAAACCCGAAATCTAAGTCGTTGACCAAACCGAGCTATCCGTTGACTTGTTGACCCGAACATCGAATTGAGTTGACCCTACTTTGACTGTGTTGACCCAAGGTGACTCGGCTGAACCTGCTGAACCGTGTGAACCGCACAAGCCGAACCAAAAAACCAAATCCCAAACCATGACCCGAAACCAAACCAAACCCACACCCGTCTGACCAATCTAGCTTGAAACTCGCTTGAAAAACCCGAACCCAATGCCATATCAGAACTGAACCACCAATATTAGCTATAAGATACTTGTGAAGCTGAACCACCAACACCGAAACTGATGCGAGCGTACATCTAATCGAGAACCCGAAACAAATCAGAAGTCGAACCTGCTGGATTGCTGACCAGAATGCTTGTCGGGACCAAGTAAGAATCTGAGCAAGAACCTAAGCTGAATCTCGAACCAACTAGAACTCGCTGAACCCGAGCTTGACCCGTGACGAAAAATCTGTCGGACCGAGCACCGCCGCCACTCAATGCCACCCCCACAGCGCCGCCGGCTGTGGGGTTCCGCTACGCCGCCGTGTGCCGCCCTCCGGGCCACCGGTTTCCGTTACGAGCAACGCAGCTCCGCCGGGGTCTCACCGGATCGACTGCCGATCTTCAGCGAGGGAGAGGGGGTGTATGGTTGTTGTTTAATATGTGTTGTCTGTGAATATATAATCGAGAGAGAGAGAGAGCTTGAGTTCTTTTTGTGTGAGTGTTTGATTGTGAAGATGGCAAAATGTTGGATAAGGTTGGAGGTAGGTGAGTTTGAGAGGGAACAGAGTGATTTACGGCTGAACAAATGAAGTTTAGGGTTTCACTTTCTTTTATATAGTTAGGTTTACTATAGTGGGCTTGGGCTTGGGCCCAAGGCCCACAAGCCCATTCTCGCGTTTTAAGAGGCCCGCAACTTCATACGAACCCGTTTTCACACCCGTTCCTCTAAAAGTGTCGTATATTATAATATTAGGTCCGTAAGTATGTAAAATAACACCAGTTATAAATGTTGGACACGTTCGCTCGTGTGTTGCGTAAAAAGCGCGCAAGGTGCCGCGTTGGTCGTTTTAATCCGTTTTGCGATCCGTTTTCAACTACGGATAATAAAATTTGATTACGTCATAATATTTCGGTTTTGAAGGAACTATAAGTGCCTGATGCGCCCGTTTCGTTGTCAGTGCGTTCTTACTATCGCATTTTTCGTTCACGTTTGCGTGTCGTGATGTTGGAAGCATGATAAGTTCGCAAAACGAAATTTGTAAGTTTAAAGTATACGTACACAATTCATATTTATCGGCATTGTCAGTATTTTGTTCGGTTTTCATTCGTTACCGTTAAATATTCAACGGCTTCTCCGTAGATCGTCATACACGCGCTGTAAAGTCGATTGGGCGTTCCTAGAGACTCCAACGGCCTAATTAAGTTAATCCGTGCCTTAATCACTACTTATTATCGACTTAAACGTTGGTTAATCGCGTAATTAGAAGCCGTTAATTACCGGTTGTCACACGTTACATAGTAGGCGCCATCTGCCTTCTGTTCTAATCGTTGTCGTGAGCCGCGTAGGGCTTCTGCCCTTATGTTTTCTGGTTTCAATGCTTCTGCCTGAGCATCTCGTATCTGTGCAGGAAGGCTAGACTGAATCGTAAGCTGTAGCGCTCGCACGCGCCGAGGTAAAGTGTCTTTCCGACTGAGGGCGTCAGCCACAACATTGGCCTTGCCTGGATGGTACTTGATAGCGCATTCGTAATCGTTCAGTAACTCGACCCATCGCCGTTGACGCATATTCAAATCCTTCTGCTTAAGAATATGCTCGAGACTCCTGTGATCGGTGTAAATTGTGCACTTGGTACCGTACAGGTAGTGTCGCCATATCTTAAGTGCAAAAACAACAGCTCCCAGCTCTAAATCGTGCGTCGTGTAGTTCCGTTCATGAATCTTAAGTTGGCGCGAAGCATAAGCAATGACCTTGTCGCGCTGCATTAACACACATCTAAGACCCTGAATGGATGCATCACAATAAACCACGAAGTCGTCTGTGCCCTCTAGCAAAGAGAGGATAGGTGCACTGCAGAGTCCATCCTTTAGGTGCTGAAAAGCAGTTTCCTGAGTGTTGCCCCAACGGTAGGTGACACCCTTCTGTGTCAGTAGCGTAAGCGGTTGAGCAATCTTTGAAAAGTCCTTAATAAACCGTCTGTAGTAACCCGCCAAACCCAAAAATTGGCGTATTTCCGTAGGTGTACGTGGTGCAGGCCAGTTCCTGATCGAATCTACCTTGGATGGATCGACATGGATCCCATCCTTGTTCACTACATGGCCTAGAAAGTGGACTTCACGAAGCCAGAAGTCGCATTTCGAAAACTTAGCGTACAGTTGTTCCTTCCAAAGGAGTTCCAAAATAAGGCTTAGGTGCTGCTCGTGTTCCTCCTGACTCTTGGAGTAGATCAGGATGTCGTCGATGAAAACAATGACGAACTTGTCAAGATAGGGTTTGCACACCCTGTTCATAAGGTCCATAAATACAGCAGGCGCGTTCGTTAATCCAAATGGCATGACGAGAAACTCGTAGTGACCGTAACGAGTTCTGAAGGCTGTCTTGGAGATGTCCTCATCCCGGACACTCAGCTGATGATAACCTGACCTCAGGTCTATCTTCGAATAGTAGCACGACCCTTGAAACTGGTCGAATAAGTCGTCAATGCGCGGAAGATGATAACGGTTCTTCACCGTCACCTTGTTCAGTTCCCTGTAGTCTATACACATCCTGAAGGTACCGTCCTTCTTTTTCACAAATAATACTGGAGCTCCCCAAGGCGAAGAGCTTGGACGAATGAAGCCCTTTTCCAAGAGCTCTTGTAGCTGCTTTGACAGTTCCTCCAATTCTGATGGAGCTAGACGATATGGTGCGCGAGCTATGGGTGCTGCTCCTGGAGCGAGCTCGATTTGAAATTCGACCTGACGATGAGGCGGTAATCCAGGTAAATCTTCAGGAAACACCTGAGGATAGTCACGTACAACTGGAATATCCTCCAATTTCTTTTCCTTTGCTGATGCGTCTGTAACGAGTGCCAGAATGGCAGTGTGCCCCTTTCGTAAACATTTCTGAGCCTTCAAGAAAGAGATGATGCCAACCACAGCACCACTCTTGTCGCCTTGGACTTCGAGAGGTTCTTGACCAGTACGGGGAATGCGAATGATCTTCTCGCTGCATAAGATCTCTGCCTGATGCTGGGATAACCAATCCATCCCAATAACGATATCAAAACATCCTAAGACTATGGGAATAAGGTCGATGGAGAAAACTTGACCGGCTAAGACAATACTACAACCCCTGACTATTTGCGTGGCTTCTAAACTCTTACCATTAGCTAGTTCTACGACGTGTTTGGTGTTTAGGGGTGTTGATGTACGTTTTAACAATTTACTCATTTTCAAGGACATATAACTTGTATCAGCACCCGAATCAAATAAGACAGTAACATAAATATCGTCGAGGAGAAACTTACCCATAACTACGTTGGGATCGTTCACTGCGTCACCTCGACCTAGCACAAAAGCGCGTCCCCTAGCTTCGTTGCCATTATTGTTGTTGTTCCCACCGTTGTTGTGCCCGTTGCCCTGGTCGTTGTTGTTGCGGTTCTGGTGCTGGTTCAACTGAGGGCAATCGCGTTTGTAATGACCTTCAGCCCCACACTAGAAACATCCCCGCTTTCCACGCTGTGGCTGCTGCTGCTGTGGGTTATGAGGAGCTGGTGGTGGAAGTTGCTGGTTCTAATTAGCTTGCCGTGAGCTTCTACAATCCTTAGCCTCATGACCCATCTTGAGGCATCTTTGACAACGTTCCCTGCGACATCTTCCACTGTGGTGTTTGTTGCACCTACTACACCATGGGTGAGTTCCCCGATATCCACTCTGCCCCTGACTGCCCGATGATTGCTGATTCGGACTCTGGTAGTCGTTGGTTCTACGCTGCTGTGTTTGGGACTGAACAGAAACTGATCCCTTGCTGGAATCCCCATCCCATTTCCGTTTGTTGTCACTGGGAGTAGCAGAAGTAGTGATAGAAGTAGTGGTAGCACTGACGCGTTTGGGCAACTTGTTCTGTTCCACCGCCTGATCCGTGAGGCGATGAGCAAGGCGCTGAATATCTTGAATGTTGTCGAGGTTAGCCGATGTAACATGGCTCTGAATTTCTGAGGCTAGACCCTTGAGGTACAACTCGATGCGCTTGATTGGAGGGTCCACCATGGTAGGACACAAAATAGCCAGTTCGTTCGATCGCTTCGTGTAAGCTTCTATCTCTGACCCCGTCATCTTCAAGTGATAAAACTCATTCTCCAACTTGTGAATATCATCCCTTGTGCAGTACTCACGTTTGATAAGTTCTTTGAAATCATTCCAGGGTGTGGCGTTAGCAGCTGCCAACCCTAAGATCTGAAATTGGGCGTTCCACCAAGTTAGTGCTATTCCTTCTAGCGTGCCAGTGGCGTATTTCACCCTGCGAGCCTCAGGGCATTCGCACATTTCAAACACTGACTCTAGCTTCTCAAACCAGTGGAGGAGTCCCACTGCCCCCTCTGTGCCGCTGAAAGTACTTGGACGACAGTCCATGAAGTTCTTGAAAGTGCAGACAGGTTGCTGCGCGTGTTGACCTATTGTGTATGAATAGGACGAGATTAAATACGAGAGTGAATGCAGGATCTAAGGATCCTAGTGTGAATCTATACTGCAGGGTATACTACCTGCTTGAGCAGCTGCAAGTGCCGCAGCAACTTGAGCTTGAACGAGAGCCTCTAGCTGGGCTTGAGTCATGTTAATTCGTCCAGACATGATCTTCATTGTAAAAGTAGCGTAAGTGAGAATGGTTCGCGAGTAAGGCGATGACAAAAAAGCGTAAGCACGTAGGTATTCTCATGTAATAAAGTCATGTGTATCTATGCATACTACGAGCAAAGTTCTACGTAATTCTAGCAAACAGGCAATAAACATAAACCTTATTACCTAGGATGTCGAGTCTTGCACGTGGAGCGAAGCGTCGTTGTGGATCGTTGAGAGCACTGTTCTGGTTATAGTCTGGTTTTAATAAAAACGTTTTTCCCATATTAAAACCGAGTTCTCTATAACCAATGGCTCTGATACCAATCTGTAATAGCCCAGCGTAACCGCACCATGATATTGTCCGCTTTGGCGGCCAGCACGCCCCCGGCGTCCGCCCCTCACGGTTTTCAAAACGCGTCATGATGGTGAAGGTATCCAGCCCCTTATAAGGAAGCCTTTGTTCCCCTTCACAACCGATGTGGGATGTCACAATCCACCCCCCCTTAAGGGGTCCAGCGTCCTCGCAGGACCTGCCACCACCGGTCCGGCCCTGGCTCTGATACCAATCTGTCACACCCCCAAAATCCCACACGCGGAGTGCCACCGCTTGGAGGCGTGACATGACCAGGATCAAGCCATCAATCATATCAAACATAGCATTTAATAGTTAAAGTAGTTCAACAACCCAAATCAATATGATTGATGTTCAAACCAAACTTTGTTTTAAGTAGCGGAAGCATAATAATGAAAACCCAAAATAAGTTATAAGTTCAAATATCGTTCACGAATCCGTATCCCACAACGACCTGCTCCTCCCTGTGCAAGCTCCATAATGTACCTAAGGTCCTGCAAGGCATGCAGCAGATAATCAACAACTAGTTGAGCGAGTTCACAGTTAACAGTTCAGTAATAGTATAGTGTGAGTAGCGTATTGTTCGTTTATTAAGTCGTTTATCGTTTAGTTCGTATCGCGGCCTCCCAGGCATGTGTGCGAAGATATTAGGGGATGTTCCTCCCGAGTATTCTAGACTAGGTTTGTTTGTATCGCGGCCTACCAGGCAGGTGTGCGAAGATTAGCAGATTACAGTTCGCGGCCTTCCAAAGGCAGGTGTGCGAAGTCAGTCATAATATCGCGGCCAACCCTTGGCAGGTGTGCGAAGATCGTTCAATAAGTGTTACTAGTCTAGCAGTAGGATCTATCATCTAAGTATGTCTAGTAAATCATCAAATCCCCATTCCCACCCTGGGAACCCCATGCCTTGGCTTGTGTGAACTCACCTTGGGTTGCTCGGCAGATACACAGAAAGTACAGGTAAGCTAGTAAGTGGTCAACCACGTCCTATCATGGTTATTATACAAGTCAGGTTCGTATTCAAGCACGTATGTTCTACACGTATTGTACACAAAAGAAATCATGGCAATTCACATACGTATCAGCAGTCCAATAGAAATCAGATAACAATTCTAAGCATTCGGACCAAACAGTTGGGCTGTAACAGTGCAGGTCCAATAACAAGTATTGTCGGTCTCGAGTTATGCTGGTGTCGAGATCTCGAGTCGCAACGAAGGAGGTTTCGAGTCGCAACAGAGCTGGTCTCGGTTTGTCATGGTCCACTCGAGACTGCTCGGTCTCGAGTTGTGCTGCTGTGTGCGAGTGTTATGGTCTCGAGTCGAGACTAGGAGTTCTCCACTCGCAACCCGTGTCCAGATCAGGAATGTAACCAACTCCCTAATTTCCATAATTTGCAGCTCAATCAGTTCCGTAATTTTAGCAAACAGAATATCAGTTTCTCAATTCAGATCAAACAGCAATTAATCGATCATCATGAACATTCATATCATCATCGTACAATCGGATCATTAATCATCTAAATCAAGAACGTAAAACCGAATCATTTAACTATCATGCAACCTAAAACTTAATTGCAAATTCACAATCATCACAGCCGGTTAACAAGCATATATTCGGACCAATTTAGCATGTTACCAATGCCAATTCGATTTAATATTCATGTAGCCGATTAACACCCATCCGGTTCTATTTCCTCATGTAAGCAATTCATACAAGTAACCCTAATCGGCTAAAACAAAACATGGAACGTTAACATCATTTAACACGAAAACACAAACCAAACACTAACCGATTAAGAGTGTGATCCGATACAAGGTATGATCTTCGAGAGGGAGGAAGTTCTTGGCTGCCTTCGGTTCCGAGCCGAGAGAGAGAGAGAGGGTGTTTGGTGTGTGTGTGTTCTTGGTTGCAAAGTTGTGAAACTAAAAACCCTAAAGATGTGTGTAAGTGTAAACATATAACCGGCCAAGAGGGAGTGGGCCGAGTCCAAGTGTAGTGAGCCGAAACCCTCAATGGGCCGCCCTTGGGATCTCGAGTCGTGTAGGGCCGAAAGGGTTAATGAGATCAAGTGGGAGTTGTGCGGTTCGAGTTCAAGTAACATACATACAATCATTTAATTCGTAACACACAACAGAAACACATATCATGTAAACATGCATTTATTCAACCAGAGTAGCTCACGTAACGTTACAAGATAGGTCTAAAGTACGAGTTGTCACACTTATGATAGTATGTTTCATAGTTCGGTTTTGAGAGTTCACTTAGAAATTACATATATATTAGCCGAGAGAAGAGTGACATTGTGAGGGGTGTTGACAGTGCATAATTGATTGCTTGAAGGTAAGAAAAACTTGATTAGGTAGTCCCGTTTTCATTTAAATATTATGATTCGTCAACCTTTTGAACGTTGTAAGTCTTGCGAAACCGTTGTGTTTGATGATTTCGTAGTTCGCGTTATAACTTGTTCGAGACTTGCGTTATTGTTAAGTGTTTAAGTTGAACATGTTGCTTGGGATTATACATAAGTCTTTTTCAGGGACGAAAAAGGTTTAAGTGTGGGAATATTTGATGTGTTCCAAAATATACATATTTTTATATAATTATTCCTACACTTTTGAGTAACTTTAGGGCTGTTCGCATTAAATTATACTCGTATGTAATTCATATTTGAAAGTTGGTGATTTTAAGTGGAAAAGAGCTATAAATGGTGTATTTTATGTCAAAAGAAATTAATTGATTGATTAATTATTAATATCATATTTAATTTGACATAAATATTGTTAGAATTAATTAACAAAATAAATGTGCCATTAATTGATTTTTCTTTCATTCGTAGGTTTTGTACAAAAGAAAGATGACATCATTTATGTTTGTTGACTGGAGGCACTAATGGAAAAATTATTTAAATATTGTGTTGGTCATTATATAACATCTACAGCCATAGACACAAGAGACAAGAATTATTGGGGAAAAGCATGGTAGCCCAGTAGAATTACAAGACTTTCACACGGTGGGCCTCCAAAAGTAGACTTCATCCACGCAAACTCTTGAAACATCAGTGGGAATTGTTTTGGTTATCCTTGGGCTTGGAAATATGTTATTGAATATTATATTAAAAAAGCCCTAATGGAATTAATAGGAAGAAGATAGTGGACGTGAAGGGGGGATTGGATCCATATATTATTTTCGAATAACATTAGACGGCAGAAACACAACAGCAGGCTGCGATCGAGAGGAAAAAAAGAAAAGAAAGGATTGGTTCGAGCTTTAAGCCGCGATCAAGTTTCAAGTTCGGGTTTGCAATTTATTATTTTTGGTTTTGTTAGACTTTGTGTTTTACAAAATTATAAACATGTTTTGCTATTCGATTCAGACTTGTCTCTTTTTCATGACTATGATTCTTGGCTAAACTTTTCATACTACTTAGGTTGAGATGAACTAGAGGATTGTAATGCGTTTGTGACATGTCTTCGGTTAATTGATGTGATTTACATAACTTTACTTTGATATTGATCTTGATATTGCATGTTGGTATGTTTTGGTTATTTTATTAGCCAATAAATTCAGCGGTTTAGGCACGAAGAAATTCCCCCTAGACTTAGGATTTAATTTAATTCATTGATCTTAGGATTTTCGGGTTAGGTATTGTGTTGAGAAATTGACCAAGTTGACTAATAATTAAAATCATTATGTTAAAACTTGCATCCTCATCTTGTGACTCGAAAGACGATTAGGGTGAGCTAGGTTATTAGCTAATTATTGGTGGGTAGATTGGGTGACCGATAGCTCGGGCTCGTTTATTGCATCGTAATTAAGGTTTCCTAGGATTTCAATTATCAAAGTTGGGTTTGCTTTGTGATTGTGGGATTCTCTCACAACATTATTGTCTCTGAGGTCAAAAGGATTTTATTTTCGTAGGATTTGGTATCGATAGCTCGAGTCGGTTCGTTCTAGCACTTCACATTTAGTCTTGATCTTTCGTTTGATACATCTCTAGCGGGGGGGTTAATCGAGGGAAAAAAGATATTTAACCATTGTCATTGTCAAATTAGCATTGCATGATTTTAGGGATTCGATACCTAGGTAGTTCTCTCTCATCACTGTCTGCTTCCCGTCACTTCACCACCTTGCTTGCTTTCTTTGTTCTTTTGTTAACTCACGTTAGTATAATTAGGAAAAAATCAAAATACAAATTAAAACCAGTTAAGTATTAGTTGAGTCAGAGTCTAGATAGCGTCGCTAGTGTCTCGTGGGTTCGATACTCGGACTTCATTAGGCTTTACTACGTACGGTAGGTACACTTGCCTGTCAGTGGTCTAGCATTTAGAGAGTCGGTGTCTAGATTAGGTTAGTTTTTTTTTTACAGACCACATTCTGCACATCAAGTTTTTGGCGCCGTTGCCGGGGACACGTAGGCGATTGCGTTATTAGCTTTGACTGATCTTATTTGTTTAATTGGTCTTATTTGTAGTTTGAGTCTTAGGGTTTGTGTCTAGTAGTAGTGTGTCTAGTCGTTTTTTTAATAGATTTTTATTAGTTATTTTTTTATATATTTTTTATCATGTGTTTTATCTGTGGAGGGCCCCATTACACAAAATATTGTCCAAATGATTCGGGGTGTCCCATAGATTTCGATGCTAACCCTCTTGTGCAGCTGCAGTCATATCCTTCGCAGGGGTATTCAACATATTACTCTTCTAACTCATATTCAGAGCCACAGTCAAATCAAAATTCCTATCCTTCACCATATCAGAATTTCTATACTTTACCATATCAATCATGCAACGAAAATGAGTGCCCACCTTATTTTTAGACATTGGTGGAATCATGTCAAGTCATCGCTCAGTCGACAGCAGCACTAGAACAGATGTTGAGGGAAAGCAACAATCAACCCAAGGATCCATTTTGTCGGCGTTGCGCTGGACCGCACAAGTATGAAGATTGTCCGGTCACTTTTCAAGGGGCGATGCCTTCAGATTCAAAGGAGACGCCATTGGAGGATACTGAGAGTACAAATGAAAATGATAAGGTAGACCGGGAAGAACGAGAAGAGAAGAATGGTAAGTTCATAATTGATTTCACGTGTAGTAATGAAGAGATAGATGCGCAATTGGCTGCATATAAGAGATGGAAGGGAGAAGACTCAGAGGAAGACGAAGAAGAGTCGATTGAGGAGATAATTCCAGTCACGGAGACGAAAATGGACGTTGAAGTCCCACCTCCGGTTCAGCAAGTCGTTAATTCCAGCTATTTGTGTCCCACGCCAAGGGATATTGATGATGGCTTTTGGAGTGATGATGATGAGGGGGTAGTAGAAGAGGCAGAGTTGGAGGTGCCTGACTACACCACAGCCCGAAGTGAAGAAGTTGAAGTGTAGGATCGTTCTCGGCCCTGTTTGAGTCGTTCAGAGAAGTTCGTATCCGAATTAAGAGGCGGAAACTAATAATTTGGTGCTATTGAAGCTGTATTCACTTTAACCTTGTTGTATTATTGATATTGAACGCGATTACAAGATTTGACAGCACTTCGGCAGCATACCGGAACAAACACCTTCAACTATGTGTTTCAGATCGCTCATACAGACTTATATATAGACATACTGGTCCGCTTATACGTACATGTACGTATAAGCGGTCCTACAACGTGACACATAAGCGATCCAACAACATACCATATAAGCGATCCTGACCAAAACTGACACATAAGCGGACCTAACCTAGTGACAAATAAGCGGACCTATTACAAACTTCTATTTCTAGGTTTCCGTGCCATGCTTGATCTGTTCAACTTCAAGACTCGATGGAAGACGTAGTCAGCAGACGTAAGTGCACCAACAGACTCCCCCTCGGATGTTGACGGAGTCTTCATAGAGTCTTCGCACACGTCAATCTACAACCTTCATCAGTCGACAATCTGCCTTTGAAATATCTGTCGCTTCAAGAATCCTCGTTTTCTTTCTTCATTATCATCAAACTCCTCTCTCTCAGCTGTTGACACGGTGTCTTCAGACTCCCCCTATCACACAGCTGGGATTGTAGTCTGGAATTTAAACTTTCACTGGTTCTAAGATGGTTAACAGGCTCCCATCAGATTCCAAATTGATACCTGGCTCCATTCTCTCTCAGGATCAATATCTGGCTCAAGTCCTGTACAATCTCTACCGAACCATAAGTTTCTACAAAGATTAAAACTTTTCAACAATTGAGAAACTATGTTGAACCAAAACAATAATGATTTTGCATTCAAGGATTATTACTGGTTTTTATCAAAGCAACTTTACCATCTACACACAAACACTCCCCAAACCAGTTCTTCAAGTTTAGCACTTTGAATTTCAAAAATCAGCATCTCAACACCAGTTGTCGAAAATCTTTTTGACTTTTCAAAATTTATGCTAAAACACACCAAAAGTCTTTTTGGATTTTCTGAGAAGAAAATAAATGCAGAAATGAAATATTTACAGTCAATATTTTTTGTGAGTTTGTGCAAGAGGATCATATCAGTTATGAAACATATCACTAACACCGTTAAGCTTGATTACATTTTAAGTTCTAAACAATTTACCTAGATTGTCAGTATGTTTGTCCACTTAAATTTTCACACAGATTTCAATTGATTTGAGATACGATATTAATGTTTTAGAGACTTAAACTTAACTGTGTATCACTCCACTTGAATATACTCCCGTATCCAGATCCCAAATATTCAGTCTTACAGGTGAGTATACCACAGATGATATCTGTAAAGGGGTAGATGCGAAACCGTGAGAGCTTAGGTCAGAACTTCCGGTCAGCAGAGAGATGACGGCTCGACTTTTGGTGGGTCCCCTTTAGAGGATCTTTTATTACAACAGCAAAGATTATCAATTTTATTGTTTAATCAGATTGCTGAGGGCGAGCTTATGTTTCAAAGCTTTTAGCAGAAAGTATTATTCGGGGACTAGGTCAGTATTTCCATACAGCAGAAGTCCCGAAATAATACCCAGATATCACTGAGCATAAAGACCTAGTATCTCAGAATACGAGACCTTTCAAACAAGATTTCGGGGGTTACCCATATATCCAAGAATAGTTACCCACGAATTAAGCAAGTTTGATTTAGGTTTATATCTCGTTTCAATTTACTAAATGTGCGAAAATCTACTGACACATCCGCAGTAAGATTGTTTATCACATTTTGACTTTACAAATCTTTAGCATGCTGTGATAGTCCACTGATGTACTATCATTTCCTCTTTTATGCAACAAAAACTCAATTTTCAATTTTATCATGTTTTTGGCTTTTTCAAATTTTCTGGTTTTTGGATTTTCTAAAAATTCTTACTCCCCCTAAAATTCAAATACATCTAAAGAAAATTGAAAACAAACTGTACAGAACATGACAACTGATATCGAAACACCTCAATTCTCCATCCATTTGGCTTAAACAATCAGAACTCCCCCTCACAACAAACTATTTTCCCATAAAGATTTCAAAACACTTAAGTTTGTTTTAATCAGAATCGGAAAATAAGTTTAGTTGCTTTTACCTTTTGTAAAAATGGGGCAAAATCATCACATTGTTTACCAATTTCATGAATGATAATTAAATCAAGTTCTATTTAATGACCTTGATTTAACCACTTGTATGAACAACAACATTCCACAACTAAAAACTTTCAAACCTGTTTTTCAACCAATTACCGTCTTTTGGTTGAATTCTCAAAGTGCCGATTCCTACTCCTCGCTTACAAACCTGGGAGTTCCGGCAAGTCCTGCAAAACTTTCAAACATAGATTTAGAAGAATGCCGATTCATGATCCACGATACCATCTTGGGATCTCCGGCAAGGCAGGTTTTTATTCTTGAAAAAATATATCCACCCAAGCCTGACCTTCCTTGGGTGTAGCCTCATCATTTTCATTGTTCCTTTCAACCGACTTGTAAACCCATCCTTTGGAAAATCCTTAATGCTTTGGGCCTTACCACTGACCATTTTTCCAAAGATGCGTTTTACATTTCCGTTAAAAGTTTTTTCAACATCAATTTTCTTCTTATTAGAATAAAATTGATTTGAAATTTCAACTTTTCCAATTTTAGATTTGTAATTTTTAACATTCAGTGGCGGAAAATTCACATCGTCCACTTTCGCAACTTTTCTTAAAATCTCTTTTTCAACATGTGGCTCCTCTGATTTTATGGAATCAGAATCATCACCAGACTTTTTACCTGAACTTTTTACAACCCATTTCTGATTTGTAGCATTGTCTATTCTTTTGAAAGCACTCTTTGAACATTCTCCTTTTTCATAAGTTGAATTCTCAAAACCTGTGAACTTCCGGGTTGACAGTTCAGTTTTCTCAACAATTTTTTCTTTCATTTTTCTTGAGACTTCTTGTTTTGGTCGAAATGTTTTTGGACAATCTTTCGTAACATGACCCACAGCTTTACACTGAAAACAAGATCTCTTTTCAACCTTCTTTGGATCTTCCTTCTTCTTCATGTACTCTTGCTTCTTAGCAAGGAATTCTTGATTCGTCTGATTTCTGAATGATTTTTCTTTTTCAGCTTCGGTTGTTTTTCCTGCAACAAACATTGTTTTTGGTTTATAAACTTTTTCATTTTTATAGTTTTTCTGTGGAACAAAAC
The DNA here is from genome assembly GCF_002127325.2 of Helianthus annuus. Classification (NCBI taxonomy): domain Eukaryota; kingdom Viridiplantae; phylum Streptophyta; class Magnoliopsida; order Asterales; family Asteraceae; genus Helianthus; species Helianthus annuus. The sequence continues at coordinate 69,827,028 of NC_035439.2, forward strand.
CAAGACCTTTCTTTTTGTAATTACGATTATGGTTTGGTTTCTGTCGGAAACTATAACCACAATTGTAACCCATTTTCTTGTTGATTCTTTGTTGATCTCTTGAAGTGTATTGTTTAGGTTTTCCATTAAGATTTAAATCTTTTATTTCAGAAATATTAATTTCTGTTATTTTGAAAACCTTTTGAGTCATTTTAAGTCTGACACTTCTTATTGGAAAACTCTCGTCAGAATATAATTTGTCAGAACCTTGCAAAGTATATGCCACTTTGACCGATTCATCATTCAAATTAGATTTCGAAAGTAAAAATTCTTTATCATAAACCCGTTTGTCCTTTTTGACTGTTGGCTTTGACACACTGGACCCAAACTTTGACTCGGGTTTTGACTTCGGTTTTGACACCTCATTGTCATCGCTGTCTAACACCTGATCGACCATACTTTTTATCAACTTTGACTCATGATCAGTATCTGATGACGTATATGTGACATCAATACTTTCCGGTAAGTTATCCGACGATCCAGACTCCCATTTCAAATTGATCGCTTTATTGACTCTTTCAGAATTCGGATTTCGAGGCATAAATCCATATTCGACCGGGGGCGGACATCTATTGTAGGATACACTCGGTTTCTTACCAGAAGTTTTCACTTTTTCTTCCTCTTCAGTCACAATTTTCTCTTCTTCAGACATCTCCATTTCTTCAAACGTTTTCAAGTTCTCCACCACTGGATAAATCCTGTCAACAACAAAAGACGAACATGAGTAACTGTCTAACAATTTTTTAACTTTCTCAGTCTCTATCTTCTGTGTTGCCAACTCCAACTCTAATTCAGCACACTTTTTGATATGAAAGTTAGCATCATCAAGCTGTCTAAAATATGCTACTTTCAACGTGTTCATCGCTACTGCTTGTTCACCACTCGAATCAGTATATTTGTTAATCTCTCTGTTCATTATATCATACGATTCTTTCAACTTGTGAATGTTGTGCAACAACTCATTGTTTTGTTTGATTAACGAGTCACAGTTTAAGCACTTTTCAGAAACTTCAACTTGTTCTGCATCAATCTTTAGTTCATATTCTTCTGGAACTTCTTTGACATTTCTGCTCGGTTGTAAAAACTCAGCTCTTCTTCTTTTCTCAGCTTTCGCTTCTTCCTTCAATCTCTCTTCCTCTTCTGCCTCTTCTCTGATCCTTCTTTGTTTTTCTTCAGCAGCTTCCATGACTTTTCTGCACCTTTCTGCACATTTCAAATCATAAGCATTAGCAAAGAAAGCATGAGAAGTGTTTTTGGACATCTCTTTGGTCATAAGATTTTGATCTGGACAAAAATCATCCCAAGTAAAACCTTCAGCCAACTTCTCATCATCTTGTTCAGCCAAACACACTTTGCTGTCTTTCGGAAGATACTTTTCCCAGGTAAAATTATCATATTTTCCCTGACTAACAACACGTGCTCTTTTATCAACCACATCTCTCCCATGAGCTGTTTGTGCCTGCTGCTGTGCTGGTGGTGTGATTTGATGATAAATGGCCTTCTTGTGATAGTCGTTGTTTCCGAAAGGATTCTGGGCACCAGTAGCTTCACGGTTTTTGTACTCCCGCTTGAAATGCCCCTTCTCTCTACAACGAAAACACGTAACTTTAGATTTATCAAAACCTAAAGCTGAAACGTTTGCATCACGAAAATCATCACGGCCGGTAATTTGTTTAAACTTTTCAGCACGTCTCATCACACTTGCCATACACCATTTAATGTCCATCAATTCCATTTCCTCAGCATCAATTTGATCGTAATCCTCTTTCGTGAGCATTGGATTTCCGATCTTTCCTGCAACAAAACAACTATAAGACTCTAAAATCAACCCTAACAAAGACATTTGATTTTTAGCAATTTCTTTAGTGTAGTCTTGATCATTTTCAAGGCTTAATACAATGTTACACTGAAGTTTTCTACCGTTCTTTGTTACAGAGATGTTAGGATCAAAAGATGAAAACTTGTGCTGTTGCTTGATCCTTGAGATGCCTTCTTCTCAGAAGAATCTTTAACACTGTAAGGAGTTTCGATCTTAGGAGAAAACTTTGTTGAATCAGTAACACCATGCTTATAGTACAGACTGATATCTTGTTCTCCATCGTAGTTCTTCATCCTAGCGATCTTCCTCTGCTCCATCTCTTGAGCTTCCAAATGCTTTATGAAGTCTCCTAGCTTCATCTTTTTATATTCTGCTTTGTTGGACTTCAGCATCATCAAAAATGTTCCCCATGTTTCATATGGAAGCGCATCTGCAAGTTTTTCAATTAACTCATCAGTATCTTTCTTAATACCTAACTTTGTCATATTTCTCACCAAGTTACAATATCTATCAATAATTTGCTTGGTGTTTTCATTTTTCAATCCCCGAAACAAATCAAATTCTTTCTTCATGAGAGACATTTTGTTCTTTAACATATCATCACTTCCCGTAAACTTTGCTTCCAATTCTGTCCACATTGAATATGCAGTTCCGTCATGTTGAAGCAGTATCAAGATATCTTCTTTTATAGCTTGCTGAAGCAGACTCACCATCAGTTTCTCATCACGATATTTCTTTTTATCTGCAGTACTCATCTCTCTAAGTGTTAGCGGAGTACCATTCACAACATCGTTCTTTGTGGGTTTAACATATGGTTCTTCGGTGTGTTCCCACGCGTCAAGATGATAAGCTTCGACCCAATTGCCAAAACGTTCAGACCACACGTTATAATCGTCAATATCCATGAGTTTCGGTGGTTTCTGAGACGTTCCGGTTTCGTTTTCAATCAAAGCACTCTGTGTAATCGAGGTCGGAGTAGCAAAAGCGTTATAAAATTCAGTATCCATCGTTCACAATTTTCAAAATTAACACCCTGTTCACAAAAGCGAATTAATAAATCTGATCAAATAAGCGGACCAGTAGACTTGTTCAGATAAGCGGACCAAACAACTAATTCCTTCGAATGAACTGTCTTTCGAGCGAACCGATGAGTTGACTAATGAGCGGACCAGTCAGATTGACGAATGAGCGAACTAGAAACTGTCAAATGAGCGGGCCAAGCTGAATTTTCAAGAGAACCTAACCCCAAAAATGTTCCTTGGAGCGAACCAGACAGATATTTTGGAGCGGACCTGATTGATGACGTCATTTTTGTGCGAGTACGTAAAAGCGAACCTCTTAAAAAACAGCTTTCTAGGTCGATTTTTGATCTGAAAACTTCAAGGGTTTGTTAGTTCATGATTCCGAGCTTACTGTGCAATTTTGAGCTTGTTTTACTGTGAAAATTTTTGGAAAAAATGAAGAAAGTGTAGAAAATCAGAAGAAATGCAGCTAAAATGCAAGAACTCCTCCTCCTGTGCTCTGATACCAATTGTAGGATCGTTCTCGGCCCTGTTTGAGTCGTTCAGAGAAGTTCGTATCCGAATTAAGAGGCGGAAACTAATAATTCGGTGCTATTGAAGCTGTATTCACTTTAACCTTGCTGTATTATTGATATTGAACACGATTACAAGATTTGACAGCACTTCGGCAGCATACCGGAACAAACACCTTCAACTATGTGTTTCAGATCGCTCATACAGACCTATATATAGACATACTGGTCCGCTTATACGTACATGTACGTATAAGCGGTCCTACAACGTGACACATAAGCGATCCAACAACATACCATATAAGCAACCCTGACCAAAACTGACACATAAGCGGACCTAACCTAGTGACAAATAAGCGGACCTATTACAAACTTCTATTTCTAGGTTTCCGTGCCATGCTTGATCTGTTCAACTTCAAGACTCGATGGAAGACGTAGTCAGCAGACGTAAGTGCACCAACATGAAGAAGAACCACTTGATAAGATGGAGGATGAGAAAGAGACATTACTTGTAGAGACGCCGACCATGGAGATCAAATATACACCGAACGTAGAAGAGAAAGCGGAAGAGAAGTTTGATAGCCGGCACGTGGAAAAGCTAGAAGTTGGATCGCCACCACAATTAAAAACACGGGAGAAGGCACGAAGGAACTTGGATCGACAAAGTATGGGGATACAAATGTGGTGCAAAAGGAAGTTCAAGGCAACACTAAAGTGCAGAGATAACCATCTTCCTCGTTACATGCATCGTATCAGGTTTCTTCCAGGTAAGTTCAAATTTTGGTGGTCTGACCCGTTTAAAATTTTTAAAATATTTTGTAATTCCACCGATGAAGTTTTAATTATTTGTGAGGACCGGGTGGAATTAAACGGGTTAGATAAGGTCCAGATCAAAGAAAAACCTCCTGATTAAATTTAAGTGTGGGGAAGTTTTGTAAAGTTTTGTAATTTTATATATTCGGTAGTTTGTAGAGTTTGTATATTTAGTCATTTATTTTGTACCATGAGTCTAACGTAGTAGTTTTGAGTCGTTTTATTTAGAGTCGGTACTGCTTTGGTTTTGCTTGTTTTTGTTAATGCAGGTTTGGATATGTACCACCCGTACTCAATCTCCATTCGGGTGTTTTTGGAGCTGCTTAGCAAATTTCAAGGAATTTTCCGAGTGTACCAGTTAGAGTCAGAGCCGATCGCGACCAAAATGCTATACGATCGAGCTTGATTGGATGAGAGTTTTGGAGCTTACGTGATTATAAAACCAGCTAAGTCCTTTCCAATTTGCCCTTAGTCTTTTTATTTCTTATTTATTTTTGTCTTTTGAGTCGGTTTCCATCCTACATTGAGGGCAATGTAGAGTTTAAGTGTGGGGATGGGAAACTATCGTTTAGGTCTTAGTTAGAGAGTCTTGAGTCAAAAAAAAAAAAATACAAAATACAAAATACAAAAAAATCAAAAAAAAAATTGAAAATACAAAAAAAAAGAGTTGGTCTTGCGAGTCCCGGTCCTTTAGCGCGTAGAAAACAAAAACCTTTTCAAAACGTCGGTCAAAAATGGTTTAATTGTCGAATCTGCGAGTCGGAGAGCACTTGTTTCTTTAAGTTGCGGGATAGTAGGTTGATTGAATCAGTTTTTGGGAGTAAAAGGGTTTGGGATGCCTAGGATAGTGGATGGAGCCGGAGAGTTTATTGGTTGTGCATTGTCAATATCGGTAGCCCTATTTACCACATGATAGTGAGATTTGAGCCTTTACATGTTTCATATATTTATATGTTCACTACTTTCGTTTCATGTGTGTTTACCGACTTTGTTGCATTACTTTAGAACTTGTGCGTTTTGATACAGTTTGAGACCTTCGGTTAGGATTTGGCATGGATATGATAGAGGCATTAGGATCATCTTGGTTGTGTTACCTTTGTGTTTGACCTGTTTCATCATTACCCTTAGATACACCACTTTGAGCCTACTTATTCGTTTGTTACCCATTGTTGATTGGATAACCGGATCGTATTGTGTATTGTTATCTTTATCTTGAAAATGAAACAAAAAAAAAAAAAGAAAAACGAAAAAAGAGCAAAAGATGAAAGAAAAGAAACAAAAAACGAAAAAGAAAAAAAAGGAATAAAGTTGTAGGTCAAAATGACCAATATGTTAATATTTGTTTCGTGCTTATCCGGTTTATCGTGTGATTATGTGTTTAGCCACTTATTCCCAAAAAAAAAAAAAAAAAAAAGACCCCTACCTTTAGCCTTTGCCTAACCATTAAGGCCCTCTTGATCCATGTTGAATTTTAACATTTAAGTGGAAATCTGATTGGCGTACAAGCTTATTGTCACACCCCCAAAATCCCACACGCGGAGTGCCACCGCTTGGAGGCGTGACATGACCAGGATCAAGCCATCAATCATATCAATCATAGCATTTAATAGTTAAAGTAGTTCAACAACCCGAATCAATATGATTGATGTTCAAACCAAACTTTGTTTTAAGTAGCGGAAGCATAATAATGAAAACCCAAAATAAGTTATAAGTTCAAATATCGTTCACGAATCCGTATCCCACAACGACCTGCTCCTCCCTGTGCAAGCTCCATAATGTACCTAAGGTCCTGCAAGGCATGCAGCAGATAATCAACAACTAGTTGAGCGAGTTCACAGTTAACAGTTCAGTAATAGTATAGTGTGAGTAGCGTATTGTTCGTTTGTTAAGTCGTTTATCGTTTAGTTCGTATCGCGGCCTCCCAGGCAGGTGTGCGAAGATATTAGGGGATGTTCCTCCCGAGTATTCTAGACTAGGTTTGTTTGTATCGTGGCCTACCGGGCATGTGTGCGAAGATTAGCAGATTACAGTTCGCGGCCTTCCAAAGGCAGGTGTGCGAAGTCAGTCATAATATCGCGGCCAACCCTTGGCAGGTGTGCGAAGATCGTTCAATAAGTGTTACTAGTCTAGCAGTAGGATCTATCATGTAAGTATGTCTAGTAAATCATCAAATCCCCATTCCCACCCTGGGAACCCCATGCCTTGGCTTGTGTGAACTCACCTTGGGTTGCTCGGCAGATACACAGAAAGTACAGGTAAGCTAGTAAGTGGTCAACCACGTCCTATCATGGTTATTATACAAGTCAGGTTCGTATTCAAGCACGTATGTTCTACACGTATTGTACACAAAAGAAATCATGGCAATTCACATACGTATCAGCAGTCCAATAGAAATCAGATAACAATTCTAAGCATTCGGCCCAAACAGTTGGGCTGTAACAGTGCAGGTCCAATAACAAGTATTGTCGGTCTCGAGTTATGCTGGTGTCGAGATCTCGAGTCGCAACGAAGGAGGTTTCGAGTCGCAACAGAGCTGGTCTCGGTTTGTCATGGTCCACTCGAGACTGCTCGGTCTCGAGTCGCAACCGGACTCGCAATGCCGGTCTCGAGTTGTGCTGCTGTGTGCGAGTGTTGTGGTCTCGAGTCGAGACTAGGAGTTCTCGACTCGCAACCCGTGTCCAGATCAGGAATGTAACCAACTCCCTAATTTCCATAATTTGCAGCTCAATCAGTTCCGTAATTTTAGCAAACAGAATATCAGTTTCTCAATTCAGATCAAACAACAATTAATCGATCATCATGAACATTCATATCATCATCGTACAATCGGATCATTAATCATCTAAATCAAGAACGTAAAACCGAATCATTTAACTATCATGCAACCTAAAACTTAACTGCAAATTCACAATCATCACAGCCGGTTAACAAGCATATATTCGGACCAATTTAGCATGTTACCAATGCCAATTCGATTTAATATTCATGTAGCCGATTAACACCCATCCGGTTCTATTTCCTCATGTAAGCAATTCATACAAGTAACCCTAATCGGCTAAAACAAAACATGGAACGTTAACATCATTTAACACGAAAACACAAACCAAACACTAACCGATTAAGAGTGTGATCCGATACAAGGTATGATCTTCGAGAGGGAGGAAGTTCTTGGCTGCCTTCGGTTCCGAGCCGAGAGAGAGAGGGTGTTTGGTGTGTGTGTGTTCTTGGTTGCAAAGTTGTGAAACTAAAAACCCTAAAGATGTGTGTAAGTGTAAACATATAACCGGCCAAGAGGGAGTGGGCCGAGTCCAAGTGTAGTGAGCCGAAACCCTCAATGGGCCGCCCTTGGGATCTCGAGTCGTGTAGGGCCGAAAGGGTTAATGAGATCAAGTGGGAGTTGTGCGGTTCGAGTTCAAGTAACATACATACAATCATTTAATTCGTAACACACAACAGAAATACATATCACGTAAACATGCATTTATTCAACCAGAGTAGCTCACGTAACGTTACAAGATAGGTCTAAAGTACGAGTTGTCACACTTATGATAGTATGTTTCATAGTTCGGTTTTGAGAGTTCACTTAGAAATTACATATATATTAGCCGAGAGAAGAGTGACATTGTGAGGAGTGTTGACAGTGCATAATTGATTGCTTGAAGGTAAGAAAAACTTGATTAGGTAGTCCCGTTTTCATTTAAATATTATGATTCGTCAACCTTTTGAACGTTGTAAGTCTTGCGAAACAGTTGTGTTTGATGATTTCGTAGTTCGCGTTATAACTTGTTCAAGACTTGCGTTATTGTTAAGTGTTTAAGTTGAACATGTTGCTTGGGATTATACATAAGTCTTTTTCAGGGACGAAAAAGGTTTAAGTGTGGGAATATTTGATGTGTTCCAAAATATACATATTTTTATATAATTGTTCCTACACTTTTGAGTAACTTTAGGGCTGTTCGCATTAAATTATACTCGTATGTAATTCATATTTGAAAGTTGGTGATTTTAAGTGGAAAAGAGCTATAAAATGGTGTATTTTATGTCAAAAGAAATTAATTGATTGATTAATTATTAATATCATATTTAATTTGACATAAATATTGTTAGAATTAATTAACAAAATAAATGTGCCATTAATTGATTTTTCTTTCATTCGTAGGTTTTGTACAAAAGAAAGATGACATCATTTATGTTTGTTGACTGGAGGCACTAATGGAAAAATTATTTAAATATTGTGTTGGTCATTATATAACATCTACAGCCATAGACACAAGAGACAAGAATTATTGGGGAAAAGCATGGTAGCCCAGTAGAATTACAAGACTTTCACATGGTGGGCCTCCAAAAGTAGACTTCATCCACACAAACTCTTGAAACATCAGTGGGAATTGTTTTGGTTATCCTTGGGCTTGGAAATATGTTATTGAATATTATATTAAAAAAGCCCTAATGGAATTAATAGGAAGAAGATAGTGGACGTGAAGGGGGGATTGGATCCATATATTATTTTCGAATAACATCAGACGGCAGAAACACAACAGCAGGCTGCGATCGAGAGGAAAAAAAAGAAAAGAAAGGATTGGTTCGAGCTTTAAGCCGCGATCAAGTTTCAAGTTCGGGTTTGCAATTTATTATTTTTGGTTTTGTTAGACTTTGTGTTTTACAAAATTATAAACATGTTTTGCTATTCGATTCAGACTTGTCTCTTTTTCATGACTATGATTCTTGGCTAAACTTTTCATACTACTTAGGTTGAGATGAACTAGAGGATTGTAATGCGTTTGTGACATGTCTTCGGTTATTTGATGTGATTTACATAACTTTACTTTGATATTGATCTTGATATTGCATGTTGGTATGTTTTGGTTATTTTATTAGCCAATAAATTCAGCGGTTTAGGCACGAAGAAATTCCCCCTAGACTTAGGATTTAATTTAATTCATTGATCTTAGGATTTTCGGGTTAGGTATTGTGTTGAGAAATTGACCAAGTTGACTAATAATTAAAATCATTATGTTAAAACTTGCATCCTCATCTTGTGACTCGAAAGACGATTAGGGTGAGCTAGGTTATTAGCTAATTATTGGTGGGTAGATTGGGTGACCGATAGCTCGGGCTCGTTTATTGCATCGTAATTAAGGTTTCCTAGGATTTCAATTATCAAAGTTGGGTTTGCTTTGTGATTGTGGGATTCTCTCTCAACATTATTGTCTCTGAGGTCAAAAGGATTTTATTTTCGTAGGATTTGGTATCGATAGCTCGAGTCGGTTCGTTCTAGCACTTCACATTTAGTCTTGATCTTTCGTTTGATACATCTCTAGCGGGGGGGTTAATCGAGGGAAAAAAGATATTTAACCATTGTCATTGTCAAATTAGCATTGCATGATTTTAGGGATTCGATACCTAGGTAGTTCTCTCTCATCACTGTCTGCTTCTCGTCACTTCTCCACCTTGCTTGCTTTCTTTGTTCTTTTGTTTACTCACGTTAGTATAATTAGGAAAAAATCAAAATACAAATTAAAACCAGTTAAGTATTAGTTGAGTCAGAGTCTAGATAGCGTCGCTAGTGTCTCGTGGGTTCGATACTCGGACTTCATTAGGCTTTACTACGTACGGTAGGTACACTTGCCTGTCAGTGGTCTAGCATTTAAAGAGTCGTAGTTTATAAATTTAAAACTAGGGTGTCTAGATTAGGTTAGTTTTTTTTTTTACAGACCACATTCTGCACATCAAGTTTTTGGCGCCGTTGCCGGGGACACGTAGGCGATTGCGTTATTAGCTTTGACTGATCTTATTTGTTTAATTGGTCTTATTTGTAGTTTGAGTCTTAGGGTTTGTGTCTAGTAGTAGTGTGTCTAGTCGTTTTTTTTAATAGATTTTTATTAGTTATTTTTTTTATATATTTTTTATCATGTGTTTTATCTGTGGAAGGCCCCATTACACAAAATATTGTCCAAATGATTCGGGGTGTCCCATAGATTTCGATGCTAACCCTCTTGTGCAGCCGCAGTCATATCCTTCGCAGGGGTATTCCACATATTACTCTTCTAACTCATATTCAGAGCCACAGTCATATCAGAATTCCTATCCTTCACCATATCAGAATTTCTATACTTTACCATATCAATCATGCAACGAAAATGAGTGCCCACCTTATTTTCAGACATTGGTGGAATCATGTCAAGTCATCGCTCAGTCGACAGCAGCACTAGAACAGATGTTGAGGGAAAGCAACAATCAACCCATGGATCCATTTTGTCGGCGTTGCGCTGGACCGCACAAGTATGAAGATTGTCCGGTCACTTTTCAAGGGGCGATGCCTTCACATTCAAAGGAGACGCCATTGGAGGATACTGAGAGTACAAATGAAAATGATAAGGTAGACCGGGAAGAACGAGAAGAGAAGAATGGTAAGTTCATAATTGATTTCACGTGTAGTAATGAAGAGATAGATGCGCAATTGGCTGCATATAAGAGATGGAAGGGAGAAGACTCAGAGGAAGACGAAGAAGAGTCGATTGAGGAGATAATTCCAGTCACGGAGACGAAAATGGACGTTGAAGTCCCACCCCCGGTTCAGCAAGTCGTTAATTCCAGCTATTTGTGTCCCACGCCAAGGGATATTGATGATGGCTTTTGGAGTGATGATGATGAGGGGGTAGTAGAAGAGGCAGAGGTGGAGGTGCCTGACTACACCACAGCCCGAAGTGAAGAAGTTGAAGTGTAGGATCGTTCTCGGCCCTGTTTGAGTCGTTCAGAGAAGTTCGTATCCGAATTAAGAGGCGGAAACTAATAATTCGGTGCTATTGAAGCTGTATTCACTTTAACCTTGCTGTATTATTGATATTGAACGCGATTACAAGATTTGACAGCACTTCGGCAGCATACCGGAACAAACACCTTCAACTATGTGTTTCAGATCGCTCATACAGACTTATATATAGACATACTGGTCCGCTTATACGTACATGTACGTATAAGCAGTCCTACAACGTGACACATAAGCGATCCAACAACATACCATATAAGCGATCCTGACCAAAACTGACACATAAGCGGACCTAACCTAGTGACAAATAAGCGGACCTATTACAAACTTCTATTTCTAGGTTTCCGTGCCATGCTTGATCTGTTCAACTTCAAGACTCGATGGAAGACGTAGTCAGCAGACGTAAGTGCACCAACAGACTCCCCCTCGGATGTTGACGGAGTCTTCATAGAGTCTTCGCACACGTCAATCTACAACCTTCATCAGTCGACAATCTGCCTTTGAAATATCTGTCGCTTCAAGAATCTTCGTTTTCTTTCTTCATTATCATCAAACTCCTCTCTTTCAGCTGTTGACACGGTGTCTTCAGACTCCCCCTATCACACAGCTAGGATTGTAGTCTGGAATTTAAACTTTCACTGGTTCTAAGATGGTTAACAGGCTCCCATCAGATTCCAAATTGATACCTGGCTCCATTCTCTCTCAGGATCAATATCTGGCTCAAGTCCTGTACAATCTCTACCGAACCATAAGTTTCTACAAAGATTAAAACTTTTCAACAATTGAGAAACTATGTTGAACCAAAACAATAATGATTTTGCATTCAAGGATTATTACTGGTTTTTATCAAAGCAACTTTACCATCTACACACAAACACTCCCCAAACCAGTTCTTCAAGTTTAGCACTTTGAATTTCAAAAATCAGCATCTCAACACCAGTTGTCGAAAATCTTTTTGACTTTTCAAAATTTATGCTAAAACACACCAAAAGTCTTTTTGGATTTTCTGAGAAGAAAATAAATGCAGAAATGAAATATTTACAGTCAATATTTTTTGTGAGTTTGTGCAAGAGGATCATATCAGTTATGAAACATATCACTAACACCGTTAAGCTTGATTACATTTTAAGTTCTAAACAATTTACCTAGATTGTCAGTATGTTTGTCCACTTAAATTTTCACACAGATTTCAATTGATTTGAGATACGATATTAATGTTTTAGAGACTTAAACTTAACTGTGTATCACTCCACTTGAATATACTCCCGTATCCAGATCCCAAATATTCAGTCTTACAGGTGAGTATACCACAGATGATATCTGTAAAGGGGTAGATGCGAAACCGTGAGAGCTTAGGTCAGAACTTCCGGTCAGCAGAGAGATGACGGCTCGACTTTTGGTGGGTCCCCTTTAGAGGATCTTTTATTACAACAGCAAAGATTATCAATTTTATTGTTTAATCAGATTGCTGAGGGCGAGCTTATGTTTCAAAGCTTTTAGCAGAAAGTATTATTCGGGGACTAGGTCAGTATTTCCATACAGCAGAAGTCCCGAAATAATACCCAGATATCACTGAGCATAAAGACCTAGTATCTCAGAATACGAGACCTTTCAAACAAGATTTCGGGGGTTACCCATATATCCAAGAATAGTTACCCACGAATTAAGCAAGTTTGATTTAGGTTTATATCTCGTTTCAATTTACTAAATGTGCGAAAATCTACTGACACATCCGCAGTAAGATTGTTTATCACATTTTGACTTTACAAATCTTTAGCATGCTGTGATAGTCCACTGATGTACTATCATTTCCTCTTTTATGCAACAAAAACTCAATTTTCAATTTTATCATGTTTTTGGCTTTTTCAAATTTTCTGGTTTTTGGATTTTCTAAAAATTCTTACTCCCCCTAAAATTCAAATACATCTAAAGAAAATTGAAAACAAACTGTACAGAACATGACAACTGATATCGAAACACCTCAATTCTCCATCCATTTGGCTTAAACAATCAGAACTCCCCCTCACAACAAACTATTTTCCCATAAAGATTTCAAAACACTTAAGTTTGTTTTAATCAGAATCGGAAAATAAGTTTAGTTGCTTTTACCTTTTGTAAAAATGGGGCAAAATCATCACATTGTTTACCAATTTCATGAATGATAATTAAATCAAGTTCTATTTAATGACCTTGATTTAACCACTTGTATGAACAACAACATTCCACAACTAAAAACTTTCAAACCTGTTTTTCAACCAATTACCGTCTTTTGGTTGAATTCTCAAAGTGCCGATTCCTACTCCTCGCTTACAAACCTGGGAGTTCCGGCAAGTCCTGCAAAACTTTCAAACATAGATTTAGAAGAATGCCGATTCATGATCCACGATACCATCTTGGGATCTCCGGCAAGGCAGGTTTTTATTCTTGAAAAAATATATCCACCCAAGCCTGACCTTCCTTGGGTGTAGCCTCATCATTTTCATTGTTCCTTTCAACCGACTTGTAAACCCATCCTTTGGAAAATCCTTAATGCTTTGGGCCTTACCACTGACCATTTTTCCAAAGATGCGTTTTACATTTCCGTTAAAAGTTTTTTCAACATCAATTTTCTTCTTATTAGAATAAAATTGATTTGAAATTTCAACTTTTCCAATTTTAGATTTGTAATTTTTAACATTCAGTGGCGGAAAATTCACATCGTCCACTTTCGCAACTTTTCTTAAAATCTCTTTTTCAACATGTGGCTCCTCTGATTTTATGGAATCAGAATCATCACCAGACTTTTTACCTGAACTTTTTACAACCCATTTCTGATTTGTAGCATTGTCTATTCTTTTGAAAGCACTCTTTGAACATTCTCCTTTTTCATAAGTTGAATTCTCAAAACCTGTGAACTTCCGGGTTGACAGTTCAGTTTTCTCAACAATTTTTTCTTTCATTTTTCTTGAGACTTCTTGTTTTGGTCGAAATGTTTTTGGACAATCTTTCGTAACATGACCCACAGCTTTACACTGAAAACAAGATCTCTTTTCAACCTTCTTTGGATCTTCCTTCTTCTTCATGTACTCTTGCTTCTTAGCAAGGAATTCTTGATTCGTCTGATTTCTGAATGATTTTTCTTTTTCAGCTTCGGTTGTTTTTCCTGCAACAAACATTGTTTTTGGTTTATAAACTTTTTCATTTTTATAGTTTTTCTGTGGAACAAAACCAAGACCTTTCTTTTTGTAATTACGATTATGGTTTGGTTTCTGTCGGAAACTATAACCACAATTGTAACCCATTTTCTTGTTGATTCTTTGTTGATCTCTTGAAGTGTATTGTTTAGGTTTTCCATTAAGATTTAAATCTTTTATTTCAGAAATATTAATTTCTGTTATTTTGAAAACCTTTTGAGTCATTTTAAGTCTGACACTTCTTATTGGAAAACTCTCGTCAGAATATAATTTGTCAGAACCTTGCAAAGTATATGCCACTTTGACCGATTCATCATTCAAATTAGATTTCGAAAGTAAAAATTCTTTATCATAAACCCGTTTGTCCTTTTTGACTGTTGGCTTTGACACACTGGACCCAAACTTTGACTCGGGTTTTGACTTCGGTTTTGACACCTCATTGTCATCGCTGTCTAACACCTGATCGACCATACTTTTTATCAACTTTGACTCATGATCAGTATCTGATGACGTATATGTGACATCAATACTTTCCGGTAAGTTATCCGACGATCCAGACTCCCATTTCAAATTGATCGCTTTATTGACTCTTTCAGAATTCGGATTTCGAGGCATAAATCCATATTCGACCGGGGGCGGACATCTATTGTAGGATACACTCGGTTTCTTACCAGAAGTTTTCACTTTTTCTTCCTCTTCAGTCACAATTTTCTCTTCTTCAGACATCTCCATTTCTTCAAACGTTTTCAAGTTCTCCACCACTGGATAAATCCTGTCAACAACAAAAGACGAACATGAGTAACTGTCTAACAATTTTTTAACTTTCTCAGTCTCTATCTTCTGTGTTGCCAACTCCAACTCTAAATCAGCACACTTTTTGATATGAAAGTTAGCATCATCAAGCTGTCTAAAATATGCTACTTTCAACGTGTTCATCGCTACTGCTTGTTCACCACTCGAATCAGTATATTTGTTAATCTCTCTGTTCATTATATCATACGATTCTTTCAACTTGTGAATGTTGTGCAACAACTCATTGTTTTGTTTGATTAACGAGTCACAGTTTAAGCACTTTTCAGAAACTTCAACTTGTTCTGCATCAATCTTTAGTTCATATTCTTCTGGAACTTCTTTGACATTTCTGCTCGGTTGTAAAAACTCAGCTCTTCTTCTTTTCTCAGCTTTCGCTTCTTCCTTCAATCTCTCTTCCTCTTCTGCCTCTTCTCTGATCCTTCTTTGTTTTTCTTCAGCAGCTTCCATGACTTTTCTGCACCTTTCTGCACATTTCAAATCATAAGCATTAGCAAAGAAAACATGAGAAGTGTTTTTGGACATCTCTTTGGTCATAAGATTTTGATCTGGACAAAAATCATCCCAAGTAAAACCTTCAGCCAACTTCTCATCATCTTGTTCAACCAAACACACTTTGCTGTCTTTCGGAAGATACTTTTCCCAGGTAAAATTATCATATTTTCCCTGACTAACAACACATGTTCTTTTATCAACCACATCTCTCCCATGAGCTGTTTGTGCCTGCTGCTGTGCTGGTGGTGTGATTTGATGATAAATGGCCTTCTTGTGATAGTCGTTGTTTCCGAAAGGATTCTGGGCACCAGTAGCTTCACGGTTTTTGCACTCCCGCTTGAAATGCCCCTTCTCTCTACAACGAAAACACGTAACTTTAGATTTATCAAAACCTAAAGCTGAAACGTTTGCATCACGAAAATCATCACGGCTGGTAATTTGTTTAAACTTTTCAGCACGTCTCATCACACTTGCCATACACCATTTAATGTCCATTAATTCCATTTCCTCAGCATCAATTTGATCGTAATCCTCTTTCGTGAGCATTGGATTTCCGATCTTTCCTGCAACAAAACAACTATAAGACTCTAAAATCATCCCTAACAAAGACATTTGATTTTTAGCAATTTCTTTAGTGTAGTCTTGATCATTTTCAAGGCTTAATACAATGTTACACTGAAGTTTTCTACCGTTCTTTGTTACAGAGATGTTAGGATCAAAAGATGAAAATCTTGTGCTGTTGCTTGATCCTTGAGATGCCTTCTTCTCAGAAGAATCTTTAACACTGTAAGGAGTTTCGATCTTAGGAGAAAACTTTGTTGAATCAGTAACACCATGCTTGTAGTACAGACTGATATCTTGTTCTCCATCGTAGTTCTTCATCCTAGCGATCTTCCTCTGCTCCATCTCTTGAGCTTCCAAATGCTTTATGAAGTCTCCTAGCTTCATCTTTTTATATTCTGCTTTGTTGGACTTCAGCATCATCAAAAATGTTCCCCATGTTTCATATGGAAGCGCATCTGCAAGTTTTTCAATTAACTCATCAGTATCTTTCTTAATACCTAACTTTGTCATATTTCTCACCAAGTTACAATATCTATCAATAATTTGCTTGGTGTTTTCATTTTTCAATCCCCGAAACAAATCAAATTCTTTCTTCATGAGAGACATTTTGTTCTTTAACATATCATCACTTCCCGTAAACTTTGCTTCCAATTCTGTCCACATTGAATATGCAGTTCCGTCATGTTGAAGCAGTATCAAGATATCTTCTTTTATAGCTTGCTGAAGCAGACTCACCATCAGTTTCTCATCACGATATTTCTTTTTATCTGCAGTACTCATCTCTCTAAGTGTTAGCGGAGTACCATTCACAACATCGTTCTTTGTGGGTTTAACATATGGTTCTTCGGTGTGTTCCCACGCGTCAAGATGATAAGCTTCGACCCAATTGCCAAAACGTTCAGACCACACGTTATAATCGTCAATATCCATGAGTTTCGGTGGTTTCTGAGATGTTCCGGTTTCGTTTTCAATCAAAGCACTCTGTGTAATCGAGGTCGGAGTAGCAAAAGCGTTATAAAATTCGGTATCCATCGTTCACAATTTTCAAAATTAACACCCTGTTCACAAAAGCGAATCAATAAATCTGATCAAATAAGCGGACCAGTAGACTTGTTCAGATAAGCGGACCAAACAACTAATTCCATTGAATGAACTGTCTTTCGAGTGAACCGATGAGTTGACTAATGAGCGGACCAGTCAGATTGACGAATGAGCGAACTAGAAACTGTCAAATGAGCGGGCCAAGCTGAATTTTCGAGCGAACCTAACCCCAAAAATGTTCCATGGAGCGAACCAGACAGATATTTTAGAGCGGACCTGATTGATGACGTCACTTTTGTGCGAGTACGTAAAAGCGAACCTCTTAAAAAACAGCTTTCTAGGTCGATTTTTTATCTGAAAACTTCAAGGGTTTGTTAGTTCATGATTCCGAGCTTACGGTGCAATTTTGAGCTTGTTTTACCGTGAAAATTTTTGGAAAAAATGAAGAAATTGTAGAAAATCAGAAGAAATGCAGCTAAAATGGCAAGAACTCCTCCTCCTGTGCTCTGATACCAATTGTAGGATCATTCTCGGCCCTGTTTGAGTCGTTCAGAGAAGTTCGTATCCGAATTAAGAGGCGGAAACTAATAATTCGGTGCTATTGAAGCTGTATTCACTTTAACCTTGTTGTATTATTGATATTGAACGCGATTACAAGATTTGACAGCACTTCGGCAGCATACCGGAACAAACACCTTCAACTATGTGTTTCAGATCGCTCATACAGACCTATATATAGACATACTGGTCCGCTTATACGTACATGTACGTATAAGCGGTCCTACAACGTGACACATAAGCGATCCAACAACATACCATATAAGCGATCCTGACCAAAACTGACACATAAGCGGACCTAACCTAGTGACAAATAAGCGGACCTACTACAAACTTCTATTTCTAGGTTTCCGTGCCATGCTTGATCTGTTCAACTTCAAGACTCGATGGAAGACGTAGTCAGCAGACGTAAGTGCACCAACATGAAGAAGAACCACTTGATAAGATGGAGGATGAGAAAGAGACATTACTTGTAAAGACGCCGACCATGGAGATCAAATATACACCGAACGTAGAAGAGAAAGCGGAAGAGAAGTTTGATAGCCGGCCCGTGGAAAAGCTAGAAGTTGGATCGCCACCACAATTAAAAACACGGGAGAAGGCACGAAGGAACTTGGATCGACAAAGTATGGGGATACAAATGTGGTGCAAAAGGAAGTTCAAGGCAACACTAAAGTGCAGAGACAACCATCTTCCTCGTTACATGCATCGTATCAGGTTTCTTCCAGGTAAGTTCAAATTTTGGTGGTCTGACCCGTTTAAAATTTTTAAAATATTTTGTAATTCCACCGATGAAGTTTTAATTATTTGTGAGGACCGAGTGGAATTAAACGGGTTAGATAAGGTCCAGATCAAAGAAAAACCTCCTGATTAAATTTAAGTGTGGGGAAGTTTTGTAAAGTTTTGTAATTTTATATATTCGGTAGTTTGTAGAGTTTGTAGATTTAGTCATTTATTTTGTACCATGAGTCTAACGTAGTAGTTTTGAGTCGTTTTATTTAGAGTCGGTACTGCTTTGGTTTTGCTTGTTTTTGTTAATGCAGGTTTGGATATGTACCACCCGTACTCAATCTCCATTCGGGTGTTTTTGGAGCTGCTTAGCAAATTTCAAGGAATTTTCCGAGTGTACCAGTTAGAGTCAGAGTCGATCGCGACCAAAATGCTATACGATCGAGCTTGATTGGATGAGAGTTTTGGAGCTTACGTGATTATAAAACCAGCTAAGTCCTTTCCAATTTGCCCTTAGTCTTTTTATTTCTTATTTATTTTTGTCTTTTGAGTCGGTTTCCATCCTACATTGAGGGCAATGTAGAGTTTAAGTGTGGGGATGGGAAACTATCGTTTAGGTCTTAGTTAGAGAGTCTTGAGTCAAAAAAAAAATACAAAATACAAAATACAAAAAAATCAAAAAAAAAATTGAAAATACAAAAAAAAAGAGTTGGTCTTGCGAGTCCCGGTCCTTTTGCGCGTAGAAAACAAAAACCTTTTCAAAACGTCGGTCAAAAACGGTTTAATTGTCGAATCTGCGAGTCGGAGAGCACTTGTTTCTTTAAGTTGCGGGATAGTAGGTTGATTGAATCAGTTTTTGGGAGTAAAAGGGTTTGGGATGCCTAGGATAGTGGATGGAGCCGGAGAGTTTATTGGTTGTGCATTGTCAATATCGGTAGCCCTATTTACCACATGATAGTGAGATTTGAGCCTTTACATGTTTCATATATTTATATGTTCACTACTTTCGTTTCATGTGTGTTTACCGACTTTGTTGCATTACTTTAGAACTTGTGCGTTTTGATACAGTTTGAGACCTTCGGTTAGGATTTGGCATGGATATGATAGAGGCATTAGGATCATCTTGGTTGTGTTACCTTTGTGTTTGACCTGTTTCATCATTACCCTTAGATACACCACTTTGAGCCTACTTATTCGTTTGTTACCCATTGTTGATTGGATAACCGGATCGTATTGTGTATTGTTATCTTTATCTTGAAAATGAAACAAAAAAAAAAAGAAAAACGAAAAAAGAGCAAAAGATGAAAGAAAAGAAAAAAAAAACGAAAAAGAAAAAAAAGGAATAAAGTTGTAGGTCAAAATGACCAATATGTTAATATTTGTTTCGTGCTTATCCGGTTTATCGTGTGATTATGTGTTTAGCCACTTATTCCCAAAAAAAAAAAAGACCCCTACCTTTAGCCTTTGCCTAACCATTAAAGCCCTCTTGATCCATGTTGAATTTTAACATTTAAGTGGAGATCTGATTGGCGTACAAGCTTATGATAGTATGTTTCATAGTTCCGTTTTGAGAGTTCACTTAGAAATTACATATATATTAGCCGAGAGAAGAGTGACATTGTGAGGGGTGTTGACAGTGCATAATTGATTGCTTGAAGGTAAGAAAAACTTGATTAGGTAGTCCCGTTTTCATTTAAATATTATGATTCGTCAACCTTTTGAACGTTGTAAGTCTTGCGAAACCGTTGTGTTTGATGATTTCGTAGTTCGCGTTATAACTTGTTCGAGACTTGCGTTATTGTTAAGTGTTTAAGTTGAACATGTTGCTTGGGATTATACATAAGTCTTTTTCAGGGACGAAAAAGGTTTAAGTGTGGGGATATTTGATGTGTTCCAAAATATACATATTTTTATATAATTATTCCTACACTTTTGAGTAACTTTAGGGCTGTTCGCATTAAATTATACTCGTATGTAATTCATATTTGAAAGTTGGTGATTTTAAGTGGA
Organism: Helianthus annuus; assembly: GCF_002127325.2. Taxonomy (NCBI): domain Eukaryota; kingdom Viridiplantae; phylum Streptophyta; class Magnoliopsida; order Asterales; family Asteraceae; genus Helianthus; species Helianthus annuus. The sequence goes on from NC_035439.2 coordinate 69,847,382, forward strand.
AAAGAGCTATAAAATGGTGTATTTTATGTCAAAAGAAATTATATTGATTGATTAATTGTTAATATCATATTTAATTTGACATAAATATTGTTAGAATTAATTAACAAAATAAATGTGCCATTAATTGATTTTTCTTTCATTCGTAGGTTTTGTACAAAAGAAAGATGACATCATTTATGTTTGTTGACTGGAGGCACTAATGGAAAAATTATTTAAATATTGTGTTGGTCATTATATAACATCTACAGCCATAGACACAAGAGACAAGAATTATTGGGGAAAAGCATGGTAGCCCAGTAGAATTACAAGACTTTCACATGGTGGGCCTCCAAAAGTAGACTTCATCCACGCAAACTCTTGAAACATCAGTGGGAATTGTTTTGGTTATCCTTGGGCTTGGAAATATGTTATTGAATATTATATTAAAAAAGCCCTAATGGAATTAATAGGAAGAAGATAGTGGACGTGAAGGGGGGATTGGATCCATATATTATTTTCGAATAACATCAGACGACAGAAACACAACAGCAGGCTGCGATCGAGAGGAAAAAAAGAAAAGAAAGGATTGGTTCGAGCTTTAAGTCGCGATCAAGTTTCAAGTTCGGGTTTGCAATTTATTATTTTTGGTTTTGTTAGACTTTGTGTTTTACAAAATTATAAACATGTTTTGCTATTCGATTCAGACTTGTCTCTTTTTCATGACTATGATTCTTGGCTAAACTTTTCATACTACTTAGGTTGAGATGAACTAGAGGATTGTAATGCGTTTGTGACATGTCTTCGGTTATTTGATGTGATTTACATAACTTTACTTTGATATTGATCTTGATATTGCATGTTGGTATGTTTTGGTTATTTTATTAGCCAATAAATTCAGCGGTTTAGGCACGAAGAAATTCCCCCTAGACTTAGGATTTAATTTAATTCATTGATCTTAGGATTTTCGGGTTAGGTATTGTGTTGAGAAATTGACCAAGTTGACTAATAATTAAAATCATTATGTTAAAACTTGCATCCTCATCTTGTGACTCGAAAGACGATTAGGGTGAGCTAGGTTATTAGCTAATTATTGGTGGGTAGATTGAGTGACCGATAGCTCGGGCTCGTTTATTGCATCATAATTAAGGTTTCCTAGGATTTCAATTATCAAAGTTGGGTTTGCTTTGCGATTTTGGGATCTTCTCTTAACATAACTGTCTCTGAGGTCAAAAGGATTTTATTTTCGTAGGATTTGGTATCGATAGCTCGAACCGGTTCGTTCTAGCACTTCACATTTAGTCTTGATCTTTCGTTTGATACATCTCTAGCGGGGGGGGGGGGGGGTTAATCGAGGGAAAAAGATATTTAACCATTGTCATTGTCAAATTAGCATTGCATGATTTTAGGGATTCGATACCTAGGTAGTTCTCTCTCATCACTGTCTGCTTCCCGTCACTTCACCACCTTGCTTGCTTTCTTTGTTCTTTTGTTTACTCACGTTAGTATAGTTAGGAAAAAATCAAAATACAAATTAAAACCAGTTAAGTATTAGTTGAGTCAGAGTCTAGATAGCGTCGCTAGTGTCTCGTGGGTTCGATACTCGGACTTCATTAGGCTTTACTACGTACGGTAGGTACACTTGCCTGTCAGTGGTCTAGCATTTAGAGAGTCTTAGTTTATAAATTTAAAACTAGGGTGTCTAGATTAGGTTAGTTTTTTTTACAGACCACATTCTGCACATCACATACAAATATACATATTTACGCTAAATGCTCATTTTTCGTTTCTTGTGTGAATAGCCGCCTGGTTCTTACGACTCTAGAACTTGCCACGACAATACATTCCCAGTCCTTACCAACTTAAACCCAAGTAAGTAAATGATGGAGGCATTAGGACTAACCCTTTTTCTTTCAACACCATTATTTTATTGTTCTTCTCACCTACCCAAAAATTCCCCCTAGTTAACCCCTTTGAGCCTAAACCTTTTCATTTCTTAACCCAAAACCCTTTTTACCCACCAAAAACCCTTTTTATTTTTACCTTTTATTTTAGTAACAAGCTCGGTTTTCGTGTGACTATCGAAAAAAATGATATTTTACAATGAAGTTGGAAATAAACAAACAAAGCTCCTCAAACAAAAGCTTGTTTGAATAAATACTTCATTAAAAAATAAAAAGTCACAAAAACAAAATGTTTTACGAAAACCGACGCTTCTTACGCCTTTCGCCCTTTTCCACTAACCACTAACCCAACTACCCACCTTTAACCCAAGCCTAACCCTTCACCCAAAAAGTCCTCTTGATATTTACAAAGGTATAAAGTTAAAAAGGAGGATGATTGATTGCTTGGCAAGCTTATGGTAGGAATAAGTTCCATGCCGCTCTCGAGTGATTCACTAAAAATACACCTTCGGCCGAGTGTGAGTGATTTTCCCCCGTGAGGTATGTGAACCTGTATATAGATGAAATTTTAAAAAGGAATGTTATGCCTTAATAAATAATTTACCTTATGAAAAGTTTTTCATAAATCATGACGAAGAGAATTGTAAATAAGTAAAAATAAAACCTAAACAATCTTGGAAATTCCCGACACTCTATGACAAGCCCAAAACTTTCTCTTCTACCCATTCCATTTGGGAGTGTAAGCCACATATTAAAGAGTTTTGCTTGAGGACAAGCAAAAATTCAAGTGTGGGGATATTTGATGTGTGTAAAATGAAACATATAAATTACATCAAATAAGGCATAAAACTAACCCTTTTTAAGTACTAATGTTGGAAAAAGTGTATTTTTGTCTTCCTTTTGTATTTTCAGGATTAAATGAGCTCAAATTAACAAAAGAAGCAAAAAAGACAGCTAAATCTAACATAAATACAAGAAAGGGAACAAAAGTGGACTGCCCGACCCCTCGACAGCATCCTCCCAAGCAAAACAGAGAAGACAGAAGACTGAACACGCCCCGTGCTCAGCGAGCACGGGGCCATGCCCAAGAAGCAGCAGAAAAGACAAACCTGTAGAAGCTTCTATTGCTCGCCACGGGGCCGTGCCCAGTGAACACGGGGGCGTGCCCAAAGTACTGCAGACGCATTAATTGTAATTGCGAATTACAATTAATGAGGAGAGATAGTGTCAGACGGGCACGGGGCCGTGCCCAGGCTTCTGTTCAGCCTATAAATAGGAGTGCTTGGATCCATTGCAACTCATCCCTTGGCACACCACCTCTCTCACACTTCATCCACCACCCACCACCATCACAACACCATCATCCACCACCATCATCCATTGTCCATCATAGAGTGTGTGAGTCGTCTCGGGATCCAAGATTGATCGTAAGAGTTCTTGACAATCAAGGCCATGTTTGCCTAAGTCTCTTACATCACTTGGTGAAGACAAGTGTTTAGTATAACACCTTTTATTTTTAATCTTTTGCACTTCTTAATTGGTTTTGTATTAATGACTTTAATAACTAGTTTCTTATGTTGAAGGTGATTCTTCCTTATCGTTTGTCCGTGGTGTCTTGGCATTATTACTGTCTATATAAATAAAAGATTTTCACCATTCATATCTCCACGGTCTATATGGAGGTATGTTGGCTACCTGGTCGGGGGTTAAGGGAACGGTTTGGTAAGGGTCTTGCCCTTGTTTAGCGTTTAGAGGTCCTGCAAGGGACCTGGGTCAAATTTAGTAGGACCTCCTTTAATACCCAAAGGTATTGGATGGCGGGGGTCCAAACTCTTTGATCCCCTCATAAGTTAACTACTGTTAATACTATAACCCGACTATTTAGGACTGTATCCCTGCTGACTCAGACTACTTAGTCGAGGGTAACGTCACCTCCAAAAGAGGGGCCTACCATAATTTGCATTAATAACTTAATTAATTATCTTTCAATAATCCGACCCTTTAGGATTGTATCCTTGCTGACTCAAACTACTGGGTTGAGGGTAACGTCGCTTTCAAAAAAGGGGCCTACTACAATAACTAAGATAATCTCTTAAACAAGTGCAAAAGTGCGAAAATAATCAAAAGTTATACTAACACACGAGTCGGATCCAAGTGATTCATCTTGTCTATCTGTTTTTATTTTTATTTTATTTTTCAGCATTTAGTTAGTTTTATTTTTCTTTGTTTTAAAAAAAAATCTTTTTCTAACATTTTGATTTGATTAGACGTTGAGGATAAACAGGTACTAAAAGCTCTTGTGTCCTTGGACGACCTCGGTATCTTACCAACACTATACTACATCCACGATGGGTGCACTTGCCCATATGTGTGTTTAGTGTTAGTAAATATCGTGTTTTATAAATTTAAAACTTGGCTAAAGTGTAAAAAGGGCTTGAAATATATATCTAAAACATATACATACTTACACGCATCACCATACTCCTGTAACTCCTGCGCCATTGAAAACTTGGAGGTGGTCATCAGGATCTGTCAAGCCGTTGTATTTGCCCACGTTGTGTGGCAATTTTGTCTTGTCAATATCGGCTGTCGCGATCTCTTTAATGAATTTGGAATTTTCAGCCATGCCGTCTGGGCGATAGCTCAGAGAATAGTCATGTTCTGCTTTTAGGTTGTAGCCCGCGCGTTTGTGTGGTTTGTACGACTCATGTTCCGGTGGTAATCTGCTGAATACCGTGCTTTCTCCTTTGTATGTCGGATCGTCCTCCTCATCGTCCCATTCACCATAAGTATCGCGCGTGTCATGCACACTTGGCTTTTTGATGTTTGGCACAGGTCCTTTTTCTGGACGCAAGTTCCATACGTTGGCCTGCTGAGTCGTGTGGGTGCTCATAGACATTTGCTGTGGAGTGGTGAAGACAGATTGGTTGGCTTGTGCTTGGAGCAAGGCTTGTTGCACGCTCAGCTGCGTGTAGACGAGATTTAGGGATGCCATTTGTTCAGTATACCAGGAAGCCAGAGTTTTTCCTTCGGGTAGCCCTAAAAGTGCTGAAAAGTTCAGCTGTGTTTGGACCGGTGGGGTTGATGGACCAGCCCCACGATTTTGTGTGGGTATTTCCGGAGGTGTTTGATTGACTATACCTGTAGGTTGAAAAACAGCCCCATTTGTTGTTTGGTTAACAACTCTGGTTAGGGTTGGAAAGTAGCCCCATTTGTGGTTTGGCTAACCACTCTGGATGCGCTTCCGAAGATGTCTGGGAACTTGTTTGTTCGCCCTTCTTGGATGGTCTCGTTCCCTTGGACTCTTTGGACCTGCCCGGTGTCCTGGATGAGTCCAAACGAAGAGACTTCTCCGTCCATCTGAGGAGAAGGGTTTTGTTCAGCCATTTCGAAGAGTTTTTCGAAGAGAAAAGAGATGAGGGTAGTTTTGAAAAAATGTGGATGGCACCAATGATGAAACACAGGTTAACACTAAGGTTAATTTGTGAGATTGTCTCTTCTGTGGGTTCAGTCTCCTTCTCTGCTCGTCAAATGGCTATGTTCCTGCAAAACAGCAACACCGTTAGCTCGTTAAGAGGGGAATATGGGGGTTTCCCTCTTAACCAAGCTCCGGCGTGAGAATAAGTACCGTTCTGAGGAAGAAAACAGTGTGTGTATAGTGTGGGAGTATGGAGGGTAGAATAGAATCAACCTGAATGATGAAGGGTCCTATTTATAGCTGGAGGGTGAAGGAGGGAGGAGTAACTTTGCCAGCTGCTATGGGGCGCCAACTGTCCGACCAAGGGGAATATCCTCTTGGTCTCCTCTGTTGCGGTCAGGGTAGTGGTACACGTGGCGTGCCCTTGTTCGTCTATGTTGGAGACGTCGTACCGCCGCTGTCGGTATGCTCCTTAGACTCGTTGTAGGTCCACATGGCGCTTGGTGACTGGTGACACGTGTTGTCCTTCTTATAGGGAGGAGCATCTCTTGGTGCCACCTTGACGTCTTCCAGAAGCTTTTGGAAGTTTCTGGATGTTCTTGCTGATGTAAGCGCCATGTTGGATGAAAAAGTGGTGTGGTCCTTGCCATGTAGGCAAAGAATTGGGACCATACCTCTTCAATTTGATATTTTGTTTCCTGTTGTTGAGTTACCTATCTTATGAGTATAAACAAATGCATTTACAGATCTTGAACAAGTTTTCATGCATCACATTAGCAGGAGTTGCAACCGAATATCTCCTTTACGGTTATGCTGAAGGAGGCCTTGTTGATGTTAACACGGTAAATATAAACTTTTCATATTTGTTTTATTTTAAATTTTGTTGTAATTTTTTTTGGGATTCTAAACTAAATATTTCCATTTAACCTTGTACTATGGCAAATAGAATAGTTTTCATGAAAATTTACAATTTACGTCAATGTGAGGTTGACCAGTTTTGCTGGATGGGTTGCTCAAAAGCTTGGGATTCACTCAAAAGAAAGCAGATTCTCAGGTGAGATGGGCCATACTAAACACCATCCTAATCCTGCGCCACCACGAACAAGCACGCGCCCTTCTTGCTAAAGCCATGTCGGAGTGGAAATCCGTGGGGTCTTGCATTGATGTTATAGAGAAAAACATTGATAAAACTGATATTTAATGTACTCATTCTTCACAAGTTGTCTTGTTTCCTAATATTTGACAAGTCTGCTGCTGGAACAAAGCTACTGCTATATTATACTTGTAGATAACGATGTCATATGACATAGACGGAAACAGGGCGGCTTGTCAGGCTCCATGTCGTAACTGTTGCTGCATCACCTCCATCCCTGTGTGGCTCGCCTCTCACTATCTTGTCCCGCAACCATCTAAACTCAATGGCATTACTGACTTGATCTTTTAACATGTACATACAATACGGTATGTTGAATAATATATATATTTGAATTTGAATGTATCATACAATACCTATATAAGATGTCAAACATTAATAGATACAGATGTAGATTTAGGTAAATAAGGAGATTATCAAAGATAAATAAAAGAAGCAAAAGGGTGAGAAGAAGTTATCAATCTTTGATCTAAGGATAATCAAGGGATAGGATGACTTGGGTGACATGTGAACTAAGATTGATGTAAAGCTGGGAGGGGCATTATGGGAATTGCCCACCATTGTTGACTTTCTTCTAGTTCCATCAAAATTTACAAGTGCATATAGTTTTTTAGAAATATAAAACTGAGCATTTTTCTCTCTTTATGTCGAGTATAGTATTGTTATATGTCTTTTCGGTGAAGTTGATTGCAAACTTAGTTAGCGATAAGAGCGTGCGCAAATGGTTCAACGATTGAAATATCGAAGCAGCGTGAATGCTAGGTGCGTTAAGCGTTTAGGCGTCGAGAGGGAAAAGCGATGAGAGTATCGAAGCGATGAGATTGATAGATGCGATAATCGTTAAAGCGTTGAAGCGTTGAGAGGGGAAGTGAGGGTGAAGTGAAATAGATCTCAACGAAGTTGAGATTGCGTTGCTGTAGAGTTATGGAAAGTCTAGCGATGGTGCGATCGAGAAGTAATGAGATGCTGCGTCTTGTGAAGGAGTTTAGCGTGTTGAAAACAGTCTTAATACTATAAGAGGTTTAATAACGTTCAACTCCACATGGCATTTTCTTCACGAGAGTTTGTTAGTATGGCAAATCACTTATATATAGGAAGTACCAACGCCGTATCCACCATACTTTGGCCACACGTCCTCCGTCCCTTGAATAGATGTCACGCTTTGTCGACATGGTTAAGACGCTTATATATAGGAAGTACCAGCGGCGTATCCACCACGCTTAACCACGCTTTTAACGTTATAGCATCATTAGAACTTACTACGATCCCCATGCACTTACCAAAATAATCCTGTGTGCACCCGTGATGAATTTGGCCCTTGCATGTTTATCGTAACTTATTCCAAAGATGCATAGTTGGGGTAAAACATATTATATCGTGATATACTATATAGTGCTAGTAATAGAATCTGTGTGTGAACTTAGTCTAGGTGTGAGAACGAGAGAGAGAGAGAGAGAGAGAGAGAGAGAGAGAGTTTCAGTTCGCCAGGTTGTCTCTTGCATGCCCATGGATTCAGCAGCAGTTTGAAAGGTTAACCTATTCGGGAATCTCCGGATCTATGCTTATTTTCAAGAGAGAGAGAGAGTGTGTGTGTGTGTGTGTGTGTCGGCATCGCACATTGGGGCGACATCGGGCAATAGAACAATTATAAAGTATAAGTATCAACGTCGAGAATCGTACCATTAACAGCGTCGTTCTGTGCCTGGTTGGTGTTGATGTTGAAGACTCTTGCTTGGGCTGTGGTTGTTGTTGGAGCTTCTACTGCGGGTGTTGCGGCTGCTGTAGCTACTGGTGCGGCGGCTGTTGGGGTTGCTGGCTGCGTCGGCGGTGCTGGAAGTGCTAGTGTGTCTTGGTGTCGTGGTCCTGTGCGGAAGTGGCTGGTGAAGTGACCAAAACAGTTGCAATTCGTGCAATAGCGACAGTTTGCTCCTGCCTGGTGATGATAAGTACATTTCTGACACAGGGGGAGAGTTCCAGTGTAGGTACGCTTCGGGTAAAATGGGACTGCTTGGAGAGGCTTGGGTTTTGGCGGTGTAGTTGCTGAGCAATTTAGACTCGTACTCTTTCTCTTGCGGCTAGGCTTGGCGGTGTCTTGTGGCAGTGCGGCGTCGTCGGATGATTCAGTGGTAGCTTGGTTAGCCTTGTTGGTGGAATCCTTAGAGAAGAATCCAGCCAAGATTCGCTTGTCGTTGATCTCTGCGGCCAGGCGATAGCCTTCTTCGATGGTAGCCGGTCTTGCAGCTTCGACAAAATCGCCCACACACTCAGGTAAAGCACGTATGTACTTCTTGATGGCCTTTTCGGGAGTGTCGACTTGGCTTGGGCAAATGATGCTAAGCTGTTTGAACCTTGCTGTGAGGCTGGCGTCGTCGCCTTCAATTTGCTTGATATCCTAAAATTCGTTTTCTAGTTTCTGGACTTCGTGGGGAGGGCAGTACTCTTCCTTCGTGAGCTCTTTCAGCTCATCCCCGGAGAGCGCGTAGGCTGTAGCGTTCCCACGTCTGTTACGCTCGATTGTCCACCAGTCGAGGGCTCTTGATTAAAATACTCCTGTAGCGCATGTAGTACGAAAATACTCGGGGCACCCACTCTGACGGAGGGTAACCTTGATCGCATCGAACCACTGCAGTAGTTGAGATACACCTTCATTGCCTGTGAAGACCATCGTGTCACAAGCTTTGAACTGTTTGTAGGAGAAAGTAGACTTTGGTGCATCGATCTTAGAGTCTTCCGATGTCTGAGAATTGCTGAGAGATTGAACCTGCGTGATGATTTGAGGAATAACCTTGCCATTTCCTTGGCCACGAGCGAGGCGATCCTCTTATCGGCGTTTCTTCTGGCTTGATGTCGCGTGTTGGAAGCGTTCGAAGACATCTAGACAAAGAGATTGGAATGAGATTCTATCATAATGATTTTTTTTTGAAATTGCGTTGCGATTTAGCGCGTTAAAACTTGTTATAGTTGGTATAGTAATACCTATTGACATAAGAGACACGAAAAGTTTCTCACGTATTCACATAAGCACATGTAATCATATACAATATACTTATATATATAGCGCGAGGACGCGTTTTTAAAAGAGAGTTGTTAGGATTTAGTTTTGTTGCGGGTATTTTAGCTCTTGTTTTATATTGCAATGGCTATGCGAGTTGTGCATATATTCGGAAAGCGAAAAGCGGTAAACTGAGAAATCGATAAAGCGTAAAATCTTCAAATCGAAAGCACATAAACATGATAAAATTCGATGATACATAAAATCGACGATTGCAGGCTTAAAAGTAAGTAGAGTATCTTGGGTTTGAGACAGCGACTACCCAAAGGGAGATTCGACCATTCTCTTGAGTACGGGCACACACTTTGGCCTAATAGGTAAATGCTCTCACCGTATTGCGGCTAATGACACTACCCTTCCAGTTACTACGCGTCCTGAGTCATTGAAACGATTGAGACTTTGGTGAGATCTTTGAAAGATCATATTAGGGAGTGGAACGGGTTATTAAGATGCGGGTTTTACCCCTAACTTAATAACTTCGCTCCTAACTGTGGTAGAACAACCACGGGATAGAAATGGAGATTTTCGTTGAGGTATGGATATCACTCCTAACTCAATGAAAGGTTCTCGTGCGAGAGCAAAATACGCGGAGTGAGTGATCTTGTCGAGAGTTCTTGGTTTCCACACCTAATCTCGATACAATCACTCGATGGTGTTGTACGAGTGTTTTCAAACGTGTACATTGTGTTAGCCTTAGGAAAGGCAAAAATGAGTTTTTAGCCTTAGGAAAGGCTCCCTTCGTACGAACCCAATAGGTGCATACGAAGGTGCAATATGGGTTTGTTCAGGAGTATAGCATGTGGGTTCGTACGAAGCCCCAAGTGGGTTCGTACGAAGGTGGTCTGTTTGGTACTTAGACTATAGACTAAGTCTGTTTACATGACTCGACCTAATTCCCTATAGTTATGGCTCTGATACCAATCTGTCACACCCCAACCGATGGCGGAATCATCGGGGTGCGACACTAAGTGAATCAGATTGTTCAAGAGAATCCATAACAACTATTTAGTGACAATATTTAACAAGTTCATTATCCCATACTAATAAACAAATATTTCAACAAACAGTCATAACGGGTAACAAGTCTCTCAAACAAATCAAAATCCGACAACTTAGATTTTAGGCGGGTTTCTAGGGATCCTATCCATTTGCTGCTATGATAATAATCAACCTGTCACATACGTTAAAATAAATTCAATACAATAATGTAAAGGTGAGTACACAAGTTTAGCATAAGTATAGTATAAAAGCGTTTACACATAACCAGCATGTAACACGTAATACGAGGAATCAAGGAACTAGATGCAACCTAACCACATGACTGTGAGTAGAGTATGTGCGACCCGTGTTCACCGAAGCGAACATGTGAAGTAAAGTATGTGATCCTTAACAACCCCTGAATAAATAGGTGCTGAGTCCAAACTATAGTACTATCGTTGCTAAGGGCGGTAAGGCAAGTCATCACTGTGCAACATAGCAACAAGTATTCAACAAATCACGTATATCATGCGAGTGCGGTTAGCGTTTATAAAGCGTTTAAGTGTTGTGTTTTTTGATAGAGAACGTATGTAACACCCAAAAGTGCGTTAAGCGAATAAAGGTTCGAGTATACTCACAGTGTGTGCTTAGCGAGTAAACACAATCTGAAATGGATTGAAGGGAGCGCCGGATCAGCCTGCGTACGGGAACAGAAGCGTAAGTCCTCCAAAGTGTTGAAATAATCGAAATCGGAGTGTTAAGTGGGAAACAGAGGCTTCGTATGAATCAAGTGCCTTCGTACATGTGTGGCTTCCGTTGCCCAAAATCGAGTGTGCTTCGCGTCTGTCTTCAGGAAATCGAGTGTTCATCTGTCACACCCCAACCGATGGCGGAATCATCGGGGCGCGACACTGAGCGAAACAGATTGTCCAAAAGTTTCCATAACAATTATCATTACCAATTAATTTAAAATAACATATACCATGTCTCAAAAGGTAAACAAATTATTACAGACAAAATCTAGGCAAATAGTTCTATTCCGACAACTCAGATTTTCAAAATAGCCCAATTGTTTATCTGCTTTTAGAGACTCTTGATTTCATTTGTACAGACAACTATTTGTTGGCCTCTAGAGCTTTATTTTAGCTTCGATATCCTAGCAGATAAGCATCCTAAGATCCTGTTACATACGTTATAATAAAAGTCAATACACATAGTGTAAAGGTGAGCATACAAGTTTGATAATAGCATATAGAGTTCGAAATAGTTTACGCATAACCAGCACGTACACGGAGGAAAACGAAGCATGTTAATTATCGACATGAACATATCGATACCAATGACTGTGGGTTGACTGTCCAAGGCAGTTCGTAATACATGATCACCACTGTAATCTATGCAAATAATTGTCCTTAACAACCCCCGTGTGAACGGGTGCTAAGTCCAAACTATAGTACTATCGTCGTTAAGGCAGGTAGACAGCATTCCATGTGTAAACATAACAAACAAGCATTCATTAAGTCACGTATATCATGCGGTAACGGTTAGCGTCTAAAGTATTGCGTAGTGTGTTCGATGTGATTTAGAATAAGTAATGTATGTAACACCCAAACGTGCGTAAAGCAAAAAGGGATCGAGTATACTCACAACGGTTGATGGATTGAAGGGAGCGCTTGAGAGTAAGGTTAGCCTGAATAGTTGATAGCATAATGATAAGTGACGCGTAAAACGGAAACAAGTGTTGATGGGTCGGTCAGCTGGTCGATCGGATAGCTGTCCGATCGGTCGGCTGGCCGTGCGTGTGACAGTCCGTTCGGACAGTTTTCCGGTCGGACGTTAGTCCGATCGGATGACTGTTCGAGTGGATTATTTCTTCCTTTGAATAGGATGTGTTTGTGTATGATGGTTTGACTTTTGAAGTTTTTGTTGTAGCTTTTGAAAACATTGAAGTGTTTCTATCTTTCAGGTCGGTCGATCAGACGGTCGTTCGATCGGCCGGCAACCCGATCGGCTCACACTTCAGTGAACTCAAGCTTGCAGCAGGGTGTCACTCGATCGGACAGTAATTCGATCGGGTGGCATTCCTAGTGCATTGAACATGTTGAAAAATCGGTTAAGTGTTAAAGCCTAAGTATCTCATGATCCGAAGAGTAATCCGATCGGCTGGTAGTCCAATCAGCTAGCTGTTCGTTCAATACTCAAACTTTGGATGAATTGGTTAAGTGTGGGACCATAGTGCAAGCCGATCGGCTGACCGGCCGTTCGGGTGGCTGTCCGTTCGGACAACAGTCTGATCAGACAGCACCCCGTCCTGGTCGTCCCGTTCGTCTTACACTTGGTTGTTTTTGTTTGTTTATAGTTTTATCGAGGTATTTTGATAACAAGTCAAAACAACAGGAACCTTGTCAATACTTGATTCTCCTGACCGGACAGGAATCACACGAATCCGATTAGTGAACTGTTCGAGACGGTGGTTCATGTTTATCCCGAATATCGGTAAACCTCGTGGATAGGATCCGGATCTTGAGCTAACACAACCCCAGATCGGGTAGTAAGTCGGCACAAGTTCCGATTCTATCGGTTTTGAGGGCATTGAGTGTAAAAGAGTTGAAAGAAAGTTAGAAAAACATTCTCTCAATCCTTTTTCATAGTGAATATGTTTAGATCTATGAAAGACCTTTATTGTTTATGTGGAAATCGGTTAGATATAAGTTGTTCTCGGTGGATTGAGGCCAAAACATGAAGTTCTTCAAGAACAACATGATGACATCATCTTAGAACACCTTGAATCTAGTGATTTCACGGTTAAAAGTTAAGATTCAAAAGATAGAAGGGTGTAGGGGTGCATGTAGATCAAGAAAGTACAAGATTTAGGCCGAGATCTTACCGGATTTGAGAGAACTCGAGGAAAAGGTGAGGAGAGCGTGTTGTTCGGTCAGAGAGTTTCTAGAAATGGAAAGTGTGATAGTGACATGGGTGTTTATAGGATTCCAAAAGAGGAAAGGGCTGGCCGATCGGCTAGGCAGCTCGATCGGACAGCATGTCCGACCGGACGGCAGGTCGATCGACTGGTGGCCTGATCGATCGGTCGCCTGTTTCGAGTGTTCGGTGCGACGAGTTTTGCTATTTCGATTTCGATTCCGAGCGTTTGGGATGCGATAGGGTTTCCTAATCAAATTACTTTTAATCCCAACTACTATATCAACATACAAGCATCCTTATTTCGTATTCGTTTTGCGTTTGCAATTCGATTGCGATTGAGTTCGATTGCATTTCGATTGATCACCACACATTACATAGATAAACATGCACAAGTAACACGTAAGGCACACACACACGTATAATAATCACCAAAATGCGTAATTCGAGTTTGCGAGCGCGATGATGATTAGATTAGTTCGATTAGCGTTTAATTGACTTTATCGCATTGTTACTTCCTATCATTCACAGTCGTAAAGCGATTCGTAGTGTTAGATATTCGATTACTGCGATTGTAATTAATTACTCCACAGAATACAACTAACATAAAACATAAAATAGACTAACTACAGTCAAAGAAGTCAAAACAGGAATTGAGCAAGGAGAGACAGGTCGTAATTAGCATCTTTTCTTCCTTTGACTTCAATCTTGACTTTGACTTTGACTTTCGAAACACTGGGGCGTTACAACCTCCCCTAGTTGAGGGAATTTCGTCCCGAAATTAGGCCGAAGCCGTAACAAACAACTGTGGGTACTTTGTCTTCATGTCGCTTTCGAGTTCTCAAGTGAACTCTGCGACTCGTTTGCCTTCCCATCGGACTTTCACGATAGGGATGCGTGAGCGTCTGAGCTGCTTGGTTTGGCGATCAATGATTTCGACAGGTACGATTAAATCATGCTCAGCTAGGCACTTTCGGAGGTTTGAAATGTGGAAAGTCGGGTGGACATTACTAAGTTCCTCCGGTAGTTCGAGTCTGTAGGCGACTTTTCCGATCCTTTCCAGAATATTAAAAGGTCCAACATATCGAGGCGCTAGTTTCCCTTTCTTGCTGAATTTGACCACACCTTTCCAAGGTGATACCTTTAGGAGTACATAGTCGAAAACGTCAAATTCAAGGGGTTTGCGTCGTTTATCGGCGTAACTTTTCTGTCGGTTCCGAGCTTTCAACAAGTTATCTCTTATTTAGAGGATTTTGTCAGTTGTTTCTTGAAATAGCTCAGGACTGGTTAGTTGCGAGTGACCGATCTCGTGCCATACAATAGGTGATCGAAATCTCCTTCCATATAAGGCCTCGAATGGTGCCATCTGGATGCTGGAATGATAACTGTTGTTATACGAGAATTCGACTAACGGCAGGTAGGTGTCCCAATTACCACCAAAGTCTATGACACACGAGCGGAGCATGTCTTCAAGAGTACGAATCGTTCTTTCGGTCTAACCGTCGGTTTGAGGGTGGAATGCGGTACTTAGGTTAAGCGTAGTGCCAAGAGCAGCTTGAAACGTTTCCCACATTCGCGAGGTAAACCGAGCGTCGCGGTCAGAGATGATGTCGCGAGGCGTCCCATGATTACAAATGATCTCGTCGCTGTAGATTCGGGCTAATCGTTCTACCTTGTAGTCTTCCCGTATTGGCAAAAAGTGGGCAGATTTGGTTAAACGGTCGACAACAACCCAGATGCTATCGTGACCCGTTAACGTGCGCGGGAGCTCGGTTATGAAGTCAATAGCTATATTCTCCCATTTCCACACGGGAATTGGCGGTTGTTTAAGTAAGCCAGAGGGCCTTTGATGTTCAGCCTTGACCCTAGCACAGGTCAGGCATTTCCCAACGTAGAGAGCAATATCCCTCTTCATACCCGGCCACCAGTACTTGTAGCGAAGATTCTGGTACATTTTGTCGGCACCGGGATGAATAGAATACCGAGACTTGTGGGCTTCGTCCATCAAAATCTTTCGCAAATCGGTTCGTTTAGGGATCCAAATTCGGTCCAGATAATGGAATATCCCATTCGATTTATTGACAAGTTGAGCTCCATCATGATGAATTCGTTCCTTCTTCAAAGTACGCTCATTAAAACAGGCATGCTAGGCTTCGCGGATGAGAGTTTCGAGATCGAATTGGGCTTGGGTATCGCGAATGCTGAGCAAATAACTCCGTCTGCTGAGAGCGTCGGCAACAACATTCGCTTTGCCTGGGTGGTAACGAATTTCGCAGTCGTAGTCGTTGAGAAGTTCTACCCATCAGCTGGTCGATCGGCTGGTGGCCTGATCGATCGGTCGCCTGTTTCGAGTGTTCGGTGTGATGAGTTTTGCTGTTTCGATTTCGATTGCGAGCGTTTGCGATGCGATAGGGTTTCCTAATCAAATTACTTTTAATCCCAACTACTATATCAACATACAAGCATCCTTATTTCGTATTCGTTTTGTGTTTGTGATTCGATTGCGATTGAGTTCGACTACGTTTCGATTGATCACCACACATTACATAGATAAACATGCACAAGTAACACGTAAGGCACACACACACACACGTATAATAATCACCAAAATGCGTAATTCGAGTTTGCAAGCGCGATGATGATTAGATTAGTTCGATTAGCGTTTAATTGACTTTATCGCATTGTTACTTCCTATCATTCACAGTCGTAAAGTGATTCGTAGAGTTAGATATTCGATTACTGCGATTGTAATTAATTACTCCACATAATACAACTAACGTAAGACATAAAATAGACTAACTAGAGTCAAAGAAGTCAAAACAGGAAATGACCAAGGAGAGACAGGTCGCAATTAGCGATATTTTCTTCCTTTGACTTTAATCTTCACTTTGACTTTGACTTTTGAAACACTGGGGGTGTTACATCATCCCTCCAACCTTAAGCTACTGATTAAACTTAGAGTCGGAGGGGTCTTTGTTTGAGTCACGGATGAGAATTGGGCTGGGTTGTGCGAAGTCAGTGCCTTCGTACGAAGCCAGGTGTGCCTTCGTACGAAGTCGGGGCTTCGCAAAGAAGAGTCCAGCTTGCAAACGTGGCTGTTTTTGGCATTCGGAGCTGTGTTTTCGTCTGAATTGGATGTGTTTTCGAGTCCTTTTCATGACGGTTTTGACACCACTTCATCCCACTATCCAGTGAGCGAAATATGTCACACCCCTTTCTGCGGCGGAAGCACGAGGTGTGATCATGAAAGGTTCTCATTGCATACGAAAGGTAAACATACTACATGCTCGTAAAAATAACTTCAAACACCATTAACATTATATAACGGAAAACATAGTTTAAGTGTTTACATCACGAGACATCATATTGTCTGAAAGTCTACAACTTATTTAAGACAAACATAAACGACATCCACAAGCATGAGTAAGACCGCGCGCACATCCACTTTAGTTACCTGAAATACATGTGAGTTTTGAAAAACGTCAACATAATGTTGGTGTGAATTCATGCAATGATTGTTTTGAATGTTTAAGTACTTGAATGAAAACATAGTATGAAACTTGTAGAATGCATGAATGTTTGAATGTACTTGTAAAACGTATCTGTAACTGAGTACTATGACTGTTTGAATGTGTGAGATCGCTAGTGGTTTGCAAGGCCACTAACATGTGTCACGACATAGGAAGCCACCAAACCTAGGCATTTTTGTCGACTTTGACTGAGACACAGAAGCACTCATTGGTAGAAGTAGGCCAAGAGTAGGGTTGCCTGAAACCCATTAGATCTAACATTTTGTTCCGCGGTCTGAATGTATACGTTGATTAATGGTGCTTATGGTACCCTATTCGAGACATGATCTAGAATGTTTCACTTTAATGTTTTTGTATCCATCATACTATTTGTAAACACTGTAACATTTGTAAAATGTATTTCACTCCCGAAGTTATAAAGCCAAAAACAGTTAAAGAAGAGGGGGAGCATGAACTCACAACTTTGCGTTCCTTGCGTCGTAAACTTCACCGGATTTGCTTAATTAACGTCGTGACCTATACGTGTTTTCTTAATGTTAGTCACTAGACTTGTATCGCACAAGTACAAGTCACTATCTTTTGCATATGTTTTCTTGTGTTAAAAATAATTTATATTTTTAACTATGTGTCTTACTTATATTATTTTCTCAAAAATAAACATAAGTTTCTTGTATTTTGCACTTTGCGCCCGAATTATGTATTTTGTCTAAAGCTTCATTGTCCAAGTTATTTATTCTATGAAGAAATATATTTTTCTAAATATATTTTCTTGTATGTGTCTAAGCATGTTGTATGTGTATTTTTGTATTTTCACTCCTTAAGTGTATTTAGTGTCTTTTCAAGTCCTAATACACTATCACGTATAATACATACTACATACACTTAGCACAAAATTTGGTGATCAATAAATATGTATATTTTTTCTCAAAATATACATACTTAATATCAATTTTTAATCTTGAAGAAATCATCATTTCTTATCACAAAATTTAGGGAAACCATGGTAAATTTTCTAGACACATTTTTAGGGAATAAGTTTCTCGAAACTTATATTTTTCTAAGTGTCAAGATTCTATAGAAATTTTGACAGAGTTTCCCCTAAAAATGGAGGTTTCCCATGTTTTCAAAACATGTGTTTATTTTCTTTTAAAAATCATCATCAATCATCAACAACTCATTCAAGTCTCACTACAAGCCAAAATCATGTAAATCGCACCATAATCATGAACTTGAAATTTTGTAAGAACTTGTAGTAACTTACCATGTTATTTAGTAGGTCTAGTTACCCTTAAAAACATGGTTGTTTGTTTGTAAATCTCATTTTTGAAGTAATTAGTCTTTTACAACTTGTAGGATGATTTTTCTAAAAATATTTCTTTGGTATTTTTCTTGTTTCATAAGTGTTTATACACTTATTTTCTAATAAAAATAATGTAATTTTATGTAAAAACCGAGATCTTCTAAAAATCGCAATTTAAACTTGGTTCTTTTAGAAAACGACTCATTAATCTTAGATTCACAAGATTACTAGCTTGTTTTGTTTAATATTTTTCCAAGAAATCATTCATTCTTCAAGTTCATGTCTTACCAAGAAGATGATTATTTTAGGATGTTACATAATCATCCCCCTACTTGCTAGATTAAGTGTTTAGACATCACCTAGCAAGCTTCATATGATGATTAATCATCATCTCAAATAAACAACAACAATAAACATCACATAAGCAAAACATCACTATTTCATCAAGATTCATCATGTATATAAGCTTTATGTTCAAGTTTCATGTTCATATTCTTTAATGTTCTTAAGATTTTCAACATAACAAGTCTTTTAACCACTAAAAATAGGAGTAAATATGAGTGTTCAAGATGCTTACAACTAGCTTAAAGCTAGGGAAGAACTTTGGTGAAAATTGAGTGGTTAAAAGCAAACGGTTGAGGTTCTTCAAGATCCGAGTCCACCAAGCTCCGTTAGTGACCTTCTAGCACCATGAAATAGTCTTGGATTGGGTGGTTGATAGCCGGAAATGGTGGTGGTGTTGAGGGGGTGTTCGGCCAAAGGTATTAAGAGGGAGAGAGTGAGAGTGAGGTGGTGAGGAAGATGAATGAATGCTCTTGATCACATAGTACTTATAATATCTTCCACCATATCTTACTAAATCAAATAAAATCCAAACAAATCCAAGAAGATCATGAGAAATCTAAAGAGATCAAGCAATATATCTTGGAAATATTTGGTGAATATTTGGTGGGGCCACTATATGGCCGATTACTTGCACATGGGGGGGGGGGGGGTAATGTGTAAATTTTGAACCATTAGTTACTTGTAATTATATACCAAGTATTTAGTTAGTGTAGTTAGTTACTAGATATTTTAGTGTGTGTTAGGGTGTTCGGGGATCATGACTAGCTAAAAAATAATTAAACAATGCTTCTAGTAACATTTTGATGTTCCGGGTTATGTCCGGTTGTTCGGTTAAATACCGGTTCGTTAAGGTGCTAAATTGCACCGTTTAGTGTCCTTTATGTTTCCTTTTGTAACCCTTTCAATTCCCAACACTTGGGGAAGTATTCTGGATGATAAAACGTAAAATTCTGCATGATATTTATACGTTTAAAAGCTGATTATAGCTGAATTTAATAAAATTCTGCACTTAAAGTGCGTTTCAGGTGCTTTTTAGTGCGTATTTTAGCTTCCAGAATGTCTATATGTTAACCCTTGTATGTACTCTTGGGTTTTAATGTATTCTTGTCGTTGGACCTACACCTAGGCTCCAATTTTTATTGTCTGACTGCTTTCTGCAGAATTGTTGGCATATTGTGTCTTTAGCGGTGAGTTTACTAGTATTTCTGACGCAACGCTCTCGTTAATGCATAAAGCAATATTTTGTAATATAAAACGTGCATGAATTCACTTGTATAGTATGTAATCAGACAACGTTGACATTTAAGCACATAATTGCAGTCATTAAATAATAATTAAAGTGTACGGAAATTACCGGTTTGGTGCCAGTTGTCACAGTCTCCCCCCGTTAAAAGAATTTCGTCCCGAAATTCAGGCTGAACTAACTCTTGCAGGAGTCTTCTTGAACAGGTGGGGGTACTTTTCTTTAAACTGGTCTTCACGTTCCCACGTGTACTCGGATCCGTGCTTAGAGTTCCTACGTACTTTGACAAGTTTGACAGTGCTCCTCCTGGTCTTGTTGACTTTCCAGTCGGTAACCTCAATGGGTTGTTCTGTAATTCGGAGGGTGTCATCAATATGCACTTCATCCGCCGGGATGATCACGTTTTCTTGTGTTGGACTCTTCTTGAGGTTGGATACATGAAACGTATCATGTACTCCATTAAGTTCTTACGGTAATTCCAACTTGTATGCCACTGTACCAATTCTTTCTAAGATCTTAAATGGTCTGATGTATTGTGGATTCAGCTTTCCACGTTTTCCGAATCTTACTACGCCCTTCCAAGGTAAGACCTTTAACAAAACTTTGTCTCCTACCTCGAATTCTAATGGTTTTCGTCTTCGGTCAGCGTTGCTCTTTTGTCGATCTCGAGCCGCCTTAATGCGCTCTCGGATCTGCATGATC
Source organism: Helianthus annuus (assembly GCF_002127325.2). Taxonomy (NCBI): domain Eukaryota; kingdom Viridiplantae; phylum Streptophyta; class Magnoliopsida; order Asterales; family Asteraceae; genus Helianthus; species Helianthus annuus. Next base: position 69,867,902 of record NC_035439.2, read on the forward strand.
TTGTCGGTTGTCTCTTGTACTAGTTCAGGACCAACCATGCGTTTGTCTCCAGCGTCTGCCCAACATAAGGGGGATCGGCATTTGCGGCCATACAAAGCTTCAAACGGTGCGGCTTTGATGCTTGTATGATAACTGTTATTGTAGGAAAACTCAACTAACGGTAGATGAGTATCCCAGCTGCCGCCTAGGTCCATAACACAAGCGCGGAGCATATCTTCTAGTGTTTGTATAGTCCGTTCGCTCTGGCCGTCTGTTTGTGGATGGAATGCCGTGCTTAGATCTAGCTGAGATCCAAAGGCTTCCTGAAAGGATTGCCAGATTCTTGAGACAAAGCGTCCATCTCTGTCTGAAATAATTGAGATAGGCACTCCATGACGTGCCACGATTTACTTTAAGTATATTTCAGCAAGCTTTCAAGTGATATCCTTCTCTCGGATCGGTAGGAAATGCGCAAATTTCGTCAATCGATCAACTATCACCCATATCATGTCGTGCCCTCTCGGGGTCCTGGGTAATTTCGTTATGAAGTCCATCGAGATTTGCTCCCATTTCCATATGGGTATCTCTGGTTGTTGTAGTAAGCCAGATGGTTTCTGATATTCGGCCTTTACCTTAGCACAGGTTAGACACTTTCCTACGTAAACAGCAACATCGCTTTTAAGTCTTGGCCACCAATAGTATTCTTTCAAGTCTTGATACATTTTGTCCGATCCTGGATGGATCAAGTATCTCGATTTATGTGCTTCATCAAGGATGACCTCTCGTAGGCCACCATAGAGCGGAACCCAAATACGTTTCTTAAAGTATAAGGCTCCCTCTTCATTTGGCACCATATATTTCAACATACCCCGGAGGTATTCAGCTTTACGGTTTTCCATCTTAAGGGTTTCTTGTTGTGCGTCACGAATACGTGCTGTGAGGTTCGTTCGAATCGTCATTTCCAATGCTCGAACCCTTAGGGTCTTAACCCTTTCTTTTCGACTTAATGTGTCCACTACAACGTTTGCCTTTCCAGTATGGTACTTAATCTCACAGTCGTAATCATTTAGCAGCTCGACCCATCGCCGCTGGCGCATATTCAATTCTTTCTGATCAAGTATGTGTTGCAGGCTTTTGTGATCTGTGAAGATTGTATATCGAGTACCATATAGATAATGTCGCCAGATCTTCAAGGCGAATACCACCGCACCTAGTTCCAAGTCGTGCGTGGTGTAGTTCCTTTCATGTACCTTCAATTGTCTTGAAGCGTAAGTGATGACTTTCTGGCGTTGCATGAGCAGGCAACCCAAACCTTGTCGTAAGGCGTCGCAGTATACCACGAAGTCTTCAGTGCCTTCCGGTAATGATAGTATTGGTGCATCGCATAGCATACTTTTGAGCAGTTGGAAGGCTTCTTCCTGTTTATCACCCAGTCATACTTCTTGTCTTTTTGCGTAAGGGCAGTTAGCGGTTGAGCTATCTTTGAGAAATTCTCGATGAATCGCCGATAATAGCCCGCTAAGCCCAAAAATTGTCGAACTTCAGTCGGGGTCTTGGGAGCTTCCCAATTCTTTATGGCTTCAATCTTGGATGGGTCTACATGAATGCCCTTCTCGTTTACAACGTGACCCAGAAACTGTACTTCGCGAATCCAGAATTCGCATTTTGAGAACTTTGCATAAAGTTTCTCTTTCTTCAGTAGTTCCAAAATGGTTCTGAGATGTTGCTCATGTTCTTCTTTCATTCGGGAATAAATCAGGATATCATCGATAAATACAATCACGAATTTATCGAGATATGGTTTGCATACGCGGTTCATCAGATCCATAAATACCGCTGGCGCGTTCGTCAGTCCAAATGGCATCACAAGAAACTCATAGTGCCCATAACGCGTTCGAAATGCAGTCTTTGGTACGCTTTCTTCTTGTATCCTTAACTGATGGTATCCAGATCGAAGATCGATCTTGGAATAGTAGCTTGATCCTTGCAACTGATCAAATAAGTCATCAATCCTCGGTAGTGGGTACCGATTCTTGATTGTGAGCTTGTTCAGTTCTCTGTAATCGATACACATCCGCAGAGTTCCATCCTTCTTCTTTACGAACAACACTGGAGCTCCCTAAGGCGAGAAGCTTGGTCTTATGAATCCTTTATCTAACAACTCCTGAAGTTGAGCAGATAATTCTTGCATTTCGGATGGTGCAAGCCGATAGGGTGCCTTGGCTACAGGAGCGGCTCCTGGAACCAAGTCTATATGGAATTTGACTTGTCGTTGCGGAGGTAATCCTGGCAGATCTTCGGGAAAAACATCAGGAAATTCCTTCACCACAGGAATGTCTTCGATTTTCGGCTCCACAGCCTTCTTATCTACAACGTGTGCTAGGGAAGCGACACATCCTTTCCTTAAGCACCTCTGTGCCTTCATGCAGCTGATGATTCGCAGAGGCGCATTTCGTCTTTCTCCATGTACGATGAGAGTTTCATCATTCGCCAAAGGGATGCGAATGATTTTCTCGTGACAAATAACTTCAGCTTTGTTCTTGGACAACCAGTCCATTCCGTCCACTACATCGAAACTACCCAATTGAATAGGTAAGAGATCGATGTTAAATCTTCGTTCACCAAGTTCTAGTGTGCAACCTCTAACAACTTCGCCCGATTCAACAAGTTTACCATTGGCTAGTTCTATGGAATAAGGAATATCTAATCTACTAGATTCTATTCCAAGCATGCGTTTAAATTCCACAGACATGAAGCTATAGTCGGCACCAGTGTCAAATAGTATGGATGCAAAGTGATTGTTAATGAGGAACGTACCATTGACCACATTAGGGTCCTCGCGTGCATCCCTTGCTCCAATTACAAATGCTCGAGCCTGAGCATTGTTTCCTTTTGGGCAGTCCTTCATGAAATGATCATTGCTTCCATAACTGAAGCATCCTTGGTTCCACCCAGCTCTATTACCATTCCGGTTACCATTGCCATTTCCACCATTGTTTCCATTACCATTACCACCATTGTTTCCATTACCATTACAATTGCGGCCTCCATTACCTTTACCCCAACAATCCTCGGTACGATGGCCTGACTTTCCGCAGTTCTCGCACTTCCCAACGCGACAATTTCCCACATGGTGAAAGCCACAGCGGTTATACTTGGGCAGAGTGCCCTGATATTTCTTAGCTCCAGACTTATTTGCAGTTGCGAAGGTTTTTGCCTCCCTAGGGTGGGTTAGGTGGTGTTTGTTTTTCCTGAAAAGGTCTTCAGAACCTCTTATGTCTGCGCCACGCAGACCGCGCGCAGACCTTTGGGTCTGAAGACTGTTTGTTTTCTCGAAGACCTTTCATTAAAAAAGTCTGCGAGACCACTTCTTGGTGCAGACATGGACCAATGTCTTCATGGGTCTGCAAACCTCTTCTTCTTCACAAAACCTTAGCACCTATTCACCCCTTCTCCTCCACCCACCGTCCGCCACCACCTCTACCTCCGCCGCCCCACTCCAGCCGACACCCACCTCCAGCCGACACCCAACATCGCCTCTTTGAGTACCTCTGCTCTCTTTGAAAACACATCTCAAAAAAACCCTCGATTGCTTCTTCTCCACAGCCAACTCCTCATCCTTCTTCTCCGCTGCCACCACACATCTCCGTCGCCGAAGCTTGACTCAGTCCGTTCAGGGACATGAGACCATATTCTGTGAAACACAGTTACACAACATAATTTGTAGTCATGTTGTTACTTTTGAAAGAATTGTTGTATACCTTATATCTATAGTTGTTGTATATGGCAAATGAACTCTTCAAGTGAAGGATTATTTTGGATTGAGAAGTTCTAGCTATGAAAAAAAAAACTTCGATCTCACCCTCATTGTACTTCTTTTATGTAAGTTAACTCCTTATAACATGTTGGAATGAGATAATTTCAACTAAAAGTCAACTAGCATTGGTATTTTGCTGATTTTAGGTGTTAAGTTTGGTGGTATTTTTGATGACTTTTGGTGTTAAATTTTAGAAATTTGGTGGTATTTTTGATGACTTTTGGTGTTAAATTTCAGAAATTTGGTGGTTTTTTTTTGATGATTTTTGGTGTTAAATTTCATAAATTTGCTGGTATTTTGCTGATTTTAGGTGTTAAATTTCTGAAATTTATTAGTAGCTTGCAGAACTTAAAAAACAAACAGTCTTCTCCCTGCAGACTGCAGAGGTTTGGCCCACCTCTTCTGCTAAAGATGTCTGCAGATGTGGTCCGCAGACTGCAGACGTTTTACCTCTGAAAAACAAACAGCACCTTAGTGTCACGCTTCTTGTTGTTTGAACCCTTGTTGTTGCTGCGGGTTGCTTGGCTCAGATTTGAATGCTTCCTCTTCTTGTCACCAGACGACTCAGCATGCGTCTCGGTCTTCTCAGCTGGGTTCAGTGATAACTTCTTCATACGAACACAATCTTCAGTAAGGCTAATAGCCAGAGTCATAGCCTCAGTGATTGTTTGAGGTTTGGCCGAGGTTACCATGCCGCGAAACTCTGGGGCCAGTCCCTAAATGTAGCGTTCTACGCGCTTAAATTCAGGAGTCACCATGTAAGGGATCACCCTGGACAAATCGTGGAACCTTCGAGTGTAACCGGTGATATCAGCACCTTCCATGGTCAGATGCCAGAACTCAGTCTCCAACCTTTGGAGTTCAGCACGTGAGCAATACTTTTCCCTCATACGTTCCTTTAGCTCATCCTAAGTTAAGCCATAAGCGGCATCATCACCCAGAGTTTGAACTTACAAGTTCCACCAAGTCATGTTAGTGCATTACGTCTATTGACTTCGTCCTGCATCATGTAATAGAATAGAATAGGATTATCAGTGCACGAGGTTCAAGAAACAGTTTTTCAGGACTTAAGAGGTGATTCCGCTTGAAAGTGCAAGAGGTCATTTCAAGCGAAATCAGAAAGTTCTGATTCCGCTTGAAAGTGCTCCTTGCCATTTCGAGCGGAATCTCATCCTTATATATAGTGCACTTAGATTTTTATTTGGTACGGCTTCTGGATTTGTAACGAAGTGCTGCCAAAATCTGTTCAGGTTGTAATTGATGTTAAAATCAATATAAGTGACAGATTTAATAGTATCAAGCTGTTTCCACGTCCGTTTCACTGATTCCGCCTTTGAACCGGATATAAAGCTCTTCTGATCGACTCAGTCGGGTCCTACAACAATCCTACAAGTGGTATCAGAGCTCAGGAAGAAGAGTTTAGCTTGATATCATCAGTTTTCTAACTTCTACACCTTCTTTTTCAATCTAAACAAGATTTCACGGTCAAAATGGAATGAATTTTTCACCGAACGTGCATACCAGTGTATTAACAAAGCCTTGAAAGTTTGAGACCAAAATTCGGACTAAAAATGACAAAAACAGGACAAAAACCTGATTTCGCTTGAACGGACATCGTGATTCCGATTGAAAAATCAACTTGTTTTCGCTTGAAATGTTGATTCCGCTTGGAGTTTGTGTCTGATTCCGCTTGAACATATTGATTCCGCCTGAAAAGTCATTTGTTTTCGCTTGAAGTGGGAAATCAAGTGATTCTGCTTGAAGAACAGATCTGATTCTGCTCGAATTGTTATTCAAGAGATTTCGCTTGAAAGTTGTTGAGTTTTGATTTCGCTTCAAACGTTGATTTCGCTTGAAAATCAACTTGTGATTTCGCTTGAGTTGTCAAACAAAGTGATTTCGCTTGAGTTTCCTATTACGCTTGAAAAGTGAAATTTCGTGTCGAGATCATTTCACGTTTATCGAGTGTCAGTCTGTTTCAGGATATTTGATATTGTTTGTACTGATTGTGTTTGTTTGATTGTTTTTCCAGGATTACAACATGGCTGAAGAATTCTACAATACGTTTTTCAACGCGTTCACATCTGAATCGTCCGAGATTGCAAATGTTACACCAAAGACCATCACGAAAGCGATCAATGAGAACATCAAGCATGATAATTTCTACGGAACACACTCAAAGCCACCAACTCTGGAAAGCATTGAGGATTATACATGGTGGAAAGAACAATTTCTTAACTGGAGGAAAGCATATGCTCATGAGAGCTGGTTCTGTTTAGAGTTTGGATACGAACGACCAAAAGATGATAAAGGCGAAGAACTTTCATTCAAGATGTTATCCAGAGAAGATAAATCTGAGTTTGCTGCCAAACAGAGAATGATTGCTTTGATCCAGTCAGCAATCAGAAATGATATTTTTGCGTTACTTAATCATGATGGTTCATCTAAATCAGTTTGGGAAGCTTTACGTGTTAAAGCTGAGGGTGGTAAACAGATAAAAAAGAACAAAATTGCATTGCTTAAAAAAGAATTTGATCTTTTTGACAGTTTAAAAGGAGAGACAGTGAGGCAAATGATAGAGAGATTTTGTCACCTTAAAATTGAACTTGAGAGATTTGAAATTGTAAAAACAAGAGAGGAAATTATCGACAAAGTGATTGAAGCGTTACCATTAGCTGATCAGTGGCAAACGTTTGTTTTTATTTTGAAAAATAATGCCTTATATGATACGATTTCTCTTGATGCATTGTTTGAAAAGATTGAGAGTCATGATCTGGAGCTACAAAAGCAAAGCAAGATGACTGGTTCTTCACGTCAACAGAATGTTGGTGTATACTACAAAGGCAGTGTACCTTCGGAGAAAGGTGTTAGTTCACCAAAGACAGCATTCAATGGTGAAAAGATGAAAGAACCTCAAACAACTTCATCAAGTTATCATTCTGGATATCATTCATCTTCAAAATCAAGTTCTGATGAAACTGAAGAGATTCTGTGCAACATTGCTCTCAAACTGAAGAATTCTCCGTCGATGAGCATCAATGCAGCTAAACAGCAAATGAGTTTCCTTGCATCTGTTCTGGAATCGTATGAAGGCCTTGTAGCTGGTAAAATTGGAAACTCCGAATTGACCAAAGAAGACTACGACCAGATTGATCTGGAGGAAATGGAACTCATTGACATTCGCTGGTGTTTAGCTAGTTGCATCCGCAGAGCTCAGAGGTATATGGAGATTACCGGGAAACAATCATTGGGTGGTCCGTCAACGAAGCTTGGATTCGATAAATCCAAAGTGACCTGCTTCAGATGTAAGCAAAAGGGTCATTTCAAGAGAGAATATAGAAATTCTGAAGTTGCTGAATCTGAGAGACCTTTCAATGATGATTACTATCGAAAGGCGATCTATCACCGAAGCAAAGAAGAGCCAAAATTGATTGAAGATAAATCAAAATCAAAAGCTTATTTTGTAATTCAAGATGATGAAGGTTTTGATTGGAGCTCAATTTGTCCAGAAGAAGATCGTTTAGAGAATGTTCGAAAAACAGCTCATGGCAGAGCTATGACAGAGGAAAGAAAGTTTGTTTTTGTTGCTGAGATTCAAGATGAAAACAAAGACAAAGACACTGCTGAAATCCGTGAAGAAAACATTGAAGAAAAAGAAAAGTTGAGATCAAGGAGAAAACTCGAGAAGAGATTTTGAGTGAGAAGACTTACAGAGAAAGAAATGTTGTTTTCAACAGAATGGATGACATGCAGGAAGAGTATGAGAGTGCTGTCAGCAATAGAAGATGGGATAAAAAGAGAGAGTGTTACTATAACAGAGAAGGAGAACCGGTTGTTCCAAAGAAGGATATAATCTTTGATGGTGTTCTTCTCATAATCCCTTTAAGAGCCGAATATTACAGAAATGTGATGAAAGATGACACATATGCTAAAAGGCATGAAAAGGAGATCAGATATGCCATGACATCTTGTCTGAGAAAAAAGGATGAAGAGAGAATGAAAAAGAGTGTTGAAGAGATGGTGAACAATCTGAAGAAGGTTGCTAAAGAGGTTAACACAGAAGCTGTTGAAGTTAAGGTTGTAAAGGAAATCAAAAGCGAAGATGTTAAGGTGAATGAAGAGGTTGAAAAAGTTGTTACTGAAGAACAGCAGATTGGAGAAGATGTGAAGAAAGAAGAAGAAGAAGTAAAGAATGAGAATTTGGTAGCTGGTGATGCTGGTGATGAAGTCAGTGTTGAAGAAAAGCAAGATGATGCAAAGATGAAGCAGACAGAAGCTGCTGAAAACACCAAAGTGCCAATCACTGAGGTAAATTCTGATTCTGAAAACTTAAAACTGATAGATCAATGCAAGAAATGCATGGAACCGTGCAGAGCTTGTACTGAAAAAGATGAGCAATTCAGAACAAGAGATCTTGAATTCACTAAAATTGAAAACATTTTCAAAGAAAAATGCAAAGAAATGCTAGAAAAAGAAAAAGTTTTTAAAGAAAATGATGAAAAACTTTTCGAAAAATGTAAAAAGATAGAAAAAAAAATGAAGTTTTGAAAGAAAATGTTTCTAAAATGACAGGAGAGTGTTCTCAAAAATAAATTGCTTGTCAAGAAATGAAAAAAAAAATATGACTCAATGAAATTAGCATATCACATTACAAAAGAGTCATATGAGAAAGTGAAAGATGAAATGAAATATGCTCAATCAAGAATGAATTATCTTTCTGAAACAACTAAAGAACTTAAACGAATGTATTCTATAAAACAAGATGTTGTTAATTCCTATATTGAGGATGTTGCTAAACTAAAGCGACAGATTGCTGATTTAGAACAGGATAACAACAAGTTAAAAAGTTATCACGTGTCGTCATATGTGCTTGAACGAATTTTCAATATAAAACCGGGAGATGGTGAGTCTGAGCAAAACAAGAAAGGCATTGGCTCAGAGTTTCATCAAGTTCCACCACCGGAAAAGTTTGCATTTTATGATGAGGAAAATGTCGAAAAAGCTTTCAACATGGTAGACCAATTGCCAGACGACATTGACATAACCTATTCCAAATCTGATGATTCTCATGATTCAGGGGTGGTAGGTAAAGTCGTTGAAAGTGTGTTGAAAGAAGAGTCGGTTGATACAGGTAAATCTGAATCACAGGATGAAAATGAAGGAAATCTTCATGATGGATATCTGAAAAACACAAAATCCGAGAAAAAATTGAATGATGATTCAAAAGGATTGGTTTATACCATGATTGGATCGGACAAATTGTTCTTAGATGTTGTATTCCCGATTCAGAATGTGATTTCAGAAAAGGTTGATAAATTTTTCAAAATGGTTGAGATTGAGAAGTCTGAAATTTCAAAGTTTGCTGGTAAAAGTCATAAAGGTTCGTATAACAAACTTGGTTTCAAGAAGAAAAACATGAAGGCTGGGTTGGGTTATAAGAAGAAACAAAAATGAAACGCCAAATTATCAGGCAAAAATGAGTTTTGTTCAAGGAAACAATTTAGCTGAAGAAAAAGAACTCAAAATGAGACAGTCCAATGATAGTTCTTTGCTAAAAAGAAAAAGCAACAACCATAGGTCAAAGATGTGTCCATGAGAACATGTTTCAAATGTGATCAAATAGGACATCTTGCACGCAAGTGTCCAAATCTAAAACCTGTGGATGTTGACAAAAAGAAAATTGATGCTGAAAAACAAAAATCTGAGAATGTGAGACAAAGGTCAACCAGATTTGACTCAAAACAAACTTGGAGGTACAACACAAACAAGTTTGCTTCGAATCAAAATTGGAAATCAAACCCGAACAGGTTCGATTCAAGACAGACCTGGAATTCTCATACACCCAGATTTAGAACAACACAAAGTTGGAAAACATCGGTTGATATGACCAAACCACAACAGTTTTGGAAACCAAATGTTGTTCAAAAGCAAAATGTTCAAAAAGAATCACATTTTTACAAAAGAGGTACACCGAAAGGTCAAACATGGAGTGTTAAGAAACATGTTGATTCAGTAAAAGATGAAAAAGTTGAAGTTAAAATTGAGAAAGTTTTTGTGAAAAATGACAAAGAATTTCCAGCATTGAATGAAAATTATTGTGTTGAAATGCCTAAGGTCCAACAGACCTGGGCTAAATTGTTCAAGTAATTGAGTTAGTTGAATGTGCAGGTGCTCAACAAAAACAAAGATTGTGAAATTGGAGGTTGGAGCAGCCTGGCATAACAAGAGGAGGAGGCTGCTGCTGGACCCTGGTTTGGTTGAACAGGGAGTTTATTTGTTTTTCTGTACATAAATAAACATCATTTTAAAACCCTAAAAAATTTGAAAAATTAAAAGCCAAAAATATGTTTGAAGTTTGTTAAAAATTTAAAAAACCAAAAATATGTTTGTTTTTAATTTTTGTCAAAAATAGAAAATTACAAAAATATGTGTTGATTGAATACGCCGAAACCCTCACGGCTGAACAAACATGATTACTTTCACCAGATTGAAAAAGGGTTTTCAAACTGTAAAAATCAATGTGTTGTAAATCATGGGGGTAATTACTGCTTTTAGTGTAATTCAGTGCACAGTTAGCAGAACATGGATGGCGAGACAAAGTTATCAGCATCGTGTTGTCAAATTTTCTTTTAATGGTTTTGCATTTTAGGGGGAGAAAAATTGTCAGAAAATACAAAAACATTAGAAAATTTGAAAAATCCAAAAACATGATAAAATTCGAAAATTGAGTTTTTGTGTAAAAAGAGGAAATGATAGTACATCAGTAGACAGTTACAGTATGCTAAAGAAATGTAATGATTAAACAGTGTTAAACAGTCTCACTGATGATATGCCGATAGGTTTTTATACATTTAGTAAACTTTTTCGGGATATAAACCTAAATTCAAACTTACTTATTTCGTGGGGAACACTACTTGGATATATAGGTAACCCCTGAAATCTCGTTTGAAAGGTCCCTCTTTCTGAAATACTAGGTCTTTATACTCAGTGATATCTGGGGTATTATTCCGGGACTTCTGCTGAATGGAAGTTCTGACCTAGTCTCCGAATAATACTTTCCGCATTGCTTGAAACATAGCATCGCCCTCAGCAAATTGATGAAACAATAAAATTGATAATCATTACTGTTGTAAAAAAGATCCTCTAAAGGGGACACACCTAAAGTCGAACCGTCATCTCTCTGCTGAACGGAAGTTCTGACCTGAGCTCTCACGGTTTCGAATCTAACCCCTTACAGATATCATCTAGGTATACTTACCTGTAAGACTGAATATTGGGATCTGGATACGGGAGTATATTCAAGAGGTGGGACACATGAATGAGTTTAAGTTCTTAAAACATCTAATTTGTATCCTGAATCAGTTGAAGTTTGTGTGAAAATTTAAGTGGATCAGTATATCGACAATCTAAGTAAATTGTTTAATTCTTAATGTGTAACTAAGCTCAATGGTACTTGTGACTTGTAAAAAACTGATATCATCCTCTGACGCATACTCAAACAAAAATATTGTCTGTAAATATGTTTGTACATATTTCTTTACTCCTTTATATTTTCAGAAAATACACAAAGATTTTTGATTCTGCTTTATTTTCGACAACCGATGTCTGAGATGCTGAGTTTCAAAATTTAAGTAAGCTGATTGTGTTTCTGAAAATAAAACAAGTTCATTAATTTGAAACTTGAATTAAAAAATCAAAAATTTCAAAAATATTTTGTGATATCTCCAAGGTCATTAATTTGGACTTGGATGATTAACTGTGAGGGAATTGGATCTGGATGCTTATATTTTTATAGAGCCAGTTTTCGATCCTGTTTGTTGAAACTGCCAAATCAATGAAGATTGTTGATAGGGGGAGTGGATTAGAGAATTTAATTGAATTTGAAAAACATTGTATTTATGAATGTTTGAGTGATTGCAGGAATTCCAGATTACGATCCCGAGAGCAGAGTCTAAGGGGGAGTCTGAAGACAAGCTTGAAGCAAGGGGGAGCTTGTAGATGGAAGGCTAGGTATCGATCCCAAAGCACGGAAGCTTGACGAAAGGGGGAGCCTGAAGCTGATGGAAGAAGAGAAAGATTGATGGTTGCTTTCGATGTTACAACTTGAATGAGAAGGCAGAATGATCAAGACTGAAGATGTGTTATACTGAAGATTAGACACTGAAGACTTCGTCAATATCCGAGGGGGAGTCTGTTAGTGCATTACGTCTATTGACTTCATCTTGTATCATGTAATAGGATAGAATAGGATTATCAGTGCACGAGGTTCAAGAAACAATTTTTCAGGACTTAAGAGGTGATTCCGCTTGAAAGTGCAAGAGGTCATTTCAAGCGAAATCAGAAAGTTCCGATTCCGCTTGAAAGTGCTCCTTGCCATTTCGAGCGGAATCTCATCCTTATATATAGTGCACTTAGGTTTTCATTTGGTACGGCTTCTGGATTTGTAACGAAGTGCTGCCAAAATCTGTTCAGGTTGTAATTGATGTTAAAATCAATATAAGTGATAGATTTAATAGTATCAAGCTGTTTCCACGTCCGTTTCACTGATTCCGCCTTTGAACCGGATATAAAGCTCTTCTGATCGACTCAGTCGGGTCCTACAACGATCCTACAAGTCAGAGCTTCATCGACAAACAACCCAGTAGCAAAAGTGACTTGCTGATCCGCGGTACACTTGCTCATACAGATGGTGGCTTCAGTCTTCTCTGTCCAGCGTACAAACGCCACTGCACCTCTAGTGCCGTCGTAGTTCAGTGGTTTGCAGTCGAGGAATTGCTTGAAGGTGCAACCCTGAGTTGCGTTTCCTCCAGATGAGTCTCCATTCCCATTACGCCTGGCATTGCTTGGTCCTCCACTGTCTTGAGTTCGGTTCGCCTCGTACTGGGCGATAGCAGCGGAGATTCTTTCTTCCAGTAGAGCGTTAAGCTCTTCAGTAGTTCTTGGCAGTGGGGGAGGAGGAGGTTGATCACGAGCGTTCACAGCTTTTCTGGGTGCCATGTTCTGACAGAACATATCACGATAGGGTTAGACATTTGTTTGATATCGTCGTACTAGACAGTAGTAGTATATATATTCACAGGCATATACCACATAAGTGACATCAAACAATTATTGCTCCAGCATAGTATTTAGTAGACTGGAAGGGGTATTCACGTTTGACCTTTATCTTTCACTGGGGGAATTTATACGCGACAAGACTTGTTGTGGTTTCTGTGCACTGAGTTCCATAATTATGTATACATCCATAATTACGTAACTCCTTGCACAGTCCGCACAGTTCGTTTCATCCTCGTATCCCTTCCTTCAGTTAGGCCATTGTTTCCAGGTAAAGTCATGTATACTAGTGGTATTCTACTTCTAGTATATGTATATGCTAATTATCACACATAATTGCAAGTAATTTCTCAGTTAAAGACAAGTGCTACTCCTGTGCACCCTAAGTCTCGTAGTGCCTCTTCTTGACTCATGTAAACAGTTTCAGGTAGTGGATGTCACGGGACGTTTTATGCAATGAAAACTCTTTGAAAAATCGTTTTCGTGAAAGGATCCTAGAGATTGTAGACTAGACTCGAGAAGGAATCCTGGTTCACTACAATCGCAGCTCTGATACCAATCTGTCACACCCCTTTCTGCGGCGGAAGCACGAGGTGTGATCATGAAAGGTTCTCATTGCGTACGAAAGGTAAACATACTACATGCTCGTAAAAATAACTTCAAACACCATTAACATTACATAACGGAAAACATAGTTTAAGTGTTTACATCACGAGACATCATATTGTCTGAAAGTCTACAACTTATTTAAGACAAACATAAACGACATCCACAAGCATGAGTAACACTGCGCGCACATCCACTTTAGTTACCTGAAATACATGTGAGTTTTGAAAAATGTCAACATAATGTTGGTGTGAATTCATGCAGTGATTGTTTTGAATGTTTAAGTACTTGAATGAAAACATAGTATGAAACTTGTAGAATGCATGAATGTTTGAATGTACTTGTAAAACGTATCTGTAACTGAGTACTATGACTGTTTGAATGTGTGAGATCGCTATTGGTTTGCAAGGCCACTAACATGTGTCACGACATAGGAAGCCACCAAACCTAGGCATTTTTGTCGACTTTGACTGAGACACAGAAGCACTCATTGGTAGAAGTAGGCCAAGAGTGGGGTTGCCTGAAACCCATTAGATCTAACCTTTTGTTCCGCGGTTTGAATGTATACGTTGATTAATGGTGCTTATGGTACCCTATTCGAGACATGATCTAGAATGTTTCACTTGAATGTTTTTGTATCCATCATACTATTTATAAACATTGTAACATTTGTAACATGTATTTCACCCCCGAAGTTATAAAGTCAAAAACAGTTAAAGAAGAGGGGGAGCATGAACTCACAACTTTGCGTTCCTTGCGTCGTAAACTTCACCGGATTTGCTTAATTAACGTCGTGACCTATACGTGTTTTCTTAACGTTAGTCACTAGACTTGTATCGCACAAGTACAAGTCACTATCTTTTGCATATGTTTTCTTGTGTTAAAAATAATTTATATTTTTAACTATGTGTCTTACTTATATTATATTCTCAAAAATAAACATAAGTTTCTTGTATTTTGCACTTTGCGCCCGAATTATGTATTTTGTCTAAAGCCTCATTGTCCAAGTTATTTATTCTATGAAGAAATATATTTTTCTAAATATATTTTCTTGTATGTGTCTAAGCATGTTGTATGTGTATTTTTGTATTTTCACTCCTTAAGAGTATTTAGTGTATTTTCAAGTCCTAATACACTATCACGTATAATACATACTACATACACTTTGCACAAAATTTGGTGATCAATAAATATATATTTTTTCTCAAAATATACATACTTAATATCAATTTTTAATCTTGAAGAAATCATCATTTCTTATCACAAAATTTAGGGAAACCTTGGTAAATTTTCTAGACACATTTTTAGGGAATAAGTTTCTCGAAACTTATATTTTTCTAAGTGTCAAGATTCTATAGAGATTTTGACAGAGTTTCTCCTAAAAATGGAGATATCCCATGTTTTCAAAACATATGTTTATTTTCTTTTAAAAATCATCATCAATCATCAACAACTCATTCAAGTCTCACTACCAGCCAAAATCATGTAAATCACACCATATCATGAACTTGAAATTTTGTAAAAACTTGTAGTAACTTACCATGTTATTTAGTATGTCTAGTTACCCTTAAAAACATAGTTGTTTGTTTGTAAATCTCATTTTTGAAGTAACTAGTCTTTTACAACTTGTAGGATGATTTTTCTAAAAATATTTCTTTGGTATTTTTCTTGTTTCATAAGTGTTTATACACTTATTTTTCTAATAAAAATAGTGTAATTTTATGTAAAAACCGAGATCTTCTAAAAATCACAATTTAAACTTGGTTCTTTTAGGAAACCACTCATGAATCTTAGATTCACAAGATTACTAGCTTGTTTTGTTTAATATTTTTCCAAGAAATCATTCATTCTTCAAGTTCATGTCTTACCAAGAAGAAGATTATTTTAGGATGTTACATAAACTAGCAAGCTTCATGTGATGATTAATCATCATCTCAAATAAACAACAACAACAAACATCACACATAAGCAAAACATCACTATTTCATCAAGATTCATCATGTATATAAGCTTTATGTTCAAGTTTCATGTTCATATTCTTTAATGTTCTTAAGATTTTCAACATAACAAGTCTTTTAACCACTAAAAAATAAGAGTAAATATGAGTGTTCAAGATGCTTACAACTAGCTTAAAGCTAGGGAAGAACTTTGGTGAAAATTGAGTGGTTAAAAGCAAACGGTTGAGGTTCTTCAAGTTCCGAGTCCACCAAGCTCCGTTAGTGACCTTCTAGCACCATGAAATAGTCTTGGATTGGGTGGTTGATAGCCAAAAATGGTGGTGGTGTTGAGGGGGTGTTCGGCCGAAGGTATTAAGAGGGAGAGAGTGAGAGTGAGGTGGTGAGGAAGATGAATGAATGCTCTTGATCACATAGTACTTATAATATCTTCCACCATATCTTACTAAATCAAATAAAATCCAAACAAATCCAAGAAGATCATGAGAAATCTAAAGAGATCAAGCAATATATCTTGGAAATATATGGTGAATATTTGGTGGGGCCACTATATGGCCGATTACTTGCACATGGGGGGGGGGGTAATGTGTAAATTTTGAACCATGTAGTTACTTGTAATTATATACCAAGTATTTAGTTAGTGTAGTTAGTTACTAGATATTTTTAGTGTGTGTTAGGGTGTTCGGGGATCACGACTAGCTCAGAAATAATTAAACAATGCTTCCAGTAACATTTTGATGTTCCGGGTTATGTCCGATTGTTCTGTTAAATACCGGTTCGTTAAGGTGCTAAATTGCACCGTTTAGTGTCCTTTATGTTTCCTTTTGTAACCCTTTCAATTCCCAACACTTGGGGAAGTATTCTGGATGATAAAACGTAAATTCTGCATGATATTCATACGTTTAAAAGCTGATTATAGCTGAATTTAATAAAATTCTGCACTTAAAATGCGTATCGGGTGCTCTTTAGTGCGTATTTTAGCTTCCGGAATGTCTATATGTTAACCCTTGTATGTACTCTTGGGTTTTAATGTATTCTTGTCGTTGGACCTACACCTAGGCTCCAATTTTTATTGTCTGACTGCTTTCTGCAGAATTGTTGGCATATTGTGTCTTTACCGGTGAGTTTACTAGTATTTCTGACGCAACGCTCTAGTTAATGCATAAAGCAATATTTTGTAATATAAAACGTGCATGAATTCACTTGTATAGTATGTAATCAGACAACGTTGACATTTAAGCACATAATTGCAGTCATTAAATAATAATTAAAGTGTACGGAAATTACCGGTTTGGTGCCAGTTGTCACAAAATATGTGTCGGTTTGGTCCGTTTTTGTGTAAAATAGAGTTTAAAAGGGTTTTAAAGGGTTTTCACTTAGATCTAACACTTGGTGAGTGTAAAATCTGTAGATTTCTAAATTGGGAAGTCGAAGCTAGGCCCAATACACTCGGTTAAGTGTAGATCTGTGATAAAATAAGAAGGTTTGATGAAAGAGATGAAGGTTTTTGTAAAAAGATTGAAGTTCTTTATAGATAAAGTAGTTTTAGGAATGGAAATAGAAGAGTTTTGATGAAAACAAAGAAGTTTTGATAAACTCGTGTAAAATCGTAGTGAAAAAAGTTGTGGAACATGTAAAAATTAGTAAATCTTACTTGAAAACAGTTAGAGAGCAATTCAGCAGCGTTTTAGATGAAATGGTAGCAAGTTAGAATGAATGAGGAGGGCTAGGTATTTATAGAGGAAGGCTGGTGCCTTTGTTCGAAGCTGGCTGCCTTCGTACGAAGCTGTTGGCTTCGTTCGAAGGGGCTAGTTTGGTGAAGATGATCTCCGTTTCGCATGTAGGATGCTCGTTAGGTGCGTTTTGTTGCGTTAGTTAGTTCAAGTACTTTAAGTATTTTAGCGAGATATTAGGTGTTGCGTTACGTTGCATTTCGGAGCGAGAAATCGAGTTGTGCGAGTGAGCGTTTAAGCGAGCTTTAACACATAGTTAATATTATACATAACTAATAATATAATATAATATATGTATAAGTAACCGCGTTTCGAGTTTGCGTTGCGATGGTGCGAGAGCGAGCGAGTAGTTTAGATAGTCACGTGATGTAGTAGTGCAAGCGTAAGCGTTATAAGCGTAAGCGTTGTGAAGTGCGATATAACGTATTAAAATAAGCGATGTGGTGCGAAAATAGGCGATGTAGCGTAGTAATCGATACAGTTTACATTATGATCCGAATCTCGGTGCTAGGCGTAACGAGAGCAACGAGCGCGAAAGTGCGGGTTGTTACACTGACGATGCTCTTTTGATGGGAGATTGGGATAAGGATAATGTGTTGAACGTGACTAAATGCCTGAGAATTTTTTATCTGTGTTCTGGTTTGAAAATTAATCTTCATAAATCTAACTTATACGGGCTAGGAGTGGAAGATAGTGATATCAGGGATATGGCTAAGGTAGTGGGGTGCAACACCGGTACTATTCCGCTAACTTACCTGTGAATTACGGTGGGGGCTAATATGAATAGAATTAACAATTGGACCCCGATAATTGAGGTTTTTGATAAAAGGTTGTCGGTTTGGAAAGCTATAACTATTTCGATAGGAAGGAGGCTTACTCTGAGTAGTTCAGTGCTGGAAAGTCTCCCTATATGCTATTTCTCGTTATATAAGGTCTCGGTTGGCATAATTAAGATTCTTAAAGCTAAAATGAGAAAATTTCTCTAGGCCGGAACTAGTGATAACAATAAAATAAACTGGGTGGCTTGGGATTGAGTCACTTGGCCTAAGAAAAAAAGGGGGTTGGGTGTTAACAGACTCAAAGAGGTTAACGTGACCCTTCTTTTTAAGTGGGGCTGGAGATACAGGGTTGAAAATCAAAATCTTTGGAGGAAGGTGGTGGAAGCTTGCCATGGTAAAAACAATCAGAGGAGTTTTCTTCCGTGTAAGAGTAACATTGTGGGGTGTTGGAAAAATATCACTAATTTGATATCTAATATGAAATTAAATGGGAAAGATTTAAATCGCTTGATCTTGGGTAAAGTTGGGAAGGGGGTTGAGATGCGTTTTTGGATTGACATTTGGGTGGGCGATGTTCCTTTCATGGAAAGATGGCCTCATCTGTTCAGTTTGAGAGTGTTTAAAATGTGCAGGTTGCAGACAGAATGAAAGAGAACCAAGTTAATGGTGGTTATGCTTGGAATTGGTCTAGACAACCTGAGTCTGATGCGGAGCTTAAGGAATGGAAGGAATGTTATGAGGTTCTTAGCATGGTGATGATGTCCAATGATAAGGATTCGTGGTGTTGGTGCGATGGTAACCAGGATGGTTTTTCGGTTAAGGAAGTCAGAAAGGCATTAATCGAAGATAGGGGACAAGTCATCTTCCGAACTTTGAATGGCGTAAATGTGTGCCTCTCAAATGTAATATCGTGGCATGGAGAGATAATTTGGATAAATTAGCTAGTAGAGTTAATTTGAGAAGAAGGAACGTGGATATTTCTTTTGTTTTATGTCCTTTATGCGATGATTTTGAGGAAACTGTGGAACATCTTTTTACTGCATGCTCGGTGGCTGATAGGGTGTGGTTGGCTCTTAGTGTTTGGTGCAAAATACCTCCAATTTATATTTTCGACTTCAAAGACATTCTGGATATCCATAACTTCTTTCAAGTGGGAAAGAAAGCGAAGAAAATCATTTACAGTCTGGTGAGTATTTCTTGTTGGTGCATTTGGAAAGGTAGGAACGAGATGGTTTTCAATAAGAGTAGATGAAGTCCTCAAGATATTATAGGAGAGGTTAAATCGATAGGTTTCGCTTGGGTTAAAAATAGAATGTCTTGTAATTATATTAGTTGGGTAAAGTGGTATATACTCTTTGTATATGTTGTAATTATGTACCTTTTGCCCGTTTGGGTTGGGGGTGTTGTTAGTTGTTTGGCCTTCTGCTTGTTTGGATCAAAGAGATGTTTTAATGAAGTTTACTTTTCAAAAAAAGAAGATACGAAAAAGGACAACTTTTGATGATAAGACCTCTAAAAGATGGTAGGACTAGAGGGGTTGTTGGTAGGCCCATGAACAAACCACGTGAACACGAACAGTAGTTTGTTTGTGTCCGTGCACTTATCTTTAACCGAACACGAATAAATAGACAATCATATCTTCTTTATTTTGTTTATTAAGAGAAAATGAACATGTTCGTTCGTAAACATTTTAAACACGACACCAAAAGGGATTGAAAAACCTACAAGGACAAGGCATCTTTTTACCGAAAGGGTGTTCTTATAACATGAGTTTGTAACGTTACCGATCAAAAGTTCATACCAATAGTATGAAGATAAAGATAATGATGAAGATCTTATTTGCCTAATTTTGTAATTATCTTCTAATTAAGTATTTATTATAACTATATGTTCGAATGTTACATGGATTATTAGCTATAGGTGTCTAGCAACAGAGATTGTTAAATTGCAAACTAATCAATATAGGTTTGCGATTTCTAAATTGTGTTGTTATTGATCAAACTCTAGATTAACTGTGTCCAGTACTTCCACTGCTTAAACAAGTAACACAATTAAATGGAAGAAGAGGTGTCCAACTATAGCTGCAACTAGTAGGGATGAGCAAATGGTACCCAGTACCGAATTTACCGAACCAGGTACACTTTCGGTACCGATTCGGTACCGACTTTTGACATTTTCGGTACCTTCGGTACCGGTATTTACCGATTTTTACCCTCAAATACCGGTACCGAACCGTACCATACCGGGTATATTCGGTACCGGTCGGTACCGAGCTCATCCCTAGCTGCAAGGGGTAAATGCGTTGGACTTGTCAGGTTAGAAGTGTATGAAACCCATGACTTAACATTTCAGGTTTAAAGAATGTCCATGTTTCTTCTTAACTTTGAAACAAGTAATGTACTACTACTGTACATAATCATGTACACAAGAATCAGAAACCAAGAATTGTACCAACACACTTCACCTCTCACTTGCACTTCTCATTCACCATCAACCTGCAATCAGGTGACATATAAATGAGACACTCTATCTCTAACCATTCAAACAAAAACATTCTTCGTTGTTCTTTTTCACGAAATAGTCCCTCAACCCAATTTCCGCATCCCTAACTATTATGATCTTGACCCTAGACCTAACTAACTATTGATATAATAATAATAAGCGGATAAAAGTAAACTGTATAAATATTAAAATGATTGAATTAGCTTTAGATACACTCACATTCTTCAAACGCAAACACCCCTCCAAGCATGTTATCATCACTATCGCCATCTTCGTCGGATATTTTCCTCTGAACATCAGCCATTTCATCAGCTTTACAACCTTCTTCCTCAGTAGACGCTTTGCAGTAATCACGCCCAAACTCTTCTTCATGCGTTTGAACTTTATCAACAATATTCATACTCGAGTCAAAATGGTTAGGACCTGGGTTCGAACCCTCACTAGCAACGGTTGCTCCAGCAGCGGTTGAGCCGTCAACCGGAGATGGAGAACTCATGATTTCATCAAGACCAGAAGATAACAAGCCATCGAAACCAGTAAAAGAACCCGCCCTATTCAAACTGTCATTCTTATTTACAGTTGAAGCAAGAATAGGATAAGATATCCATGGTTCCATCTGTTCTAGGTTTTGTACGTCTGCAGGTTCCCGTGATGACCCTGAAATGCAAACGACATCCAAAACAATAGAGTAACCGGCATATTTGGGTCATGCCACCTTTAAAAACAAATTATTTGCATAACAAAAATTACTGCTTTACCATGAGAGACTGTGGAATCTTGAGGAAACTTTTCATTGCCACTACCAGTGTTGGAAGACGAAGCAGAATATCTACCAGCAGTAAATACTCTACAAAAAAAAAAAAAAGAAATATATCGTGCCAAAAACTCGGTAAAGAAACAAAATATAAAGAGCTAATGTATAAGACATTAAATGTGATTAGATGAAGATATATCCTAACCAGGTTTCAAATAAACAATTAAAAATAAATAAAAGAAACATGAATTTGAGAGTACCCGCGGTTTATCCAACCAGGATGAACGACACGAGAGCTGTCAAAAACAGGCAGTAAATCTTTCTGCCTAACTTCAATTTCGTTTACCGGGATTGTTTCGATATCAACCTCCCCCTCGGTGTTATTTACTGATTCACATAACTGTGGGGCCATCACATAGAAACATATCTACACAACAGAACAAAATCATAAGCATGCTTTGTTTCAAATGAAAACATAGAACAACACAGATTAGTAACTAGTAAGTACCTTGGACTTTTGCCAAACGGGAACTCTCCCGGACTTCTTTTGCACCTCAGCGTGAGAAAGATACCAACGGGATCGTTCTTGGCGTTTACCATCTTCATCATCAGAACTAGTCATGACAGTTTCTACTGAACCGTGTCCGGTAAGAGAGTCCCCGCCTACAAACTCCTCTTTTTCGGGCCAATCTGTTCTTCGGCAAACATCCCACCATTGAACCGGTGCGACTTTTACCCGCAAGTCTTCATCTTCCTTCAAAGGAGATTCACCTTGCTCTCTCCCTATAGAAGGCAACAACTCATACTGAATTACATAGCCAGATGGACTATACACCAGCAGGTGCTCTAACGTTTCCACATTTGAGACAGAAGGTGCAGAATTTCGGCATATACAACTGTAGAAAGTGGCAGCAATGACGCCAGGTGGCACTGATGTCCTTCCAGATGCAGCATTGCCAACCGAATTAATCCACCCAAAATTAACGTTTTTTATTCTGCTAACCACAGATAGAGTTACTGCTGCTGGCGGTGGTGGTGACAATGATTTATCATTTGTGAAAGATGAAGTAAACCACCAAGGTAATGATACAAAATCTGAAAGTGCTCGCCCGTTAATTTTGGAGTTTTGTAACTGAACACCAGTCTCGCCGCCAAAAGGAGATAATAGAAAAATGTGGCATGTGCCCCTAGATGAAATTACAGCTATCCATTCACTATATTGGCTAAAACAAATGTCTTGTATCACCTGTTAATGTAACATAAGTTAAATCACCAGTGACCAGATAATCAAACCGGAGGTAGCAAGATGGATGGCACGACTGGTAAGAAATGGGTCAGTACGGGTCGAAATATGCTAGACCAGGTTGTCCGCAAACAATTCTGTCCATTTTTTAAATTTTCTTTACAACTAATCAATGTGTTACAATACATAAATAAATCTTTGAATAAAACAATTTAGGAGGTTGTATGCATTGAAATAAACTTTGTACACACATTCTATTTGACCCGTTTGAAATAAAACCCAACCCAAATCGGCTGGTTCATAAGTACATGGGTTAAAACTGCCACCTCTAAATCAAACAAAAACAAAACAAGAATATAAAAAAGAGAGGAGGAAACTCACAGCGGATGTCATGCCACGATGGAGCTTGTAAAGATGCACATGAGCAGAATTCCAATTAAAGTTTTGGCTTCCTGAATCACATTGTGAGGAGGATGGAAGGATCCGGAAAATGTTAATGTTGTTCCCATGTACCGATGCGGTGACCAATAGAGTCCCGCTTGGATCAAAACATAGTGCAGATATGGAACTTGCATGGGCCCTAAATTGTGAAACAACGGCTCCAGATACAAAATCTTTAATCACAACCTGCACAAATTATTCAAAAAAGAACCATCAACTTCATTAATAACTCTAACCATTAGCACTATTACGTTCATTTCAAACACTTGCATTTTAGTTCACCTTAAAAAAGATGGATTATAGGTTACCGAGGTATCAAAATACAGAAGTATTACCATTCCAGCATTATCATTCTCGGTTGAATGAGCCACAGCCCGACCAGCTTTCCTACTGGAATTGAATGAAACGGGAGAGGTGGAATACTTTGACAAAGTTCTGTAGCTCATGTCTCCGAGATTAATAAGACCGCTAGCGAGCTGCTTGCTGGATTCCATGGCATATCGAGCCATCAAACTTCCACTGCCAGGTGAGGTTGAAGGACTAACACCTGGAGAAGGACTCAGGTTTTGAGGACTTAAGCGTCCGGTATTTGACAATAAGGGATTGTTGGAAGCATAAGCCAGCCACCTGGGCCCCACAGCCATTGGCCCATACCCAATATTAATACCACCCAGTTGAGATATTGGGTAAGTGAGCACACTAAACTTGTTTTCAAGAGTAAGTGCGTCAAAGCAATATATCTGCCATGTACAAAAAGCACAGAAGTCATGCGACATGCAATACATACTAATCTGATCTTGTACAGCTTGTAGGATCTTGTAGACAGCTAAGGCTGACGCTTATTATTATATATGGTTAGCACATCTATAGCATTCCCTTTTGCATTAAATAGAAATGAAAACCTTTTTAATATGATAATACGCATGCTTTCGAGAAATAACTTAATTCAGAGGTTGTCGTTTTGACCATTTTACTTATGAATGGGTTGATTCAAGTTACCTCTATCTCTTACAAGTAGCAGACACACGTGTATTATAGATTATATATACACCATAGTTATTAAAGGCTCTAGGCGCACTCAAGGCGCATAGGCCTCGCCTGGGACCTAGGCGCAAGGCGCAAAAAAAAAAGCGAGGGCCTAAGAAAAAAAAAGCGCATAATGAAAAAAATTAAAAATATTTTATGTAGTAGAAAATTAATACTATCTTCTAAATAAAATAACAAATGCTATCATATAATTTTTAATATCATCAATTTAGTACCAAAAGTTGTAATATATTAGTGTAGAAAAGTAGTTTTCCTTAGATAAAAGTAGAAATCTGGATGAAATCTTGCTAGTATTTAGAGAATATAGCCGGAAACTCTCCGGAATCTAGGAATCTTGCCGTAATCTACGCCTGAACCATCACCCAGAGAATTAAAGCGCAATTGCCTTGACTTTAAGCGCAATTGTCTCGCCTAGCTTGGAAAATGGGCCTAGGCGCAAGAGGCGATGGCTTTTAACAACTATGATATACACACACAATATAATATATATGTGTGTGTGTTAGATTAAAATAGAAACATGCTGAATGGAACAGGTTGAAAGTCGCCCAAAGAGTACTCTTAATGCATAAAACCTACTAATTCATTCCCTTTATAAGCTACATTATTACTGAGATAATATAATCTTTGTGATTATAGCTGATGCACTAATTATTCATAATAGAAGAAACTAATAATCTTGAACAAAAAGTGTTCTGGGTCAACCCAAAGTCAAAAGAAATGAAATCGACAACTATACTTAGCACAGCTCCAGTAATTAATTAACTATAATACAATTAGGAACTTCTGTGAATAGTGATTTCAATTTTTTTTGTCTCTTTGTCTTTATTTTTTTGTTTTTTTAATACTTTTACCCCTCAACTTTTAACATCGACACTTACTAACCCTTAACTTTCTAAAGACTATGTAATTGAGTTTTATGTGTTCATATTTATGTACGTGTCGATATAAGTTAAAGTTGATTTACGTTTCAACGTAAATTTTTTTAATGAAAATGAGTTGGGTTAAATATAATATGTTATTATGCTTATTATTGTGCACGTTTTCAGTTGATCTACGGTTTAGCGTAAATTTTATTTTATATTATTTTTCCGAAATGAGCCGGGTCAAATATAATACGTTTCTGTGCATATTTTTATGTACGTTTTTGTGCTTATTTTTATGTACGTTTTTAGTTAGTCTACGTTTTGACATAAATTTTGTTCGGAAACGACTCAGGTTAAATAAAATATGGTTTCATTAAATTGTGTAAATTTGAGTCACTTTACGTTTGTCAAAACGCGTCATACCATTTTTAACTTAAAAAACAATAATTTCTTACGTACTTATTTTTATGCACGTTTCGGTATAAATTCAAGTTGGTTTACGTTTAGACGTAAATTTTCATTAAAGTTATATTATAGATAGTGTTTAAATTTCCATTTATAATTAATTTAAAATCAGCCCGTACCCCTGTCCAATTAAAATTTATTTTTATGGTTTTAGGTGGAGGTAAAACATGTGTAGATATTCTTTTGAGCATATTTCTTTCGGCTGCTATACTGAACCAAAATACAAATCGACCAAAACCCGCGGCGTAGCGCGGGTAATCTTACTAGTTATAAAACAAGTTAAAAACTTAATTAGACATAAAATCACAGGAAACAATGACAAAATAAAAGGCCAAATGTACATGGGTACTTACCTGTGATGCAAGACCTACAGCCACTATCCGTGGACTGCATCTAACCATATACACAGTTGACCTGAATCGTAAGACATGAACATAACTGTGAGACCTCAAAGAGTAAAACCGAACAGTTCTAGGAGAGTACATAGAGTTTTCCATCTGAGATTCATCCCTTTCATTATTTGATGGGCTTGTTTCTTCACTAGCCACAACCAATAGCAAGGGGTGTGACATTTTGAATCCCTCTTGGCCTTTCGTCTGTTCAGGGGTAGGCTGGATTTGTAGAAATGTGACTGGGTCATCACGACTTGAAACCAGTTCAATAAAATTAGAACCATCATCAACATCAAGGACTTGAAAACCATTGGAGTAACCAAGCAGGAGAACATGCTTCACGATAGTTGGACTAAGCTCTATTCTATCGAAGCAAGACCACAGGACCTGTTCAACCAAACACTGGTTGTAAGCACCAAGGAACATAAAGCCAGTTTTTTTTATGAATGTAAACATGTACAACATAAAATACTTGTAGTAACAAACAATATGATGTCGTTTTGATACCAAAGTTAACAAAGCTCCTCAAGTTTGACCATACATATCAACACGTGCAGCTAATGAGGAAAAAGAAATCTAATTTATATCTTGACCAAAAGAAGATCAAGCTGAGTTTAGACCACAAAGTATAACTTATTTAGAAAACTAGAACCTTATAACAAGATGTAAAATAACAAACCTTATGGCTTTGCAATTAAATGCGCAATATCATTTGTAAGGGTTCCATTTAAAAAATACGATATAGACCTCGTATAGGAAAGATCACTTTTGGTCTTTGACTCTTGTACCATAATAATGGTCTACTAAAAGCATTTCAAACCAAGAGACGGTTGCTAAAAAAAAATACATAAAAATGATCATGGAACAAAGTATCCACCTTTTGTACTCCTAGTTAAGCTCCTATGTGTCCCTAATTGACACACTTCCCAAGGTTTGTGACAGGCTAAAACTCCTTTCTAAATTTCTTTATGTTCGGGAGAGAGTGGTGAATGACCAAACAACAAAAGAATCTTGAAATAACCAAATCGTTCCTAATAAGGATTTTGGCTGATAAAGTCCCATATATTCACGTCACATTGCTAACCAATTAGTTTGTTTCCAACACATCAAAGATTTTATGAGTAGAAAAAGTGTTCAGTAATTTAGCAAAGAAATAAGAGTACAAAGAAGAATATACAACAGATGTTAAAGATAAATCAAAAGATATTTCTTCATCCAACACCGCCAACTTTTAATATTGTGATGATCATTCACAAAATATGGCCAAACAAGTCAGATCTAAATTTCCGAAAGCAGCAATTTCATTCAAGTCCATAAGCATACAGAACAAGACACATGTAACTTATCCTGCAAATCTTTATGTGTTTGTGTAGCATATATGAATTGAAAAACCACTAACCAAAATGGCACTCTCACCGCTTCAATTTACCCATCACAAGCTACTCACTTTTTCACTTGACTAAAATAAAATATCATCTATGCTTACAAGGACATGGTTGACGGACAATACATGTCATGATTTCTAAGACACACACAAACAATACACTTTTTACTAAAAGAACAAGAGATACTAACTCGAAGAAGAAGAGCTAAAAAGGTCAACTAACTACCACCAAGTGTATCCGATCCCACACCTTTCTCTGACTCGCCAGTACTTCCTAGTTTGCGGTAAGCCAGCTCGTTTTTAGTCTCTCCCAAATGTAGATTGTTCGTTACACATTAAAATATGAGTCTTATCAACATTAATATAACTTTGTCTCTATGCTTCTTTTATTTCTTGACATAAGTCCAAAAGTTTCCTAATTGTATCCACACACTTAAGTTGTTATTAAAAAATATAATCAAATTAACTCCCTACCACACCCCTGATATAATCTGTAATAAAACATCCAAATATCTCATCCACCAGTTCCCACTTCAAATAGTAGCTTCTCGTTTTTTAATTAAATCATCATTTTGCATCTTTTATTTCAGTTTTCATGCCTTAAAAATAATCTGAACTAGGGATGAGATTTTTTTTCCCAAATACCCATACACATACCGATTTTGACTGTTCGGTACATGTATCGGTACCAAGTTTTATTCATTCTGGTACTTTCGGTATCGGTATAAGTAAAAAAAGGTATTGGTACCGAATTTTATTTTATATAGAATTTCAAGAGTTCTTTTTAGAATGCATATCTTTTTTCGTATTATGGTACCCATATCGATTTTACCTATTTGGTTCCCTTATTATATTACTACTTGTATCGATTTTACCTTATATGGTACCCATCCTGTATTGGTACTCGGATTTTACCTATTTGGTACCCGTACGAATGCTCAAAATATTTAAAAAAATATAAAGTGGTACCGAGTTTGGTTCAGAATTCGGTACCGATATTTTCGGTACAACTACCGATAGTGTAAGTGTACGGATCCCATCTCTGAACACAATTCTCTAGGGCTTATACTCAATCTAAATAAAAATATTCAAACAAAAACTAAACTAAAACAAACCATAAACTAAAACAGAAGTTACAGAATTTTTAAAATTAAATCATTAATCCTTATCTCTAACTAACACCGCATAACACTTCCAAACAAAATCAATACCAATCGAACAAATAATCGATCGTAAAACATTGAAACCTGATCTTTTCGAAGTTCATCGGAAGAATCACCGGAAACTGATCTGACGTTAGTGGATACGGTTTTGATACAAGAAGAAATGAATCTAAACGAGTTAGGTATTAAGCCATTGCTGATGTCATGCTTATCATTGTTAGGTTTGTTGTGGTTTCTCCTCATAATAATATTATTCGACTACTTGTGAATGTCACCGGCACCACCACCGTCAAGCGTTGAAGAAGATTCGCGATGAAATGGAGCATCAATCGCCGGAAAAATATCGCCGGAGATGACGGAGATTACAGCGGTAAGGGGTTTTCAAAGTGTTTGTTGAGTTTGACCTTCACAACGACGGTTCTTCTTTCTCTCTCATGTTATTATTTACAAGTTTGCTTGTGAAGCTTAAGTTTTGTTGTTGTCATCTCAAGTCCTTTAAGATGTGTTATTATCACTTTTAATGTTCTTTGACTTGTTAACCGTCTATTTTAGCGGAGTTAGACAAGACGATCCTATGTCTTCCTTCATTTTTATTGTTGTGATAGAAGCTTTGTCAAGTATC
Source organism: Helianthus annuus (assembly GCF_002127325.2). Lineage (NCBI taxonomy): Eukaryota > Viridiplantae > Streptophyta > Magnoliopsida > Asterales > Asteraceae > Helianthus > Helianthus annuus. The sequence continues at coordinate 69,896,701 of NC_035439.2, forward strand.
ACTAAAAAGGCTATTTCCATGGGTGTTTTTCACGAAATCTCTACCCCAAACGAGGTGCTGGTTATTTCAAACTATATTTGCGTGGATAATGTTATCTTTCTTGATGAATGGCTATGCCCAAAACCTCAACTGATTGTTACGATGCTTTTATCTTATCTCTACCCTAAAAGTTAAATAGAGGAAGAGTAGTTTGTATATAATGGTTGAGGAGGGTGATTTTAATAGGATGGTTGGCATTCTTCGTTGTAACTTAGGTTTATTTCTCTTTTCATACCTTGGTCCAAGTAGACGCTAGCATGAACCTGGTTAAAAACTCAAAGCCTATTTTGGATGCATTTGACTCTCGGCTATCCTAGTAGAAGACGAAGTACTTATCCGTTGGACGACGTCACTTATTAAGCTGGTCATAAATAGTCTCCCTACTTATTAATTCTCATTACACAGTGTTATGTGTCAAGTGAGTGGAGCTCTAGAAAAAACAAGATGGAAATTTTTAAGGGGTTGCTAAAACGAGAAAGCTTGCATAAACTAGGTTAAATGGGAATGGCTTGTTTTCTCAAAGGACTCGAGTGGCCTTGACTTGGGTGCTCTAAAGGCTATGAATATGGGGATCTCGAAGAACAGGCTCTAGCATAATGTCATTTGGGCCATTCAGCACACTTCTTGTTAATGGAACATTTTACTTATTAGATTATCTAGCTTTAGGATCTCGATAAATATTTACAAAGCTGAATCAGACTTGCTTCATCAGGATTTTGACATCAAGAGGCTTTTCAAAGGTGTATTAGGCTAAAGGAACGACATATGTTTCTCGTTAGATTGGTGGATGACGCTTTATCTCAACGGTTTCACTCTCTTTTGATCTAGCATCGGATAAATGGTTTATAGTGGTCGGGTGGCAGAAAGAACTGAATAATAATGAAGACAAAAGAGGGATCCTCGCGAACCTGATGAGATGGATCAACTTCAACAATTTTCTTGATGGAGTTTCTTTGTCTATAATGGATGATAGTTCGATCTTTAAAAGAGATGACACTGGCGATTCTAAGTTTAAATTTGCCAAAAAAAAAAAAAAAAAAAAAAACTATCAATGATCTTCATGATTCTCAAAACTCTACTTTTATTCTAAATCGGAACAATTGGGTTCCAATGAAGGTTAATAGCTTTTGTTGATGCACGAAGATGGACTGGATCCCAGATCTATAAGCTCTGTTAAAAAGGCACATCATTTCTAGACCAGACGTATGCAAATATATAGTGAATTACTGAACATCTGTTAATTTTTTGTAGTCTTGCAAGCATAATATGGATGGGATTAGCAAATGGTGTCGAATCCACCCTATTTGAATATGGATACATATGGGTAGTGAGATGTATGAGTTTTTGTAAGGATAATATAAGGTTTACCTAATTATATGGATGGGAATGACGAACCATACATGAATGCTATGAAGGAATGATTATATTGATATGGTTAATCGATTATTTTTCATATAATATAATTAATAGTAATTTAACCATGTGTTTCACTAAGTCTTGTTTAATTCTAACAAAAGATATAATTTTTTAACCACAAATTCACACATAATTAACCTACCATCTATTATCTATTAAGAACTCGCGCTAAACGCTAAATCATTCAAATAGATCAAATAAATTTCCATATTAAATATATTTAAAATGAATTTTAAGAATTATGAAACATAATTCAACCAAAGGAATTGCAAAAAGTATAAATTTCGTGCTACCAACTTCTTTTGTTGGAAGGGGTTGCATAATGTTTTATATTAAGCTTAGGGTGTTATCAACACTAGCGAAATTTTGAGGGGGTTTTATGGTAAAAGTAATATAAAAATAGGTAGAGAATGTGGAAAAATTACATCACGTCACGAAACCATTTTATTATTTTACTAAAATTATAAAGAATAAACCTAGATCCGGGAAGCAAGGATGGTATCTTCATCGCCCTACATGGATAATTCATTTCATTATTAGAACATGTGTAGTGGTAACTTGTTATAATGCCCCCACCATGGGGCATTATCCGACACGTGGCAACCCAGTCAGCATGGGGCATTATAGCATAAAGTGGTGTAGTGGGGATAATGCCCCTTTCAATCCTTAAAAAAAAAACAAAAAAACAAAGTGATTTCTCATTGGTGGGTCAACTCAAGTCATTGGCGAAGCTTTGAAGGGGCCGGGTGGGGCGCCCGACCCCCCAAACTTTTCGCTCAGTAGTGTTATATATGTAGTTTTCGTATAGAAATGTTTCGGTATATACGTTTTTGACCCCCCGGTTCTATAGAAATTTTTGGGTATATACGTTTTCGACCCCCCGTCGAACATTTCAAGCTTCGCCACTGACTCAAGTCATACCTCTAACAAGTGCAAAATGGCGTTATAATTATAATGCCCAAGCAAATTTTTTCCCCCATAATGCCCCATAATGCCCTATGTAATGGAAGAGTGGGCGTTTTTTTTGTTATAATGCCCCCATAATGCCCCACTACACATGGTCTTATAACCTTCCAAAGGATATTTTACAACTATAATTAGTAAAATCATGCAAAATATTTTTGAAACATTCTCTGAACCATATAACATAACTAATAGGGTGCCTGCACGATGCGGCGGGGACGATACTTTGTATTGCAACACTCGTTTCTGATGGTTTTCTTATTAGTATAATAATTATGATAACATTATTGTGGTGGATATATGTCATAAGTGTTACGCTATGTATTTATAGTAGTAGCTATAAAAGTGCATTAGGGTTTAATTTTAGATTTGTCACTCATTTATCTAGGAAGTTTGTTGCGGTTACTTTTAAGTTTTTATAAGATATATCTAAGTATAGATATTAGCTAGTTTTAATAAAAAAATATGACACATAATATCTTCATTTTATGTTAAGGTACTTTTAATTCTTTTTGTTTTTGTTTGCGTAGATAGATCACATCTTTATAGATTAGACACATTAGATCACATGTATTAGTTACTTGTACATTAAAGCATTATCGACTTATAACTTTTAATCCGTGCGTCAATATTGAACAAGACAACTGCCGAAACGTCGACAAAAATGTGTAGGTCATCATGCTATCTTTGGATTTTTTTAAAACAATATAGTTTATAAGACATGTCAAGAAAACGTAAAATGATTATAAGTTTGTTGTGGAGGGATGAATTGTAACTAATTATCTATAGTTTTGTTAAAACCTTAGGGATTTAAGTGTAATAAGTTTAGAGGCTAAAAAATAAATAGTATTCAAAAGACCAAACTACCCTCATTTTAGGAATCTTTCTATAAATAAAGGAGGGGAAAAGTTCTTAATTTTTGGGTATCTTAAAATACACATCCCTCATGCATTATAATATAGTATAGATTTATAAATGTGAGGATATACTAGAAAATTTATTTTGTTTAAGAAGGTTAAGAAATAATCTTAACTATCAATTGATTAATCAAGAGTTTGGATTAAATGAGTATAATTGATAAAAAGAAGGAGGCGTGTGAGTTTGTGTATGGGTATTCTAGTCAATCCAAAGCAATAGTTTCTCTCTCCTTCAATTCCTCCATTTTTTTAAACTTTGATAACTATTTCATACGACATTAATTTTTTTTTATAAAAAATTGCACCAAAAACCGAGCGTTTTTTATCTTTAAAACGAGTATACTATTGCTATATTTTTGAAAAAAAAGTTGAAAACCCAGATGCGTAAGACGAAATAGACAAAAAGCAAAAAAATGATTTTTTTTCTAAAACGCAATTGACAAAAAACAAAGAAATGTCTTGTTTCTAAAACGCAATAGACAAAAAACACAAAAGAACTGTGTTATTTCTAAAACGCAATGGCTGAAAAATACAAAGAAATGTTTTTTTAACGCAATGGCCTAAAACACAAAGAAATGTCTTATTTCTAAAACGCAATAACCAGAAAACATAAAGAAATGTTTTTTTTTTCTAAAACGCAATGACTAGAAAACACAAAAAGAAATATGTTATTTCTAAAACGCAATGGCTGAAAAACACAAAGAAATGTCTTTTTTTTAAATGCAATAACCTAAAAACACAAAGAAATGTCTTATTTCTAAAACGCAATGGCCAGAAAACACAAAGAAATGTTTTTTTTTTCTAAAACGCAATGGCCAGAAAACACAAAAAATGTTTTTTTTTCTCTAAAACGTAATTGACTAAAAACATAAATAAATGTATTTTTCTAAAATGCAATAGACTAAAAACAAAAAAAAAAAGTCTTTTTTTTTAAACGTAATGGACTAAAAACACAACTAAATGTGTGTTTTTCTAAAACGTAATGTAATAAAAACACAAAAGAAGTGTTTATTTTAAAACGCAATTAACTAGAAATACAAATAAATGTGTTTTTTTTTTCTAAAACACAATGTACTAAAAACACAAAAAAAAAATGTTTATTATAAAACGCAATTGACTAAAAACACATAAAAATGTGTTTTACCTAAAACACAATGGACTAAAAACACATAAAATGTGTTTTACCTAAAACGCAATGGACTAAAAACACAATAAAATTTGTTGTTTCTAAAACGCAATGGACTGAAAATAAAAAAAAAAGTGTTTTTTCATTCCTTTGTAAAACGCGATGACTCAATTCAAAAACTCAGATCGTAAAAATGCAATTCAAAATTTTCTTACATAGATCGAAGCCGATTTCTTCAATGATTGACAAAATTTGAATGCGAATCAGCGATCTAATCAAACGAATCGAGTGATTCGCTTCAAAATCCTGGGAAAAAAATGAGATATTGTATGAAATTAAACTGGACTTCTTCAAAAAAGTTGAAGAACACGTTGATTGGATGTTTGATTCATTGATCGTTGACGAAAATCGCACTATAATGTAGTGATTATTGAGACCGAAAGTGAAGAAAAGGTTGAAGATAGTGTGTTTTGAAGTTACAGGGAGAGAAGAAGGGAGAAGATTGAATAAAATTGACTAAAATACCCTTCCCCTTTATTTTTAAATTTTGCCACATGTCATAATCATATTGCTTCCTATCTTTTCTAGCAAAACTAAACTTCCTATTTGATCATCTCCCTAATTTATAAAACAATACAATTTAACAGGCGCAGAGCTTTCAAAGGGCAAGGGGATGCATCTGCCCTCACCAATGTTTCGATTAGCAGTGTAATTTTTCATCCGAATTTTTTAATATAAGCCATTTCATTATTATAACCTCCCAAAGGATATTTTTCCAACTATGATTTGTAACTTTCACTAAAATCATGGAATTTTTTTTAAACACTATTGAATCATATAATATAATTTATACATCAATACAATGTAACAGGGGCAGAGCTTTCAAGAGGTAAAGGGGTGCATCTGTCCTCGCCAATGTTTCGGTTAGTAGTGTAATTTTTTTGATTTTTCGTCCGAAATTTTTAGCATTATATAACCCCTCCCCCCCCTCCCAAAAAAAAATATTTTGCTTAATATTTTTCTTCCCTTACAAAGTTTATTGTCCAAAAAAATATATACACATTTTTGTTTTGAGTTAAAAAAAATGTAAAAAATTGGGCTATTAGTATTTGTTTAATAATTGGTTTTAAACTTGAAGTGAGTTTAAATATAGTCTCAAACTAGTTTTTATTTAAATGAAACTTGATGGTTCAAATTTAGTTTTTTTATGTGTAAGAACGAGTCCTTCGAATGAAAGAAAATTATTTAGTTTTATTTGGAGTTATAATTGTTTGATCTGACCCGAACATATAACCCGAAACATAGCGATAGGAAAAAATTAGGTCCCATGACTTTCGGCCCTCACAAAGCTTTTGGTCAAGCTCCCCCACTAAATTTAACATTATCATAATCACTGAACCATATATAATTTATAAAACAATACAATTCTTTTGTTACATGGTGTGGTGTAAGTTGCAATTTTCGTAAAAATAACTAGTTTTAACTTTTTATTTAAATAAGTTGCAACTTTTGTAAGTACAACTAGTTTTGTCAATCGATTATATTGTATTTGCACCAAGATACAAACATGCAGATAACAATCGAACCCGAACATGACGGATAAATCAGAAACCTGAAACACTTGGGACAGACCTGAACTTAACGGTCGTTATACTAAACACACTGTAAAATAACTGACCTACAATTGTTCCTCACGTAATAATGATACCTGGAAACTACAGTTGGTCAAACAAACGGTTAAAATTGTTCTCAACTGTAACACCTCGGAAATTTGTGTCGAATTATATGATGACACGTGTCCGATAAACTCTCATTTTGTGCCACTTTATTGGGCGAGGGGGACTAAATGTGTAAAATATATGGAAGAATGTTGTGGAGGGACCATTTATTTCAACATGTCAATTTAATTGACCTTTGAGTGACTCATACGGACCGTAAGCCTTATGTGCTTACGGACCGTAAAGAATGATTTTTGTTGTTACTGGGAAGTGGTTACGGACCGCAAGACCTTCTGTATTACGGTCCGTAAGGAGTGAAAACCAGGGGCGCATAAGCAGGCTTACGGACCGTAAGCCTGAGGCCCTTACGGTCCGTAAGGGGTGCAACTGACAGATTGTTCAGTCTGCTGTGACAGCCTGCTTGGTTAGCCATGTTCATGAGAATTGCCACCTTATTTTTGGTTCCTACACGGCAAGGGACACCTGCTATCATCTGAGAACAACCACTAACACTTGGATTGATCTTATGCATCCTCTACAAGTATAAATAGCAAGCCTTTGCTACCTTAGTTCCTTGCTCATTTCTATTTTCCTCTCTAGCTGCTTCTTGGAGTTGTTCCTGATCAAAAGGAGCCTCCTTTGAGTTTAGTATTTCTTCGGAATACAAGTAAGTATTCCTTCTTAGCTCTTTCATTTTATAAGCTAAGAATTTAGTCAAAAGTCAAGCAAATTAACTTTTGCTTTGACTTTCGGTTAAGACCATTATTGTCTAGCCATTGTTCGAATCGAACATGGCTACGTGATCGTAATAAGGTAGGTGATAATCCCTCAAAAGGGAACCTCCTTGAAATCACGTTAAGTTGGTCAAATGACGGGTTAAACTTATGTTTAATAAAAAGTCAAAACGCGGATTTTCGGAAAACTTATAAACTTAACTTACAAATGTTTAAACACATCTTTTTGACATCAAATCAGTTGGTAAATAATATTAGAACATGTCTAAGCATGTTCAACCCGTCATTTCCAGTTTATAGCTCGGTTTGCAACCGAAAGTCAAGCAGTTTGACTTTTACTTTTACTTTGACTTTCGATTCTGACCTGAATTAGCCGTGTTAGCTACTGAATTGAAGTTGCATTATGATCATAATTACGTGTAGGATAACCCTCTGTGGTTATACTGCTTGATCATAATCAGTTGTCGAGTTTTTATACAAGTTCATACATTATGCCTTAAAATGCCGAAAATGCCCTTTTGGTGCATAGAATGGTTTTAAAATGCAATGTACATATAATTTGCATAACCTACTGACTTAGTAATATAATTAAGATGTTTTGTCATAATGAACTTATTTATGACTCATCCGATCACCTGATATCGCCTATGCGCACACGGTTAGCTTATGTAACTTAGTTTACGTAAGTTAACCAAATTGGGTCAAATCCTTCAAAATTTTTTTATATTCCAGAATGTAATTATGTTTGCCCATATTATACAAGTCTTAGTACTTGTGAGGGTTTAAGCTACATTCTATTCGGTCACCGCTTAATCTAGCGTACCGTACCGTACCGTTTTCTTTATATTATAGTTAACCGGTCCAAAGTCTATGACTTGAATAGGACCCGTTAACATTCTAATTGGTTATTATACCATTCATTATGTAGGTCTCCTAATCCGTATGGATCGTCACAGAATCATCGATCCAACATAGAGTGCGACATCCTCTAGACCAGATTTTAACAGAAACGAGTAGAAACATAAATCTTCACAAACCCGATCTTTATTGATTATCTTCAAACGATTACAATCAATCAAAATCTCCAATTCGTCCAAGCCTCTTGCTATTACGAATTCTCTCTAAAAGTGATTAAGGTGATTAACCTAAACCCTAATGCTAAGCTTTGTTTATATAGGACAAGCTTTGCACATGGGCTAGGTCATGGGCTAGGCCCATCTCTTCCACCATTCCCCTTATGAGGGTTTGGTTTGGCCCAATCACTCTTAATTAACTAATACAAAGCTAAACCCGCTAACCTTTTATCGTTTTACTAATTACAAGATATCCATAGACCAAATCTAAAAGTTGTTGTCACAAATATGCACCAACAAATTCCCCCTTGACAATAGCTTCATAAAATAACTTTGTCTTCAGCCATCTTGCATTCTTCATGTAATCTTGCATTGTCTTTGGTCTTTGGATAGCTTCAGCTTTAATAGCTTTTGTTAGCAACAGACTCCCCCTAAGTTGATGCATCCAATCACCAAATCTTCAAAAACGTTAGCACCTGATTAAACTCCAGCTCAGCATTTGCATAGCAACCTTCAAAACTCTTCAAATTTGTTTGCAATGTAGAAAGGAGGTTCTACCATGCATCCAATCAAACTCCTCTTCACAGCACATTAACTTCTCAGCAACACAATGCTTCAATCTGTATACTATAAAACAAACATCTCAAGAAACCATAAGACTTTTTCAACAAAGTTAAATAAAGTATTATTATTCAAGAGATGGTTAAACTGTATCACATGTTAAGCATTTCCAATTCAGCACCAACAAGCAAAAATTTTGTCCAACACACAAGAACCTGCATGATTTAAGATTTTGAACTCACTTTCTAACACCGTCTCCCCCTATCGGTAACAATTCCTCCAAGAATAACAGTTTTCCATACATTAAGAATTTTAAAACGGAAAAGACACTATTTTTGGATTTTCATATTTTCTGAAAACAAGTAAATAACAACAGCAATAAACACTCTGTTTTTGTGAGAATCACCGGTAAGAAGATCATATCAGCACAATCAAACTGTTTTCACACTATTAGATAATTCTTTATATAATTTTTCGTGAAAAGCAGTCCAAGACGATTACCAGTATGTTTATCCACTTAAACAAAATGCATGAACATTTCAAATACCATTACCGTATGATACGTTAAGCTAATATTATACTGAAATACTAGCGTGTCCCACTTCAGGACATACCCCGGCGATCAAGGTATGCACAAAGATTCCTCGTAGTAGGTGAGTATACTGAATTCATCCTTTTTGTTTTTCAATGATAGATGGTGATCAGGTCAGTACTTCCGTATAGCAAAGAGACCAATATCTAACGAGGGCTAAGCTAAATACCAATTTTTGGTATGATTTATGCATTTTACACTTTTTGAATGACTCTCTAGGAGAGCTTCTTCATTTATGGGTTTTGGCATTTTTAGCTCTTTTAAGATATCCTGGTTGTGCCTAGGTCAGCATGTATCTGGATGCAGCAGAAGGACAACCTTGATACCCCCGGATGAAATAACAGTATAAAGACCCAAAACCTCAGATTTTGGCAATCTATCAACGCGAGATTTAAGGTCATAAATCATATGCCACTGATGTGTTCCCCACCCATACTCAGATCGTTAGGTTTATATCACATTGGTAAGTTGATCATTTCATGCTTTTGCCTAGGGGTGTGCATGGGTCGATTTGGGTCGGTTTTGACCAAAAACCATAACCATAACCGCGATGTCGGTTATTGGATAGCCATAACCATAACCGATCGGTCATGGTGATTATGGTTATTCGGTTTTGATGGTTATAGCGGGTCGGGTATGGGTGGTTAACCGTGTATTTAGCTTAGCTAAAAATAGCTTAATTTTTTTAACATGGAATAAATTGTTATTGCATATTTGTATATATTAGTATATTACATAGTATTAAAAAATACATATAACCTATAATATTAATACCAATTATTATCGAATATTCAAATAAAGTGATATAATACATTTCATAAATTCAAATAAATATTCAACCAAAACCACAAAATGATATGAAAAACCCATAAGTACTAAAAATCTTTAGTCAAAAACATCAAATATTAAAAATATAGTGAAAAGTCCTAAATCTTACAAAGATTTATTGCATGTCGGTTCGGTTTGGTTATGGTGGGAATGGAAAAAATAATAACAATAACCGACCCGCTACTTTCGGTTTTAAAAAAAAAAAAACATTAACCGACCCACCGGTTTTTTATTTGGTTCGTTTTTTTCGGTTCGGTTTTGTCGATTATTTCGGTCATGGTTCGGTTAATTCGGTTTTTTGCACACCCTACTTTTGCCTACTGGTACATCATATAATGAAGCTGTTATCATACTTAAACAATTTAATTCAGTTTCAGTGTGACAGTCTAACTTGCTGGTGTACTATCATTTCTTCTCTTTCACACAGTGATAACCCATTTTTGATTTTCTATTTTTTATGTTTTTAATTTTCCAATGTTTTTGTATTTTTGATCTTTAAGAAAGCAGTAAAATATTTACAAAATTCTTATGAAAAACCAGTTATTCAGGATTCCTCATCCCGTTGAGTTCGACTAAATGTTCAAAGCGAGCTCTATCAAAAGCTTTTGTGTAAAGATCAATTAGTTTTTTTTTTTCAGCACAATCCCGTATAAAATGATGACGGATGTCAATATGTTTAGTTCCGCTGTGCTTTACGAGATTGTTTGTGATTGATATAGTGGCATTATTGTCTATCATAATAGGAGTACGAGTGAAATCCAAACCGTAATCGCGCATTTGCTGTTGAATCCAGAGAACCTGAGAGCAGCAGCTACCCGCATCAATATATTCAGCTTCACAAGTAGAGGTAGACACACAAGATTGCTTCTTGCATGCCAAGACACAATCCTACCTCCTAAGAACTGACAACCACCTGTGGTAGACTTTCTGTTAGACTTGCATCCTCCAAAGTCTGAATTAGTGTAAGTGACGAACTTCAGATCACTATCATCTGGATACCACAACCCAAGTTTAGGTTTCCCCTTCAAGTAACGAAGAATACGCTTCACAACTTTCATGTGTGACTCCTTTGGATTCGCCTGATATTTGGCACAAAGACATACGACAAACATGATGGGTCTGGTCTTGAAGCAGTCAAGTACATTAGAGAACCAATCATTGCCCTATACTGTGTTGGATCAACATCTTCAGTACTTTCATGATCTGGGCCAAGATTGTGATTCTCGCAAATAGGTATGTTGAAAGTAGTGCAATCATCCATTTTGAATCGAGACAAAATGTCATGCACGTACTTTGTTTGATGTATAAACATCCCATCCTTCTTCTGATCAACTTGTAATCCTATAAAGTAGGATAGCTCATCCATAGCACTCATTTCAAACTTGCTCTTCATCACCTGCTTGAACTCTTGACACATGTTTTCATTTGATGACCCAAAGATGATGTCATCCACGTATACCTGTACCAGCAGAAAATCTTCATTCTTTCTCTTGATAAAACAGTGTACTGTCAATCTGACCTCTTTCAAAACCATTCTTCATCAGATGTGTTGACAGTGTCTCATACCAAGCCCTGGGCGCTTGATGTAACCCATACAAAGCCTTATCAAGTTTGTACACACGATTTGGATAGTCTGGATTAACGAACCCATCTGGCTGTGAGACATACACCACTTCTTGGACTTTCCCGTAAAGAAATGCACTCTTCACGTCTAGTTGGTAAACTTTGAAGCCCTTGAAAGATGCAAAGGCTAGGAACAAACGAATTGCTCCCAATCTTACCACTGGTGCAAACACTTCATTGTAATCAATCCCTTCTTGCTGATTGAAACCTTTGACTACCAATCGAGCCTTGTTTCTTGTTATGATCCCTCTATCGTCTTTCTTGCACTTAAACACCCACTTAGTGCCAATCTCTTTTTCACCTTTAGGAAGGTCGACTAACTCCCAAACCTTCAACTCTGCAAACTAGGCCAGTTCCTCTTGCATAGCTTCAACCCATGAATTTTCTTTCAAAGCCATATGAATGTTTTTCGGCTCCTCTTGGGAAATAAAGCAGCTATACGAGCACTCATTCACAATCCCAATCTTCTCAATCGTAGCATACAGACCTGAATTCTCTGTTATGCTTCTCCTCGTCTGAACACCTGCAGTAGGATCTCCAAGTATCATGTCAACTGGATGATCTCTATTTGCTCATGTAGTAGCAACGGTATCGACTTCTAAATTGTCACCCAGGTTTGATCCAACCCCCCCTGAATATTCCGATTTGCAAATGGATTAGTGAAATCCTCCCCTGAATGGGTTCAAACTCACTATCACTTGAATCAAGATCAACAGCACTTGAGGAAGTTCCCGGAATCTGTCATTGAAACACTCGATCTTGGCACGAACTCGCCCTCCTCATCTTCACTGATCACTGTTTGAATTAGCTGAGAGTCATTTGCATTTGAAAACTCAAGAATATTAAATGATTTAAAACCACTATCATAATCATATAATATAGCAGGACCACTCGTTGATTGTTGAGGTTTGTGTGTAGTAATTTCAACATTAAACACAACCTCAATTTTACTAGTTTTTAGATTGAAAACCCTTTTATTCGGTGTGCCAGGTACGTAACCTAGCGGCTTCAATCAACGTCCTGTTTTTCCTCTGTGTAGGATGTAGCAAGCTGTATTCACAGCTTCTCCCTAGAAAAGAACTGGAAGCTTTGAATCTGAAAGCATAGTCCTAGCGGCTTCAATCAACGTCCTGTTTTTCCTCTCAGCGACTCCATTATGTTGAGGTGTATAAGGAGCAGAATATTGATGTTCTACTCCTTTGCGAAGACAATAGAGATCCAGAATCCGATTCTTGAACTCCGTGCCATTGTTACTCCTTATCCTCTGGATCCTTGCTTCATGGACGTTTTCCAATTGCGTAAAAAGATCGATCAGCATCTCCGCTGTCTAATCTTTTGTACCTAAAAAGAAAACCCATGAATAACATGAGTAATCATCTTTGACAACAATTCACTGGACCGAATAAATCCATGTGAAGTAATTCATAAGGGGCATCTATGGAATTTACTGTTTTGGATTTGTGAGGTTTCTTGTGTTGTTTTCCCTTTTGACATGGAAGACATTTATCTTCCACGTGAAACCTCTACAATGGCACCCCTTTCACTAACTCATTTTTAATAATATAGTTCATTTTGAGATAGTGAATATGGGCCATGCGTCTGTGCCACAACATTGATTCAGCTTCAGATGCTTTTGATAGCAAACACGCCACCACAGCAGACGGATCCTTGGCACCCATGTCCATGACATAAGTATCATTTCTCCTCGGTGCACGCATCACTATCGAATCGTTCGGAATAACCAAACCCGGTTTCAACACCAATGCTTCAGACTTGGTAAAATGGACCGAGTGACCGTTGTCGCAGACTTGTGACACACTCATCAGATTGTGTTTAAGTTGCTCAACATAGTTCACTTTGTCTAGTGTGATCTTCCTGTTGGTCACTTTTCCTCGACCTATAATTCGACCACCTTTAGCACCAGCAAAATTTACATGTCCTCCATCATAATTTTCAAACTCAGTCAACAATTTCGCATCCCCCGTCATGTGCCTGGAGCAGCCACTATCAACATACCATAATTTGGTAATCCTCCTTAGTAACTCCTGCACCACCCAACAAATAATTAGTTAGATTGGGGGACCCAAGCCTTAATGGTCTTGGGTCTTCCAGATTCATCAACTACAGGAACATCCATCCAATATCCATCACTCCTAACTGGAGTCTTGGATCTAGGACCTATTGATGGAAATGGGGCTTGATTTCCACGAGGTCTCTAGTCCTGGGGATTACTATGCATGTTTGGACTCTGTGACCTTTGGAAATATTGATTTTGAGACCTTGAGTTTTGATTAACATACCCTGTGTTCGTCTGAACTCTTGGTTGACTCCAAGAAGATTGATTGTTGTAATTTCTTGTTGGTGCACTGAATGTCTGTTAACTACGTATGTATCGAGTCTTAGGTCTAGATAGGTTAGATTGGAGCTCAGAAGTCAAATTTAGGGTTTAGGATGTTAATTTCGCTCCTAATGACATGGAGGTCATTAGAAGCAAAATCAGATACATGTAATTTCGCTCCTGTGCATCAGTTAGGTTAATTTCGCTCCTAGCTAACATGTTGATTTCGCTCATGAGACACATGGGGTTTCGCTCCTGGTAGTTTGGAGCGAAATCAGCTGCAATATAAATACTCTCATGTGTGATCTCATTGGGTATCGGTTGGAGCAAAATCTAAGCTGAGGTGCTGCCGGATTTTTGTCAGAATACATTGTAAAAGCTTGGATTTCAGTAATATAAAGAGGAATTAAAGAGGAAAAGTTGTTGTTACTTTGTTTACACTGATTCCGCCTTTGTACACAAAGATGAACTGCCTTAACTGACTATTTAGGGTCATACAACGGTCCAGCATTTCTAAAGCCATTGTTGTAAAAAGTTCGACCACCATTATTTTGGTATCGAGTTTGATATTGACCTTGACTTCTGAAATTATTTGAATTATATTTGTTCATTCTTGGTGAACTGCTTCTAGGTCTCTCATATCTGCCTGATGTAGATTCAGGCTGAAATCTTTGTTGATTCTTTTAAAACGAGGAACTTGTGTAGTTCCTTTTTCAGCCTTATCTACACCAACAGCAACACCCTCTTGTTGCTTAGGAGTAAATTTCTTCAGAGAGTTAGACACTTTCTCCTCATTATCACCACTCTTCTCTGGTGATTTCCCTCTCTGATTTTCACTGATTTGTGCTTCATCCTTTTTGTTAGGACAACAACTAGCTACATGTCCCTTGGTGTGACATTTGAAGCATGATCTTTTTATCGAAGACTTCTTTACAGAAGTCTTTGAACTAGATCCTTCATTTGATGATGATGCCTTAGAAGGACTGTGTTCATTTTGCTTAGATTCAGATTTTTCTAAGTTTTTATTTTTTAGCAAACTCTACATTAGATTCATTTTCAATAACAGTGGTTTCGTTTTTCATGTCACTTCCCTGAACAAAAGTAACCTTCTTAACAAAAGTTTGGTTTTTCTGCTTAGGAGGTGAGTTTTTCTTTTTCAATACAGGTTCCCTGTTATTTTCCTTCTTAACATCATCATACTCTGACACATCACCTTGACTTGATGTGGAACTACTTGGTGCAGATGACACAAAGTCTGTAAACTCATCTTCATCTGGCAAGAAAGAATAGTCATGACAAATAGTAGGTGGAACTTCATTGGATCCTTTGAAGACCACACTGGTTTTGTCATTACTTTTCTTCAAGCCACCCATCATGTGTTTCATTACAAAAGTGGAATCTCTGAATTGACTCAATTTCTTTTCAAGTTCAACAATTTTGAGTTGTGCATCTGACAACTCTTTGCATTTTTCAGAGATTTCTTTTGTTTTCTCACTCATCGTATCATGAGCTAAATCTATTATTTGAAGTTTTTCATTTAATTTGCAGGTTAAAACTTCAATTTCAGTTTCATAACCTTTAATTTTCTTCAAATATAGAGACTCATTTCTTTTTACAAAAAAGTTTGACTCTTTTATGTTTGACATCTCGTTTATCAGACTTTGGTTTTGTGTTGACAACCTGTCAACCTCACCCTGTAATTCCCTACATCTTAAACTAAAATAAGTAGCAGAGTTAGAACTTACCTCTCCTGTTGGTTTGTCAAAGTTGGCCATGAGTGCAGCAAGTTCAGCTTCCAATCTTTTATATGCAGCATCCATTTCTTCAGCTTCCTTTTCATCATCAGACTTTAGCTTTTCTTCTTCAGCTTTAGTTGTCTGATCAGCATCAGCTTTTTCAGCTCCACTCTCCTTCTCTACTTCAGCGTCTACCTTGGCTTCAGCATCAACCTTTGCTTCAGCATCATCTGGAACAATCTCTGCTACGAACGCCTGTGTAACGTTTTCATCACCTTCGAGATGAACACTCCAATCATATGAACCTTCTCGTGCTGTAGAGATCAAATCCCTTGAGCTAGAGTTGTTTGATGCATTCCTATTGTTTGAAATCTGACCCGAAGCCTCTTTTTTTGTTTTTGACATTCCCTAGCAAAATTCCCATAACTTTGACAGTTAAAGCACCTCACTTTGGTCTTGTCAAAATCAATACTCCTCCCTACAAACTTCCTTCCTGTCTTGTTCATAAACCTCTTCACTCGTTTGGAGATCATGGCTATTTGCCATTGTAGATCCATCTCCTCTAAGTCATCAGGGTCAATCTGATTATAATCTTCATCGAAAGTGGCATGATCTGATGTCTTTCCCTGAATGTAGTTCTCATAAGAAGCAACGAATGATGTAAGTAGAGCAAGTTGTTCTTCTGTAGACTTCACACTCAGCAGCATATACTTTGTACTGCTACTCTGATTAGTAGCTGATTGTCTCTTAGCTCCAGTTGATCCTCCTGAAGCAGCAACAAAACATACATCACCCTCTGCATTAATGGTGACCTGCTCATACTCACACGAAAGAAACGCCGTTGCAGAATCACTGGAAGCATTGTGAGGCGAAGAAGATGGATTGCCTTTGTAAATCCCTGGATCTTGAACCTGATTGTATCCTGTTTCCTTCTTCTTCATGTTTAGCTCATAAGCTCTCAGTTTTCCGATAACTTCTTCTAATTCTTTAGTCTTATAATCAGCTTCCCCCTTGATCATGAGAGTATAGATATCCCACTTAGCAGGTAAAGCATCAAGTAGCTTATCATTTATCTCTATATCAGTGTAGCCTTCAATGTCATAATTGTCCATTTCTGACATCAGATGATAGTATCTAGTGATGATATCTTCGAGAAACTCATATCTCATGCCCTTAAAGACAGCAAACTGCTTCTTCAACAGGTCTACTTTGTTCTTTTTTACATCAGCATTACCCTTAAATCTCTTCTCTAATGCATCTCACATTTCTTTCGAGGTAGTGTACCTCTTGAAAGTATGTTTAATGCCACCAGGAAGTGACATCTTTATTGCAGCAAGAGCTCTCTTTTCTGCTTCATACATTTTCTTCTGTTCAGCCTCCATGTTAACATAGGCAGTTACCCGTTGTCTACCCTCAAACTCATGAGTTGGGTTCACGTACCCATCTTCAATACAGATCCACATACGCGTGTCTTGATATTCCACAAAGGACTGAAAGTTGTCTTTCCATGTAAGGTAGTTTTCTACCTTCATCATTTTTGGAGGTTTGTTCGTTGTGCCAACCTCATGCTCCATCCTTATCAACTCGTTTAGGTTCGACATGTTCGACATTTTAACGCACCCGACTGGTTAAAAATGTACAAAAAGTATCCAAAAACTGTGATTACCAAATTCTACCGTTAGACTCGTCTTGAGAATACGAATCCAATGATATATATTGTCTAAGACCTTTTCGGGATTTTCCAGAGTTTTTTTTTGTCCTAAAACTCCCACGAGTCTAACCGTGCACTTAGCTTATTTAGATTGTTTACGGATCAACTCTACACCTAAATACGTTTAAAACCAAATGCATCAGCTGATTAACTTTCCACCTTTTCTAATACACCTTGGAACAGTAATCCGAGATGGTTTTATCCGGAATGGTCTTATCCGAGATGATACAGTTGTCCGAGATGGTCCGAAATGTCCAACTTCTGATCCGAGATGAACTCACTTGATCCGAGATGTTTAGAGATGGTTCGAGATTAAACACTGTTGATCCGATATGAACTGTTTTGATCAGAGATGAACTATGTTGATCAAGATGAATAACCCTTCAATCCGAGATGAGCACTATTATCCGAGATGCTCAGTAGATGATCCTAGATCTTTCAATCCGAGATATAAGTTTTCTGGTCCGAAATGCAAGCCTTTTGATCTGAGATGCAACACTTGTGGTATGAGATGATCCGGGATGCAAGATTTCTATCCGAGATGGATCGAAATCCTTGTTTTTTATCCGAGATGCACTAGTAGAACCCTAAACTTCGCAACTAGCCATAAAAAACACGTCAAAAACCCCAACTTTTCTGCCAAAACGATTCTAAACCAAGCCAAACAAGAGCCTAATGCTCTGATACCAATTGTAGGTCCCCTAATCCTTATGGATCGTCACAGAATCGTCGATCCAACCTAGAGTGCGGAATCCTCTAGATCAGATTTTAACAGAAACGAGTAGAAACAAAAATCTTCACAAACTCGATCTTTATTGATTATCCTCAAATGATTACAATCAATAGAGATCTCCAATTCGTCCAAGCCTCTTGCTATTACGAATTCTCTCTAAAAGTGATTAAGGTGATTAATATAAACCCTAATGCTAACCTTTGTTTATATAGGACAAGTTTTGCACATGGGCTAGGTCATGGGCTAGGCCCATTTTGCCTACCATTCCCCCTATGAGGGTTTGGTTTGGCCCAATCACTCTTAATTAACTAATACAAAGCGAAACCTGCCAACCGTTTAGCGTTTTACTAATTACAAGATATCCAAAGACCAAATCTAAAAGTTGTTGTCACAAATATGCACCAACACATTCCAGACTAGGGCGTCCAGTAGATTGCAACATTGCTAAGTTGTTTTGTTATATCGGTTGTGCTTATTATTATATCTTGGATTGTAAGATATTAAGCCAGGTAAATACTCTTAACCTATTTTTCCTATACGGGCTTGGGATACGGTAAATTATTACCGCTTGGTCGGGTTTGGGATCAATGTCGGATTGTGACTAAAAATCCGCATAACCGTTTTAATCTGTTTTGCTTGATAACTTAAACATTGGGGGTTAATACGACCGTGTCATGGATATCCTCGGCTCATTTAATTGCAAATGACCATGACTTAAGCATGGGGTGTAGGCATACACCCGACAGATGCTAATGCTATCATAAAATATTTTTTCTTACCCATATTGGGGATATCCTTTATGGGTTAAAGTGGCATGTCAGTTAATCATGTTATCGATGTTTAGTACCGGCCCCATATGTATTGACAAGCATGTAAAACTGTATACAAGATATATGTCACACCCCTTTCTGCAACGGAAGCACGAGGTGTGATCACGAAAGGTTCTCATTGCATACGAAAGGTAAACATACTACATGCTCGTAAAAATAACTTCAAATACCAAACATTTCATAATTTGAAAACATAATTTAGCGTTTACATCGCGAGATAGCATAAAACATTGTCTTAAAAAAGTTTACAACTTTATATAAAGATAAACATATGCGACATCCACAAAGCATGAGTAAGGCCGCGCGCACATCCACTTCTAGTTACCTGAAATACGTGTGAGTTTTGGAAAAACGTCAACATAATGTTGGTGTGAATTCATGCAGTGATTGTATTGAACGTTTGTACACTTTGTATGAAAACATGGTATGTATTTTGTTTAAATCACGTATTCATGTATAAATCAAGTATTTCTATATGTATCAAGTGTTAGTAGGTTGCAAAGCCATTAACATGTGACACGACATAGGAAGTCACCAAACCATAGGCATTTTTCTGTAGTCGATTCACGACTGAGACACAAAAACACTACTTGGTTCTAGTTGTCACCAAGAGTGGGGCTGCCCTGAAACCCATTAGATCTAACCTTTTGTTCTGCGGTCTAAGTATGTACACGATTAATGGTGCTTATGGTAACCTATTTGTGACACGATTTCTCGTATCAATTCTTGGCACTAGTTTTCACCAAGAGTACTTCTCGTTTTAGTACGCATCATACCATTTTGTAAATATTGAAGTATTTGTAACATGTATTTCACCCCCGAAGTTGTAAAACTGAAAACGGTTAAAAGAAAAGGGGGAGCATGAACTCACAACTTTGCGTTCCTCGCGTCGTAAACTTCACCGGATTTGCTTATAGTGCGTCGTGACCTAAACGTGTTTTATTATCGTTAGTCACTAGCCTTGTATCGTACAAGCACAAGTCACTATCTTTTGTATATGTATTGTTGTGTTAAAAATATTTTATATTTTTAACTATGTATCTTACTTATATTATTTTCTCAAAAATTAATATAAGTATCTTGTATTTTACACTTTGCACCCGAATTATGTATCTTTGTTCAAAACTTTATTTTATGTTCATAACTTGTCCAAGTTATTTATTCTATCAACTAATATATTTTCACAAATATATTTTCTGGTATTTGTCTAAGTACATTGTGTTTGTATTTTTGTGTTTTTGCTCCTCAAGAGTATTTAGTGTATTTTCAAGTCCTAATACACTAGCACGTATAATACATACTACATACACTTAGCACGTAGTTTGGTGATAAAATAATATATATTTTTCTCAAAAATATACATACTTAATGTTAATTTTTAACCTTGGCGAAATCATCGTTTCTTAACTCAAAAATTGGGGAAACCTTGGTAAATACCTTGGTATACATTTTTAGGGAATAAGTTTTTTAAAACTTATATATTTTTCTAAGTGTCAAAATTTATAAAAATTTTGACAGAGTTTCCCCTAAAAATGGAGGTTTCCTATGTTTTAAAACATGTGTTTATTTTCTTTTAAATCATCAACAACATCAACAACAATCATCAACAATATACACTAATTTTTCTATTTCATGAACTTGAAAATTTATATAAAAAAATGTAGTAACTTACTAGGGTATTTAGTAAGTCTTGTTACTCTTTAAAGTGTATTTGTTTCTTTAAAAGCTTCATTTTTAAAGAATTTAGTTCTTTACAACTTGTGACAATATTTTCTAAAAATACTACTTCTTGTATTTTTCTTGTTACACATGCGTATCTTTACTTTATTAACCACAAAAAATAAGGTCTATTTGTTTAAGAACCAAGATTTAGTACAACTTGTATTTTTAACTTGGTTCTTTTGAAAAACCGCTCATAGATCTTTAGATCTACAAGTTTATATCCTTATTTTACAAGAAAACTTGTATTTACTCAAGTTTCAAGTTCATGGGTGGATGGTTTCATCATCCTTCAAGACTTTATCCTTTACATCTTGATAATTCATGTTCTTAAACATGATCTAGCAAGTCTAGATGATGATCCATCCTACTTCTACTAACAAACAACATCAAATAATCATAACTACACAAGATCTACATGATTTATCCATATATCTTCTCTTTATCAACCCTTTATCACTTTATGTTCAAGACTTAGTTTATGTTCATTAGTGTTCTCATCATTTAATCATTCTATCATCTATTAACCACCAAAAACAAGAACAAGATGAAGTTTTAGAGCACTTACTACTAGCGCAAGGCTAGGGAAGAAACAAGGCGTAAAAGTGATGGATAAAAGAAAACAAGAGTGATTCTTGAACTTCCGAGTGCACCAAGCTTGTTTGTATGGCCCCTTGCACCTTTGAGTGTATGAGAAATAGCTTGAATGAAGGTTGATGGTGGTTGTAGGGTGATGGGTGGTGGCGGTCGTGACTAGGAGAAGAAGGGAGAGAAGGAGTTGTTTGATGAAGTGTTTGAAATAAGAGAGAATGGTTACCCAAGATGCATATATATAATCCATGTCCATTCTTAATCCATCATATAATATGTTTCTAAATATCCAACAATAGCAATATAACATTCAAAAGAAATGTGGGGGTGTCCACCCCATATGTGACCGTCAAAAGGGGGGGGGGTATAGGGTTGTGATGCAATGTGGTGGTAACTAATTTAGTTGAAATCTAATGATATTGTTAGTGTTTTGTTATGTGTTATATATTATTAGGTGTGTTAGGGTGTTCGGGGACCCTAACTAGCTCAGAAAAGTAAAAACAATGTATTTGGCAATATTTTTATGCTCCGGGTAAAGTCCGGTTGTTCGGTTGGATGTTGATCCGTTAAAGTGCTAAATTGCACCATTTAGTGCCTTTTAAGTATCCTTTTGTAACCCTTTTAATTCCTGACACTTAGGGAAGTATTATGGGTAATAAAACGAAATTTCTGCATGATATTTATGTATTTAAAAGCTGATTTGAGCTGAATTTATTAAAATTCTGCACTTAAAGTGCCTTTCGGGTGCTTTTTAGTGCGTATTTTAGCTTCCGAATTGTCTATATACAAATCCTTGTATGTACTCTTGGGTTTTAATGCATTCTTGTTGTTGGACCTACACCTAGGCTCCAATTTTATTGTCTGACTGCTTTCTGCAGAATTATTGACACAATGTGTCTTACCGGTGAGTTTACTAGTATTTCTGACGCAACGCTCTCGTTAATGCATAAAGCAATATTTTGTAGTATAAAACGTGCATGAATTCACATGTATAGTATGAAATCAGACAATGCTGACATTTAAGCACACAATTGCAGTCATTAAATAATAATTAAAGTGTACGGAAATTACCGGTTTGGTGCCAGTTGTCACAGTCTCCCCCTGTTAAAAGAATTTCGTCCCGAAATTCAGGACGAACTAGCTCTGGCAGGAGTCTTCTTGAACAGGTGGGGATACTTTTCTTTGAACTGGTCTTCACGTTCCCATGTGTACTCGGGTCCGTGTTTAGAGTTCCAACGTACTTTGACAAGTTTGACACTGCTCCTTCTTGTCTTGTTGACTTTCCAGTCCGCAGGGATGATCGTGATTTCTTGTGTTGGACTCTTCTTGGGGTTGGATACATGGAACGTATCATGTACTCCATTAAGCTCTTCCAGTAATTCAACTTGTATGCTACGGGACCAATTCTCTCTAACATCTTGAAAGGTCCGATGTATCGTGGATTCAACTTTCCAGGTTTTCCGAATCTTACTACGCCCTTCCAAGGTGAGACTTTCAACAAAACTTTGTCTCCCACCTCGAATTCTAATGGTTTACGTCTTCGATCAGCGTAGCTCTTTTGTCGATCTCGAGCTGCCTTAATGCGCTCTCGAATCTGCGAAATCTTGTCGGTTGTCTCTTGTACAAGTTCAGGACCAACGATACGTTTATCTCCAGCGTCTGCCCAACGTAAGGGCGATCGGCACTTGCGGCCATACAGAGCTTCAGACGGTGCGGCTTTTATGCTCGTATGATAACTGTTATTGTAGGAAAACTCAACCAAAGGCTGGTGAGTATCCAAGCTGCCGCCTAGGTCCATGACACATGCGCGAAGCATATCTTCTAACGTTTGGATAGTCCGTTCGCTCTGGCCGTCTGTTTGTGGATGGAATGCCGTGCTTAGATCTTAACTGAGATCCAAAGGCTTCCTGAAAGGATTGCCAGATCCTTGAGACAAAGCGTCCATCTCTGTCTGAAATGATTGAGATAGGCACTCCATGACGCGTCACAATCTCTTTTAGGTATATCTCGGCAAGCTTTCCAGTACTATCCTTCTCTCGGATTGGTAGGAAATGCGCAGACTTCGTTAGACGATCGACTATCACCCATATCATGTCGTGCCCTCTAGGGGTCCTGGGTAATTTCGTTATGAAGTCCATCAAGATTTGCTCCCACTTCCACATGGGTATCTCTGGTTGTTGTAGTAGGCCAGACGGTTTCTGATATTTAGCCTTAACCTTAGCACAGGTTAGGCACTTTCCAACATAAACAGCAACATCGCTCTTGAGCCTCGGCCACCAATAGTATTCTTTTAAGTCTTGCTACATCTTGTCTGATCCTGGATGGATCGAGTATCTCGATTTATGCGCTTCATCAAGGATGACTTCTCGTAGGCCACCATAGAGCGGAACCCATATACGTTTCTTAAAGTATAAGGCTCCCTCTTCATTTGGCACCATATATTTCAATGCACCCCGGAGCTATTCAGCTTTGCGGTTTTCTATTTTAAGGGCTTCTTGTTATGCGTCACGAATGCGTGTAGTGAGGTTCGTTCGGATCGTCATTTCCAATGCTCGAACCCTTAGGGTCTTAACCCTTTCTTTTCGACTCAATGCGTCTGCTACGACGTTTGCTTTTCCAGGATGGTACTTAATCTCACAGTCGTAATCATTTAGCAGCTTGACCCATCTCTACTGGCGCATGTTCAGTTCCTTCTGATTAAGCATGTGTTGCAGGCTTTTGTGATCTGTGAAGATTGTACATCGAGTACCATACAGATAGTGTCGCCAGATCTTCAAGGCGAATACCACCGCACCCAGTTCCAAGTCGTGCCTGGTGTAGTTCCTTTCATGTACTTTCAATTGTCTTGAAGCGTAAGCGATGACCTTTTGGTGTTGCATGAGCACGCAACCCAAACCTTGTCGTGAAGCGTCGCAATATACCACGAAGTCTTCTGTGCCTTCGGGTAATGATTGTAGTGGTGCATCGCATAGCTTGTTTTTTAGTAGCTGGAAGGCTTCTTCTTGTTTAACACCCCAGTCGTACTTCTTGTCTTTCTGCGTAAGGGTCGTTAGCGGTTGAGCTATTTTTGAGAAATTCTCAATAAACCGTCGATAATAGCCCGCTAAGCCCAAAAATTGACGAACTTCAGTTGGGGTTCTGGGGGCTTCCCAATTCTTTATGGCTTCAATCTTGGATGGGTCTACGTGAATGCCCTTCTCATTCACAACGTGACCAAGAAATTGAACTTCGTGAATCCAGAATTCGCACTTGGAGAATTTTGCATAGAGTTTCTCTTTCTTTAGTAGTTCCAGTATAGTTCTGAGGTGTTGCTCGTGCTCTTCTTTCGTCCGTGAGTAGATCAGGATATCATCGATAAATACAATCACGAATTTATCGAGGTATGGCTTGCACACGCGGTTCATCACATCCATATTCGTCAGTCCGAATAGCATGGCAAGAAACTCGTAATGCCCATAGCGTGTTCTGAATGCAGTCTTTGGTACGCTTTCCTCTTGTATCCTTAGCTGATGGTATCCAGATCGAAGATCAATCTTGGAATAGTAGCTTGATCCTTGCAACTGATCAAATAAGTCATCAATCCTCGATAGTGGGTACTGATTCTTGATTGTGAGCTTGTTCAGTTCTTTGTAATCGATACACATCCGCAGAGTTCCATCCTTTTTCTTCACGAACAATACTGGAGCTCCCCAGGGCGAGAAGCTTGGCCTTATGAATCCTTTATCCAACAACTCCTGGAGTTGTGTAGATAACTCTTGCATCTCGGATGGTGCAAGCCGATAGGGTGCCTTGGCTACAGGAGCGGCTCCTGGAACCAAGTCTATATGGAATTCGACTTGTCGTTGCGGAGGTAGTCCTGGCAGATCTTCAGGAAAGACATCAGGGAATTCTTTCACCACAGGAATGTATTCGAACTTCGGCTCAACCGCCTTCTTATCTACAACGTGCGCTAGGAAAGCAACACATCCTTTCCTTAAGCACTTCTGTGCCTTCATGCAACTGATGATTCGTAGAGGCACGTCTCGTTTTTCTCCATGTACGATGTAACAACTGTCACTAAAAACCATAATTAGGATGGTAATTAGCTATTAAGGAAACCCTAATTAAGAAACCCAAGTAATTCTGCACTAACCCTAAAATTTTCAGAACAATCAGAATCAGGATCAGGGCCCCTAAAACTCAGGGGGGGGGGGGAACCCTAGCCGTTTTGAATTTTATAATTTCGTCAACTCATCAAGCCTAGTTAGGGACGTGGCTACCTATAGAAACTAGGTTACCCCTCGCGTAGCGCGACGCCTATGGGGGGTACCCCTCGCGCTACGCGACAGGGTCAAATTTCAGGTATAAATAGTAGAGGTTGGGACTTGAATTCTGGCACAAAATCGACGAGAAAATTCGTTCTGTACGTTGAGATATCACCAGATTACTCCAAAAACACAAATCGCTGCCGCAATCAGGGTATAACTCGATCGCTATTACGATTCATTTCCAGGATCAATATGTCCAAAGAATGTCTAAGTGCCGCCCACATTGGGTTATGCTTTGTCGTTTGTCGATAATTCGATAAATGAGTTGAAGCATTATACTTTGTCGTTTGTCGATAATTCGATAAATGAGTTGAAGTATTATACTTTGTCGTTTGTCGTTAATACGATAAATGAGTTGAAGTATTGCACTTGGTCATTCAATGGGAGAATTTGATCTCGTAAATTATCGTAACTGCTGTATTGATCATTAACCCAGAATTGTGTGCTTGTTATTTAACTTAGGATAAAAAGGCTAATCAATAGACTAGACTCTGCTTAAATTGAATCAGCAATACATCAAGGCTTATCTGTAGACTAAACTTTGCCCGTAGAAATCTGCACTGGGAGTTCATTTCTCTTTTCTCACCGTTTGTGAGTCCATACTCTTTTATCACAGTTTTATCACCTTTTCGTAAAACAATTATATTGCAAAATGCTTTCTAAAATCCTAAATAGTTACCAGTTATACTTACAGTGATTAAGTTATTATATTTTATAATAACTACTGGTATGGGAGGTATTATACATTATTTGATTTTCATTACTATTACCCAGAAAGTTAGCATAACCATAATTATTATATATAAATCTAAATGGCAGATACCATAACAAAGTCAAGTATACTGTATTCTATTTGTAGTCAAGTTATTATATCATTACAATTAGTGAATTAACATGTTTTGATAAGTTATAATAATTGACATAAAATATCATTATTCTGAATTGCTTAATTTGGTGCTAGAAATAATATATTTGACCAAGTAATAAGACATCATTATGTCCAAAGTCACTAGCTGAAAGAATGATCAGCAGTGATATGTCCAAAGACACTAGTTGAAAGAATGATCAACAGTATTATAATTAGAATCACTAGTTGAAAGAATGATCAACAGTGATAATGACCAGAAGCACTAGTTGAAAGAATGATCAACAGTACCATGAATAGAATCGCTAGTTGAAAGAATGATCAACAGCGATATGACCAAAGACCTTAGTTGAAAGAATGATCAACAGTGTTATGAACAAGTAATATGGTCAGAGTCACTAGTTGAAAGAATGATCAACAGTGATATGACCCAGTCATAGGAATTGCCTAATGATAGATAAATTGAATAACAGTAAAGTATAGTTATTTGATTAATTCACTATTGGATGAAAGTAAACCATTGAGTGATATTATTGCTGTTATATTGGAATTGCTATTATGTGACAAAATACTGATTGAGTGGGGTAAATGCAAATAAATATAAAACCTTAATACTGTAAGGTATAACAATATATTTGTATAAAAATGGAATGAATTCACTCAGCATTCCCGCTGACAAAACCTTTTTCAAACATGTTTCAGGTAATTATCATAAGGCTGGATACGGCACTGAAAGGCATCAAGAAATGGCTTATTAAAGAAATATTGTTTTATAAAATAAAATTTATCTTTATTAAAGCTACCATTTTAAAATAGGGAGTTATCCCATCTATTTAAATCAAATCCGGTGTTTTCTAAACTCTGATATTTTTCCTAACTCACGGTCCTGATGAAAATTCCGCTGCAATGTTTTTCAAAAAAAAAAAAAATAATCACCGGTACCACGGGACTGCTCACGGCACCCGATTCCGTCCAGGGTGGGTCGGGGGTCGTGACATACGATGAGGGCTTCATCATTCGCCAAAGGGATGCGAATGGTCTTCTCATGACAAACAACTTCAGCTTTGTTCTTGGAAAACCAGTCCATTCTGACCACTACGTCAAAGCTACCCAATTGAATAGGTAAGAGGTCGATGCTGAATCTTCGTTCACCAAGTTCTAGTGTGCAGCCTCTAACAACTTCGCCCGATTCAACAAGTTTACCATTGGCTAGTTCTATGGAGTAAGGAATATCCAATCTACTAGACTCTATCCCAAGCATATGTTTAAATTCCACAGACATGAAACTATAATCGGCACCAGTGTCAAATAATATGGATGCAAAGTGATTGTTAATGAGAAACGTACCGGTGACCACGTTAGGGTCCTCGTGTGCGTCTGATGTAGGGTAAAATACACATATTTGTCCCGTGTAAATTGTATAATTATTGTTTAGATTTTATTTGTTTTTATTTAGTTTTTAGTGTATATTATATTCTTTTGTGTTTTGCCAGGTCCTGGTGCAAATGAAACAAAAACGAGTAATATGGAAATGACCTGCCAGTTGGGCAAAGTAGAATGCCAGTGACCGAATGAAAATTGTAGCCATTTTCCGTGATTGAGGCGAACCTACTTATCTCTATTATTAAAAGTGGCGACTATTATTTGTCGGCAAGGAAAAAACCCATTATTAGAAAAAAGGATATATTATATTTCCCTTGGGGCCAAAAAGAACAAAAATCAACATTAGCCTAATACATATATTGGTTTTGGATGAAAATTCAGTGGGTTTGGTAGGCCCACTACGTGCCATGAAAGTCTACCCATAATTCACATTCTGAATGCATACAAGGAATTAAGGATCAACTGGACGCATGCAAACATGAGGAGAATAATTTTGGGCCGTGAAGATGTATTAAAAGTCCCGTCAGCGAAAATTGTGAATGTCATGGATTTGTGAGCCTTTGAATGATCAAATATATTATATTATTTTACTAACTTGAACCCTAAGGAAGAGATATGTACATATGCGACAAAATAAGAGGTGCATATTAATTAATTGACTGGAAGATCAGATTCCTGGAAGGGCGGCTACGAATTGAGGGATATATACATCTGGGAGACGCACGGAGGCTGCGATCAAGAAAAAAAGGAGCAGGTTCAAGATTCAAGCTAGAGATCAAGATTCGAGATAGTCCGGGTTCACAACGAGTTAGTGTTCGGTTTTAATTTACTTTGTGTTATTTGAACCAATGAACATGATTTGTTATTTATTTGAGACTTGCTTCTTGTTCTTGATGATGTTTCTTGGCTAAAACCTTTTAACTACCTAGGCTAATGACAATAGCATAATAAAGTTTGGATTTTTATTCGGTTTTTGTCGTGGTTGTGGGTCTTTCTTGTACTGTAAAAGCTATGGGAGTTTAACTTGGTGCGTATGCATGCTTGTGATTGTTTTATTATTGTTTATTGCTTCATTCGATTCTTGGTGACGGTCTTTATCACATAATAGAGTCGGATTAGGGTTCTTGATTTAGGTGAGTGTCTATATCACGTAATAGGTCATTAATCCTTTAGGGTGAAAACGCGTAAGTAACCTTAGAAACAATATTCGGTAATTTAATAAAATCAAGTGTGCTGCTAGACTCGTCGCGGAAAGGCTCGAGGATATTAATAGGTCTTGGTTTAGTTATAAGGACTTAACATTCCATTGTCTATTAAGCCAAGATTAAAACCCGTAGTTGCTTTAGACGTTCGCGCGGCAAGGTAGAGCGTCTTACATAGGCACTTTCAAGAAACTAGAGGACGGAAAAGAAATCTAGAAAACCGGTGAGCGTAACAGCCTTGGTAGTGCCATAAGAATCGCCTTGAGAGTGTTTGAGGGGCTTAGTGGTGTCTTAATAGGTTTAGTATCCAAAGATCCCGGTTCCACACCACAAAATTATCGAATAGAAACCCATTCTGAGTTTAGCTTGCGTCTAGCCTAGGTAGTCTTCATCACCACTGGTCAAAGTCTTCGTTCGAGTTCGTGTCTAGTTATTTAGCATTATTTTAATATTTTATTTAGGATTTTTAGAAACCCCCCCATCCAATTAAACAATTAGTTGAGTCGTGTCAGTCTAAGTCTAGATAAAGTCGTTAGCGTAATCAGTAGAGTCTCTTGGGCTCGATACTCGGACTTCCTTAGGCTATACTACACCGATCGGTACACTTGCCGGTTGTATGGTTTAGGGTTTAGAGAGTCTTAGTTTTATAAATTTAAAACTTAGAGAGTCTAGAATTAGGGTAATTTTAGTTGTTTTAATTAACCCACATTTAGCACATCAAGTTTTTGGCGCCGTTGCCGGGGACTCTTGGCGATTGCGTTTATTGGCTTCGGTTGGACTTAATTGACATAATCTGTGCTACTTGTCTTTTGTTTTGTGTTTTCGTGGTGAGTCTGGTGAGTCTATTTGTGTTTTATAGATTGAGTCATAGGAGTCTAATTGTCAGTGTTTTTTGTTTTCTTATTTATTTTATTTTTCTTGAGTCTAGTAGATATGTGTGAAATTTGTGGAGGGCCTCACTTTACAATTAAATGCCCCCAATATGAGGGGTCCTCTACGCCATATTATGCTAACCCTTTTGTGCAGCCACAACAATATTCTTTGCAGGGGTATCCCGCAAATGCTAAGGAGATGTTTCCAAATTTTTTCGAGCTCAGGGAATTTATTTTGGAGTGTGTGCGAGCAACAAAAGAGTTGGAGTACGGGGATCCAAGGTTACCAAGAATGATCGATCTACTTGATCGAATGTTCGAGCAAATAGGCCCAAATATAGAGTGTGACCTCAGTCGGCAAAGGGATCCAAGGTGTGAAGAATGTGGTGGATCACACCGGTTTGAAGATTGTGCGATTGCTGCTCCGGTTGGAATGGGTTGGAGAAGTAGAGAGGGGACGCAACAGATACAGTGGGGTTATGATGATGATGAGTGGGTTACAGTTCAAAGCTCATATTATAAGGCGATAGTGCTCCCCGAGCTTGCTGAAGGAGAGACAATATGGGGATATGTGGAGAGTAAGGCAGAAAAAGTAGAGGTAGAAAGAGAAGAAGAAGAGGAGGAAGAAGTTGAGCAGCCATCTAATGAAGATCAGATGTCTTGGGAGAACGAATTTAGGGAAGAACTAGATGGGTTGCCGGTAGATGAAGAGGTAAAGGAGTTTGATCCAGAGGGAGACCTTGCTTACTTAGAAGTTTTACTTGAAGGAAGCCCAATGACGGACATCAAAGAAGAAGAAGTGGTGATGGAAGAGGAAGAGCACCACAGCTGGCCCGTGGTAGAGGTAATTGAAGATTCAAGGCCACGGGAGAAGGCAAAGAAAAGAAGAAAGAAAAAGGTTCTGTACCGGAAGAGGATCGAAGGTTGGGGCGAGATGGAGAGGAAGGAGTCGTTCACGTACGATCAGTCTTCTCGTTACATGCCACGCATTCGGTTAATTCCAGGTAAGTTTAAATTTTGGTGGTCTGACCCGTTTAAAATTTTGAAGCTAAAATTTTTAAAATCATTTTATAATTCCACCAATTTATTTTTGAAAATTTTTGAGGTTCGGGTGGAATTAAACGGGTTGGATTGGGTCCAGATCAAAGAGAAACCTCCTGATTAAATTCAAGTGTGGGGAGGTTTTGTAGAGTTTGTAATTTTATATATTTGGTATTTTTTTAGGTAGTTTGTATAGTGAGTCATTTATTTTGTATATTGAGTCTAAGTTAGTAGTTTTTGAGTCCTTTGTGTCAAGTCGGTATTGCTTTGGTTTTTGCTTGTTTTTGTCTATGCAGGTTTAAATCGTACCACCCGTACTCAATCTCCATTCGGGTGATTTTGGAGCTGTTTATTCAAATTCGGAAATTCCAGGCATTTATCAAGTATACTAGTCAGTGTCAAAGCCGATCGCGAACGAAATGCTATACGATCGAGCTGGATTGGACGAGATTTTGGAGCTTACGCACGAATTAAACCAGCTAAGTCCTTTCCGATTTGCCCTTGTGTCTTTTATTTCTTATTTATTTTTAGTTTTTTTGAGTCGGTTTCCATCTTACATTGAGGGCAATGTAAAGTTTAAGTGTGGGGATGGGAAACTATCGTTTAGTGTCTAGTTAGTAGAGTCTTGAGTCATAAAAATTGAAAAATCCAAAAAAATTAAAAAAATTGAAAAATCCAAAAAAAAAAAAAAAAAGAAAAAGAAAATGGCTTTTGAAATAAGAAGTTTGCAAAATAAAAACGGAAAATGATAGAAAAGTCGGGTTTTTGTTCCGGTTCAAATAATGATAATATTAGATAATAAAATTGTGCTTGTGTCTAGTTTGGGATGTGCGGGTAGGCTCGATTCGGTTCTAGGTTCCTTTGATTTTAATATACCTAAATGTCGGTCTACTAGTGGGTTCTCATCTAGGAAAAGTGGGGAAATTGAAACCGCCAAAAATAACATAAGGGGCACCGTTATAAGTTAAAACCGTTAGAGTTTGTGATCATGTAAAAAAAAAAAATAGAATAAAAGTGAGCTAGAAACTAAATGAAAGTAGCCATTCCTATGTAGTCTGGGTTGGGGATAGTGACTCTACAGCCGGATTACCGCTAGGGTGTGTGAAATCGACCGTGCAAAGCAAAGAAAAAGAAAAAAAAATAATAAAAAGTACCGAAACTAAGTAGTCTGTGGTTGGGGATAGCGACTCTACAGCCGGATTGCCTCTTGTTTTGGGAAAGCACTGTCTAGACTCACGAAAAAAAAAAGAAAAAAAAAAGAAAAAAAATCTGATTGTAAACTCTCTTGGTTTTGATATAAACGATTGGGAATTGGTCCAGTGATCGTTCTCTTTGTCCTATAAGTTTGAGGTGAGATTAGATGGGCCTGTGATTTCTAGTGTGAGACCCTAGGTGGATTGACCCATATTTGAACCTAAATTGCATGATAAGTGCTTGGAACCGGGTTTGGGCTTAAGAGGATAAGTATACTTGCAATCGCGGCTAACACAAGTTTCGGTTTTAAATAAATTAACATAAGCTTTTGGCCCGAACGATTATCTTGACTATGATTCCGTTTTGCATAATTCTTTTTCGGGGACGAAAAAAGGTTAAGTGTGGGGATATTTGATGTAGGGTAAAATACACATATTTGTCCCGTGTAAATTGTATAATTATTGTATATATTTTATTTGTTTTTATTTAGTTTTTAGTGTATATTATATTCTTTTGTGTTTTGCCAGGTCCTGGTGCAAATGAAACAAAAACGAGTAATATGGAAATGACCTGCCAGTTGGGCAAAGTAGAATGCCAGTGACCGAATGAAAATTGTAGCCATTTTCCGTGATTGGGGCGAACCTACTTATCTCTATTATTAAAAGTGGCGACTATTATTTGTTGGCAAGGAAAAAACCCATTATTAGAAAAAGGATATATTATATTTCCCTTGGGGCCAAAAAGAACAAAAATCAACATTAGCCTAATACATATATTGGTTTTGGATGAAAATTCAGTGGGTTTGGTAGGCCCACTACGTGCCATGAAAGTCTACCCATAATTCACATTCTGAATGCATACAAGGAATTAAGGATCAACTGGACGCATGCAAACATGAGGAGAATAATTTTGGGCCGTGAAGATGTATTAAAAGTCCCGTCCAGTGAAAATTGTGAATGTCATGGATTTGTGAGCCTTTGAATGATCAAATATATTATATTATTTTACTAACTTGAACCCTAAGGAAGAGATATGTACATATGCGACAAAATAAGAGGTGCATATTAATTAATTGACTGGAAGATCAGATTCCTGGAAGGGCGGCTACGAATTGAGGGATATATACATCTGGGAGACGCACGGAGGCTGCGATCAAGAAAAAAAGGAGCAGGTTCAAGATTCAAGCTAGAGATCAAGATTCGAGATAGTCCGGGTTCACAATGAGTTAGTGTTCGGTTTTAATTTACTTTGTGTTATTTGAACCAATGAACATGATTTGTTATTTATTTGAGACTTGCTTCTTGTTCTTGATGATGTTTCTTGGCTAAAACCTTTTAACTACCTAGGCTAATGACAATAGCATAATAAAGTTTGGATTTTTATTCGGTTTTTGTCGTGGTTGTGGGTCTTTCTTGTACTGTAAAAGCTATGGGAGTTTAACTTGGTGCGTATGCATGCTTGTGATTGTTTTATTATTGTTTATTGCTTCATTCGATTCTTGGTGACGGTCTTTATCACATAATAGAGTCGGATTAGGGTTCTTGATTTAGGTGAGTGTCTATATCACGTAATAGGTCATTAATCCTTTAGGGTGAAAACGCGTAAGTAACCTTAGAAACAATATTCGGTAATTTAATAAAATCAAGTGTGCTGCTAGACTCGTCGCGGAAAGGCTCGAGGATATTAATAGGTCTCGGTTTAGTTATAAGGACTTAACATTCCATTGTCTATTAAGCCAAGATTAAAACCCGTAGTTGCTTTAGACGTTCGCGCGGCAAGGTAGAGCGTCTTACATAGGCACTTTCAAGAAACTAGAGGACGGAAAAGAAATCTAGAAAACCGGTGAGCGTAACAGCCTTGGTAGTGCCATAAGAATCGCCTTGAGAGTGTTTGAGGGGCTTAGTGGTGTCTTAATAGGTTTAGTATCCAAAGATCCCGGTTCCACACCACAAAATTATCGAATAGAAACCCATTCTGAGTTTAGCTTGCGTCTAGCCTAGGTAGTCTTCATCACCACTGGTCAAAGTCTTCGTTCGAGTTCGTGTCTAGTTATTTAGCATTATTTTAATATTTTATTTAGGATTTTTAGAAACCCCCCCATCCAATTAAACAATTAGTTGAGTCGTGTCAGTCTAAGTCTAGATAAAGTCGTTAGCGTAATCAGCAGAGTCTCTTGGGTTCGATACTCGGACTTCCTTAGGCTATACTACACCGATCGATACACTTGCCGGTTGTGTGGTTTAGGGTTTAGAGAGTCTTAGTTTTATAAATTTAAAACTTAGAGAGTCTAGAATTAGGGTAATTTTAGTTGTTTTAATTAACCCACATTTAGCACATCAAGTTTTTGGCGCCGTTGCCGGGGACTCTTGGCGATTGCGTTTATTGGCTTCGATTGGACTTAATTGACATAATCTGTGCTACTTGTCTTTTGTTTTGTGTTTTCTTGGTGAGTCTGGTGAGTCTATTTGTGTTTTATAGATTGAGTCATAGGAGTCTAATTGTCAGTGTTTTTTGTTTTCTTATTTATTTTATTTTTCTTGAGTCTAGTAGATATGTGTGAAATTTGTGGAGGGCCTCACTTTACAATTAAATGCCCCCAATATGAGGGGTCCTCTACGCCATATTATGCTAACCCCTTTGTGCAGCCACAACAATATTCTTTGCAGGGGTATCCCGCAAATGCTAAGGAGATGTTTCCAAATTTTTTCGAGCTCAGGGAATTAATTTTGGAGTGTGTGCGAGCAACAAAAGAGTTGGAGTACGGGGATCCAAGGTTACCAAGAATGATCGATCTACTTGATCGAATGTTCGAGCAAATAGGCCCAAATATAGAGTGTGACCTCAGTCGGCAAAGGGATCCAAGGTGTGAAGAATGTGGTGGATCACACCGGTTTGAAGATTGTGCGATTGCTGCTCCGGTTGGAATGGGTTGGAGAAGTAGAGAGCGGACGCAACAGATACAGTGGGGTTATGATGATGATGATGAGTGGGTTACAGTTCAAAGCTCATATTATAAGGCGATAGTGCTCCCCGAGCTTGCTGAAGGAGAGACAATATGGGGATATGTGGAGAGTAAGGCAGAAAAAGTAGAGGTAGAAAGAGAAGAAGAAGAGGAGGAAGAAGTTGAGCAGCCATCTAATGAAGATCAGATGTCTTGGGAGAACGAATTTAGGGAAGAACTAGATGGGTTGCCGGTAGATGAAGAGGTAAAGGAGTTTGATCCAGAGGGAGACCTTGCTTACTTAGAAGTTTTACTTGAAGGAAGCCCAATGACGGACATCAAAGAAGAAGAAGTTGTAACGCCCCAAAATCTGAATGTTAATATTTGTCGGATGTTCCTTTATGACACGTCATAAAATAAATAACTAGGCTATTTAACCTAGTTAAGAGTATGGTCAAAAGCATTAAGTAATGAAAGGTAGTGTCAGTTATGTTTTAAAGGAAAACCCGAGGGGCTAAAGTGGAACAAATGAAAGTTGTTTACTAATTAAAAGATCAACACACACACACAAACACACATACGTGTGTGTTCGTGAAGCTTCAGGAGCTCTCAAGAACTCCAAACCCTAAACATGAAAGATCATCCAAATTGAAAGGCTAAATGATGCTTAAATCTATAACCGAGCATGGATTAATGATCACCAACATGAGGAGATCATAAGGTATGTTTTAAATTTAAGATTGGTGATCATGGGTGAAGTGGGTTATGCTCTAATCCGTGAGATAATATGAAATTGATTATGTATAAGGGTTAGAAACATCATATAGAACATGGGTTATGTAAGATTTGTGTTAATTTGAAGTTTAGATGCGAAACCCGTTTGTTATGGTGAGGATGATGACTTGAATCACCATTTATGTTTAATTCTTGTTGAAAGAATGATGTATTATGTGGGTATGATGAATTATTGTTAGATGAAAGTATAGGAATATGATGATGTTATGTTCAATGTTCATTTGGTATGATACATGATGATTAGTAATTGATTTTGGTGAATTATGTATGAGGTTAGAAGGATATGCATGAATTAGTTGTACATTAAGCTTAGATGTTAGTACGCACACAAGGTGTTTGATGAAATGCCTAAACGACAATAATATGTGAAATCCGTACTATACGCTTGAATGATGTGATGAATATATATGGATTGTTTGATTATATTAGTTTCGACTTAAGAATAGTTATAGAACGAATGAGAATTCTAGAAAAGAGTAAACTTAAATGATATTGACGTTAACTATGAAGATGTTGTTATGAACGGAATGGTATGTATATATGTATATGTAACTATTTGATTATGCGACCAAATATGTCCTACAAAATGAGTATGAAGCGTAGATGGCATAATGACTATGGTCTAACATGTTAATTTGTGAATGAATGTGTGTCTAAGTTGGAAAATTGAAATGCTTGATGGTTGACCTTATGGAAAGTCAACAATGGTAGGATTGTTGTAAGGTGGATCTCTTATCATAAATGTACGGTTTAGGAAGTCAAAGTGATGCACGGTATATTCATAGCAAGATATGTAATGGCATGTTTATATTATGCGAGTAAAAAGGATCTCATTGTTAATCTATGCTATGAGTTGCAAGAAATCCACTAATGAAAGTCAATTTTTGAGCATAGATTTATCGTGATTGATGCTATGTGTGGCCTTGTTTACTAACAAGGGTATCAATGTATGGTTATGTAAGGATGGATAGCATGTCTACGGGCTCAAGTATGGAGGCTAACGGGTCAAAAGGAAGCATGGAACCTATGCTTGAACTTGGGCGCACAAGGTAAGTGACATCCAACTCACTTCTTAGTATACATAAGAACCTTCTTGTTATAAATGAAGGGAAGTCATGTATGGTATGGAATGATTGAAGGTATTAAGATAAGTATTAATCTAGATAGTCGAAGATAGTTTGTGGGACTAAACGGGTTGAATAATTATGTATAAGTAAGGTAGCGGTAATGAAATTCGTTAAGAATGTGGACCCGAGGCAAGGATTCTTAGTCTAAAATGTAGGGAAAGGTTTTACGGACAATTGGAAACAAGTTATGTTGATATATGCATGAACGGGTCAAAATTTGGTAAAAGGGTAATAAGCCGAAGGCTTATAAGTCATAAAGTTAGGTAGTCCATATATTGGATTTTTACTCTATGTGATAGAGAATTAAATTACGGTCGCGTAGGAAAAAGAATCGGGTAAAACGGATCAAAAACGAGCAAGTTATGCGAGTTTTAGTGTGAAAGATGGGAGCTGATCTGGGCACCACCGTAGCTTACGGTGCCACCGTAAGCTACGGTGGGAACTGGGCATTTATTCCTGCCGTAAGGCAGACTAGAACTACCGTAAGCATTTGGGGCCACCGTAAGCTACGGTAGCCACCGTAGCTTACGGTGGAGGTCTGATGCAAATGTATTGTTTATGTAATTTCTTCGTTTTTCCTCGAACTCGGACCCCGTGAACCCATTCCAAGCCTCGTTAAGTCTTTATAATGTTCCTTAACCCTACCAAATGGCTTGGTAAGTTATGGATGAGTATGAAACTCACTTTTAAGATCCGAAATATATCTGAAAGATATTTTAAAAGCATTTATGACATGTGATTTCAGTTCGGGATGTGTGAGTGTGTACGCGGGGTAATGAATTAAGTATGTGAGTAGGTATGCTTGTAGGTATTAATGTATGTATGTATGTAAGCACCTAAGTAGGTAAGTTGTACGCCGTAATGTATGCATGTAAGTAAGTATGTGAGTAGGTATGTTTGTATGTAGTAATGTATGTATGTATGTATGTAAACATGTAAGTAGTATGTTTGTAAGCCGTAATGTATGTATGAATGTAAGTATGTGAGCAGGTATGTTTGTATGAAGTAATGTATGTATGAATGTGTGTAGGTATGTATGTACGTAGTTATGTATGTAATGCATACGTGGTTTCAATACACTTAAGTATTGACGTTATTAACAGTGTGCCTCGAGAATGAAATGTGGTGCAGGTACTCCATCGAGGTTCGCTAAGGATTAGGCACCCGGATGGAATGACTACATCTAGAAAGATAACGGATGGAAAGAATATGTGGATAGAACAAATCGAGACTACACGATTAAGAATCTTGTTTGTATATAATGTATGCTAATGTTTCGATTGTATGTGGTGGGTGCAGGTAGTACGAATCACAGATTTTCATCACAAGGAGTAGCGATCAAAGACCGGGTCACAAGTTAGATTGTACGGGAATACTTGACTATGTAAATTGATAGTTATAAGTTATGCTTTTGTTATGTAAATGAGTATAAAAGATGCATATAACGTAAGAAAGTGTTTCATAATGAACTTGCTAGTAGGTCAAAACGTTTTTAATGAAAGAAATTTTTATGGGACGAATTTCCGCTGCGTCTTTTCAGTTATAACGTGTTAGGGTGTTACAAGTTGGTATCAGAGCCCTGGTTTGAGAGAATCAAGTAACGGGAGGTAAATACTTGAACTCAAACCGGTGTGCTCTCGTGACCAAGAGCCCGTACAATCCAAGACTCGATTGAAGCCTAAAGGCAACAGCGAATGTAAGTAAGTATTAGATTATGTAATTGAAGGATACTAATAGTATGTTATGTGAAGGGTAAGCGCAATTGTTGAGAGAGATGAACTGTCAATGCGGTCTGGGACCGGCATCAAGGCAAGTAATGAGGCGAGTTAACCCCAGGTACGTAAATCTAACGTGTGGGCGTATGAAATGGTACAGTTAACCAAGTGAAAGAAAAATGTTAAACAAATTATAATAACGACATGGTAAATAGGTTTTGAAAATGTCACACATCCCGAAACTAAATCCTTCGGACATAAGGTGGCGATTACGCGAAGACACGAAACTAGTACGTGGAAGGTGTACCTGGCCAGTACACAAGAAACGTATGACGTTTGTGAGACCGCGATAATTGTTACAGGTATGTCCGATAGAATTTGGTAGCGGCTAGGCGTGTGGGTGAAATGGGTAGTAAGACTCTCGGAAGGTTGAGAGTACTATGTAAGGGTGAAAGGTATAAGTGATAAGAATGAAATATTGAGTCCATAAGAAAGTATGGATTGATAATTTATGAATGCAATGCTTGAATCCACGAAACGGATTCAAGGGATGAAAGATACGAATGATGCAAATCCCTTGCGGATTTGGTTATGCTAAAAAGGGGTTATGATAAGCTATACAAGTCGACCGGTTCAAGTTGAACAAGTCGAGTAAGGATAAGGTACCATCCGTTTAGAACGGGTGGTCGTGAATGCAATAATAAATGTATGAAGCTCAACCCGTTATACGGGTAGAACGAAAGACTTATGTTGAAAGCAATTAACCTGATGTTACCGGGTTGTAAGTGGTATGCTTGAATCTCATTAGAAAGCATGAATGAATGTTTGAATCCGTAAGGCGGATTCAATGAATGAAAAAGCATGAATGATGCGCCTGAATCCGTGAGATGGATTCAAAAATATAAAAAGATGAAATTAATCCGCCTAAGAAGATGTCGATAGTTTGACCATGATTGAGTCGAACGAGTCATAGAAATGAGTATAAAGTAAAAGTGATAGTATAATAGACGAAGTTTTGTATAAGCTATGTGTTAGATGTGTTAGTAATTGACTCTTAGAAATTAGAATGATGACGGGCGGTGACCCGGACAATAACTTGAGTATGGGCGGGAATGGTAAGCTTAGTAAGAAATATTGAAACGATGTAATAAGGTTTTTGCAAGTAAGCATGAATGGAAGGAAGTACGAACGTGTACTTCAGTGACAAAATAATTAATTGAATAAAAAGATTGCATGTAAGAAATAGAATGTGCGGTACGTTATAGCAGGTACGTAGGAAATTGTAGAAGAGTTATAGGTGTGTAATCACCTAGTGTTATGAATGTTTGAATGACATATGCTAACCGCCGATGTTGTTGATGATAATGTTAGAACTATTGATGTGATGAAACCAATCGTATTGGTGAAAGGACGTGCATGAGCGGAAGCTCATAACACGAAGGAATGAAACTTGGCCTGTACGGCTAGTGCACGAGGAGAAGATGATCGATCAGGGTTACGGATCGTGGTTGGGAAATGAAAAGAGGTTAGTAAAATGTCTAACTCATGATTGGAGAGATATGAACTGTCTATACACGTGAATTAAGTAATGCATGAAGTGAAAGCAATAGTAATGTGAAATGAACGAAATGATTTAAAGATAATATAAAGGTATGCAAGGTATACGTAAATGTAGAAAAGGTAGAATAAGGTCAACGTTAAAATTAAGCATATATGAGTATGTATAGATTTCGGGTAATGACTAAATTCTCGTAAGATGAACTGCATGATACACATACGTATGTAAACTAAATAATGCACGAAGTGAGAGTAATTGTAAAGTGAAATGAAAAAGATGGTTGGAAAGTAACGTAAAGGTATGCATGGTACAAGTAATTGTAGAAAACGTAGAAGGATGATCACGTTAGAGTTAAGTACATAGGTGTGTGTGATTACAAGTCAAAGAAGTATGTATATTGAACCATGGTTGTCAGGCCAAGGAAATGAAAATGATATGCGAAATTATGATAAGGAAGGTATGGAATTGTTAGGGAGAAGTCAATGATATGAATAATGAAATAAACATGAAAGAAACATTAATAGGAATGTTTTTGAAATTGGATGATAGTCATTGTGATGAGCTCGTGGTTGTGTCGAGTGGAGGTAGAGAAGGAATAATTAGTGTTAAATAAAGGTAAGAAAGGTTTCGGGGACGAAACCTCAATTAAGGGTGGTAGACTTGTAACGCCCCAAAATCTGAATGTTAATATTTGTCGGATGTTCCTTTATGACACGTCATGAAATAAATAACTAGGCTATTTAACCTAGTTAAGAGTATGGTCAAAAGCATTAAGTAATGAAAGGTAGTGTCAGTTATGTTTTAAAGGAAAACCCGAGGGGCTAAAGTGGAACAAATGAAAGTTGTTTACTAATTAAAAGATCAACACACACACACAAACACACATACGTGTGTGTTCGTGAAGCTTCAGGAGCTCTCAAGAACTCCAAACCCTAAACATGAAAGATCATCCAAATTGAAAGGCTAAATGATGCTTAAATCTATAACCAAGCATGGATTAATGATCACCAACATGAGGAGATCATAAGGTATGTTTTAAATTTAAGATTGGTGATCATGGGTGAAGTGGGTTATGCTCTAATCCGTGAGATAATATGAAATTGATTATGTATAAGGGTTAGAAACATCATATAGAACATGGGTTATGTAAGATTTGTGTTAATTTGAAGTTTAGATGCGAAACCCATTTGTTATGGTGAGGATGATGACTTGAATCACCATTTATGTTTAATTCTTGTTGAAAGAATGATGTATTATGTGGGTATGATGAATTATTGTTAGATGAAAGTATAGGAATATGATGATGTTATGTTCAATGTTCATTTGGTATGATACATGATGATTAGTAATTGATTTTGGTGAATTATGTATGAGGTTAGAAGGATATGCATGAATTAGTTGTACATTAAGCTTAGATGTTAGTACGCACACAAGGTGTTTGATGAAATGCCTAAACGACAATAATATGTGAAATCCGTACTATACGCTTGAATGATGTGATGAATATATATGGATTGTTTGATTATATTAGTTTCGACTTAAGAATAGTTATAGAACGAATGAGAATTCTAGAAAAGAGTAAACTTAAATGATATTGACGTTAACTATGAAGATGTTGTTATGAACGGAATGGTATGTATATATGTATATGTAACTATTTGATTATGCGACCAAATATGTCCTACAAAATGAGTATGAAGCGTAGATGGCATAATGACTATGGTCTAACATGTTAATTTGTGAATGAATGTGTGTCTAAGTTGGAAAATTGAAATGCTTGATGGTTGACCTTATGGAAAGTCAACAATGGTAGGAATGTTGTAAGGTGGATCTCTTATCATAAATGTACGGTTTAGGAAGTCAAAGTGATGCACGGTATATTCATAGCAAGATATGTAATGGCATGTTTATATTATGCGAGTAAAAAGGATCTCATTGTTAATCTATTCTATGAGTTGCAAGAAATCCACTAATGAAAGTCAATTATTGAGCATAGATTTATCGTGATTGATGCTATGTGTGACCTTGTTTACTAACAAGGGTATCAATGTATGGTTATGTAAGGATGGATAGCATGTCTACGGGCTCAAGTATGGAGGCTAACGGGTCAAAAGGAAGCATGGAACCTATGCTTGAACTTGGGCGCACAAGGTAAGTGACATCCAACTCACTTCTTAGTATACATAAGAACCTTCTTGTTATAAATGAAGGGAAGTCATGTATGGTATGGAATGATTGAAGGTATTAAGATAAGTATTAATCTAGATAGTCGAAGATAGTTTGTGGGACTAAACGGGTTGAATAATTATGTATAAGTAAGGTAGCGATAATGAAATTCGTTAAGAATGTGGACCCGAGGCAAGGATTCTTAGTCTAAAATGTAGGGAAAGGTTTTACGGACAATTGGAAACAAGTTATGTTGATATATGCATGAACGGGTCAAAATTTGGTAAAAGGGTAATAAGCCGAAGGCTTATAAGTCATAGAGTTAAGTAGTCCATATATTGGATTTTT
The DNA here is from genome assembly GCF_002127325.2 of Helianthus annuus. Lineage (NCBI taxonomy): Eukaryota > Viridiplantae > Streptophyta > Magnoliopsida > Asterales > Asteraceae > Helianthus > Helianthus annuus. Next base: position 69,939,463 of record NC_035439.2, read on the forward strand.
ACTCTATGTGATAGAGAATTAAATTACGGTCGCGTAGGAAAAAGAATCGGGTAAAACGGATCAAAAACGAGCAAGTTATGCGAGTTTTAGTGTGAAAGATGGGAGCTGATCTGGGCACCACCGTAGCTTACGATGCCACCGTAAGCTACGGTGGGAACTGGGCATTTATTCCTGCCGTAAGGCATACTAGAACTACCGTAAGCATTTGGGGCCACCGTAAGCTACGGTAGCCACCGTAGCTTACGGTGGAGGTCTGATGCAAATGTATTGTTTATGTAATTTCTTCGTTTTTCCTCGAACTCGGACCCCGTGAACCCATTCCAAGCCTCGTTAAGTCTTTATAATGTTCCTTAACCCTACCAAATGGCTTGGTAAGTTACGGATGAGTATGAAACTCACTTTTAAGATCCGAAATATATCTGAAAGATATTTTAAAAGCATTTATGACATGTGATTTCAGTTCGGGATGTGTGAGTGTGTACGCGGGGTAATGAATTAAGTATGTGAGTAGGTATGCTTGTAGGTATTAATGTATGTATGTATGTAAGCACCTAAGTAGGTAAGTTGTACGCCGTAATGTATGCATGTAAGTAAGTATGTGAGTAGGTATGTTTGTATGTAGTAATGTATGTATATATGTATGTAAACATGTAAGTAGGTATGTTTGTAAGCCGTAATGTATGTATGAATGTAAGTATGTGAGCAGGTATGTTTGTATGAAGTAATGTATGTATGAATGTGTGTAGGTATGTATGTACGTAGTTATGTATGTAATGCATACGTGGTTTCAATACACTTAAGTATTGACGTTATTAACAGTGTGCCTCGAGAATGAAATGTGGTGCAGGTACTCCATCGAGGTTCGCTAAGGATTAGGCACCCGGATGGAATGACTACATCTAGAAAGATAACGGATGGAAAGAATATGTGGATAGAACAAATCGAGACTACACGATTAAGAATCTTGTTTGTATATAATGTATGCTAATGTTTCGATTGTATGTGGTGGGTGCAGGTAGTACGAATCACAGATTTTCATCACAAGGAGTAGCGATCAAAGACCGGGTCACAAGTTAGATTGTACGGGAATACTTGACTATGTAAATTGATAGTTATAAGTTATGCTTTTGTTATGTAAATGAGTATAAAAGATGCATATAATGTAAGAAAGTGTTTCATAATGAACTTGCTAGTAGGTCAAAACGTTTTTAATGAAAGAAATTTTTATGGGACGAATTTCCGCTGCGTCTTTTCAGTTATAACGTGTTAGGGTGTTACAGAAGTGGTGGTGGAAGAGGAAGAGCACCACAGCTGGCCCGTGGTAGAGGTAATTGAAGATTCAAGGCCACGGGAGAAGGCAAAGAAAAGAAGAAAGAAAAAGGTTCTGTACCGGAAGAGGATCGAAGGTTGGGGCGAGATGGAGAGGAAGGAGCCGTTCACGTACGATCAGTCTTCTCGTTACATTCCACGCATTCGGTTAATTCCAGGTAAGTTTAAATTTTGGTGGTCTGACCCGTTTAAAATTTTGAAGCTAAAATTTTTAAAATCATTTTATAATTCCACCAATTTATTTTTGAAAATTTTTGAGGTTCGGGTGGAATTAAACGGGTTGGATAGGGTCCAGATCAAAGAGAAACCTCCTGATTAAATTCAAGTGTGGGGAGGTTTTGTAGAGTTTGTAATTTTATATATTTGGTATTTTTTTAGGTAGTTTGTATAGTGAGTCATTTATTTTGTATATTGAGTCTAAGTTAGTAGTTTTTGAGTCCTTTGTGTCAAGTCGGTATTGCTTTGGTTTTTGCTTGTTTTTGTCTATGCAGGTTTAAATCGTACCACCCGTACTCAATCTCCATTCGGGTGATTTTGGAGCTGTTTATTCAAATTCGGAAATTCCAGGCATTTATCAAGTATACTAGTCAGTGTCAAAGCCGATCGCGAACGAAATGCTATACGATCGAGCTGGATTGGACGAGATTTTGGAGCTTACGCACGAATTAAACCAGCTAAGTCCTTTCCGATTTGCCCTTGTGTCTTTTATTTCTTATTTATTTTTAGTTTTTTTGAGTCGGTTTCCATCTTACATTGAGGGCAATGTAAAGTTTAAGTGTGGGGATGGGAAACTATCGTTTAGTGTCTAGTTAGTAGAGTCTTGAGTCATAAAAATTGAAAAATCCAAAAAAATTAAAAAAATTGAAAAATCCAAAAAAAAAAAAGAAAAAGAAAATGTCTTTTGAAATAAGAAGTTTGCAAAATAAAAACGGAAAATGATAGAAAAGTCAGGTTTTTGTTCCGGTTCAAATAATGATAATATTAGATAATAAAATTGTGCTTGTGTCTAGTTTGGGATGTGCGGGTAGGCTCGATTCGGTTCTAGGTTCCTTTGATTTTAATATACCTAAATGTCGGTCTACTAGTGGGTTCTCATCTAGGAAAAGTGGGGAAATTGAAACCGCCAAAAATAACATAAGGGGCACCGTTATAAGTTAAAACCGTTAGAGTTTGTGATCATGTAAAAAAAAAATAGAATAAAAGTGAGCTAGAAACTAAATGAAAGTAGCCATTCCTATGTAGTCTGGGTTGGGGATAGTGACTCTACAGCTGGATTACCGCTAGGGTGTGTGAAATCGACCGTGCAAAGCAAAGAAAAAGAAAAAAAAATAATAAAAAGTACCGAAACTAAGTAGTCTGTGGTTGGGGATAGCGACTCTACAGCCGGATTGCCTCTTGTTTTGGGAAAGCACTGTCTAGACTCACGAAAAAAAAAAGAAAAAAAAAAGAAAAAAAAATCTGATTGTAATCTCTCTTGGTTTTGATATAAAACGATTGGGAATTGGTCCAGTGATCGTTCTCTTTGTCCTATAAGTTTGAGGTGGGATTAGATGGGCCTGTGATTTCTAGTGTGAGACCCTAGGTGGATTGACCCATATTTGAACCTAAATTGCATGATAAGGGCTTGGAACCGGGTTTGGGCTTAAGAGGATAAGTATACTTGCAATCGCGGCTAACACAAGTTTCGGTTTTAAATAAATTAACATAAGCTTTTGGCCCGAACGATTATCTTGACTATGATTCCGTTTTGCATAATTCTTTTTCGGGGACGAAAAAAGGTTAAGTGTGGGGATATTTGATGTAGGGTAAAATACACATATTTGTCCCGTGTAAATTGTATAATTATTGTATATATTTTATTTGTTTTTATTTAGTTTTTAGTGTATATTATATTCTTTTGTGTTTTGCCAGGTCCTGGTGCAAATGAAACAAAAACGAGTAATATGGAAATGACCTGCCAGTTGGGCAAAGTAGAATGCCAGTGACCGAATGAAAATTGTAGCCATTTTTCGTGATTGGGGCGAACCTACTTATCTCTATTATTAAAAGTGGCGACTATTATTTGTTGGCAAGGAAAAAACCCATTATTAGAAAAAAGGATATATTATATTTCCCTTGGGGCCAAAAAGAACAAAAATCAACATTAGCCTAATACATATATTGGTTTTGGATGAAAATTCAGTGGGTTTGGTAGGCCCACTACGTGCCATGAAAGTCTACCCATAATTCACATTCTGAATGCATACAAGGAATTAAGGATCAACTGGACGCATGCAAACATGAGGAGAATAATTTTGGGCCGTGAAGATGTATTAAAAGTCCAGTCCAGCGAAAATTGTGAATGTCAAATATATTATATTATTTTACTAACTTGATCAAATATAATATATCCTTTTTTCTAATAATGGGTTTTTATATTACCAAACCATGCGAAAATTGTGAATGTCAAATGGGATTTGTGAGCCTTTGAATGATCAAATATATTATATTATTTTACTAACTTGAACCCTAAGGAAGAGATATGTACATATGCGACAAAATAAGAGGTGTATATTAATTAATTGACTGGAAGATCAGATTCCTGGAAGGGCGGCTACGAATTGAGGGATATATACATCTGGGAGACGCACGGAGGCTGCGATCAAGAAAAAAAGGAGCAGGTTCAAGATTCAAGCTAGAGATCAAGATTCGAGATAGTCCGGGTTCACAACGAGTTAGTGTTCGGTTTTAATTTACTTTGTGTTATTTGAACCAATGAACATGATTTGTTATTTATTTGAGACTTGCTTCTTGTTCTTGATGATGTTTCTTGGCTAAAACCTTTTAACTACCTAGGCTAATGACAATAGCATAATAAAGTTTGGATTTTTATTCGGTTTTTGTCGTGGTTGTGGGTCTTTCTTGTACTGTAAAAGCTATGGGAGTTTAACTTGGTGCGTATGCGTGCTTGTGATTGTTTTATTATTGTTTATTGCTTCATTCGATTCTTGGTGACGGTCTTTATCACATAGTAGAGTCGGATTAGGGTTCTTGATTTAGGTGAGTGTCTATATCACGTAATAGGTCATTAATCCTTTAGGGTGAAAACGCGTAAGTAACCTTAGAAACAATATTCGGTAATTTAATAAAATCAAGTGTGCTGCTAGACTCGTCGCGGAAAGGCTCGAGGATATTAATAGGTCTCGGTTTAGTTATAAGCACTTAACATTCCATTGTCTATTAAGCCAAGATTAAAACCCGTAGTTGCTTTAGACGTTCGCGCGGCAAGGTAGAGCGTCTTACATAGGCACATTCAAGAAACTAGAGGACGGAAAAGAAATCTAGAAAACCGGTGAGCGTAACAGCCTAGGTAGTGCCATAAGAATCGCCTTGAGAGTGTTTGAGGGGCTTAGTGGTGTCTTAATAGGTTTTGTATCCAAAGATCCCGGTTCCACACCACAAAATTATCGAATAGAAACCCATTCTGAGTTTAGCTTGCGTCTAGCCTAGGTAGTCTTCATCACCACTGGTCAAAGTCTTCGTTCGAGTTCGTGTCTAGTTATTTAGCATTATTTTAATATTTTATTTAGGATTTTTAGAAACCCCCCCATCCAATTAAACAATTAGTTGAGTCGTGTCAGTCTAAGTCTAGATAGAGTCGTTAGCGTAATCAGTAGAGTCTCTTGGGTTCGATACTCGGACTTCCTTAGGCTATACTACACCGATCGGTACACTTGCCGGTTGTGTGGTTTAGGGTTTAGAGAGTCTTAGTTTTATAAATTTAAAACTTAGAGAGTCTAGAATTAGGGTAATTTTAGTTGTTTTAATTAACCCACATTTAGCACATCAGCGTCCCTTGCTCCAATCACAAATGCTCGAGCCTGAGCGTTGTTTCTCTTTGGGCAGTCTTTCATGAATTGTTCATTGCTTCCACAACTGAAGCATCCTTGGTTTCGCCCGACTTCATTTCCAACTCGATTGCCATTTACATTTCCCCCATTATTTCCAGCACCGTTGCGGTTTCCATTCCCGTTCCTGTTTCCCTTACCCCAGCAGTCTTCAGTGCGGTGACCCAACTTTCCACACTTGTCACACTTTGAAACACGACAAACTCCCTCGTGATGACGCTTGCACTGATTGCATTTTGGCAAGGTGCCCAGGTATCCTTTAGCTGGAGCGTCATTCATGGCTGCAAGAGCTTTCGTCTCCTGAGGCGGGTTGGGGTCACGTGTCTTGTTGGAACCCTTGTTGTTACTAGTTGCTTGATTCAGGTTTGCATGTTTCCTTTTCTTGTCACCAGACGACTCAGCATGCGTCTCGGTGTTTTCTGTTGGGTTCAGTGATAGCTTCTTCATACGAACACAATCTTCAGTAAGGCTGACAGCCAGAGTTACAGCCTCAGTGATTGTTTGGGGTTTGGCTGAAGTTACCATGCCGCAAAACTCTGGGGCCAGCCCCCAAATGTAACGTTCAACGCGCTTGAATTCGGGGGTCACCATGTAGGGAATCACCCTAGACAAATCATTGAACCTACGAGTATACCCAGTGATGTCAGCACCTACCATAGTCAAGTGCCAGAACTCTGTCTCCAACCTTTAGAGTTCGACACGAGAGCAGTACTTCTCTCTCATTTTCTCTTTCAGTTCATCCCAAGTCATGCCATACGCGGCATCATCACCCAAAGTTTGAACTTGCAAATTCCACCATGGCAGAGCTTCATCGACAAACAGCCCAGTAGCAAAAGTGACTTGTTGATCCACAACACACTTGCTCATGCGGATAGTAGCTTCAGTCTTCTCCGTCCAACGTATAAACGCTACTGCACCTCCTGTGCCGTCGTAGTTCATTGGTTTGCAATCGAGAAACTGCTTGAAAGTGCAGCCCTGAGCTGCGTTTCCTCCAGATGAGTCTCCATTACCATTTTGCGTAGCATTGCTTGGTCCTCCACTGTGTTCGGTACGGTTCGCCTTGTACTGAGCGATAGCTGTGGAGATCCTTTCTTCCAGTAGAGCGTTCAGCTCTTCAGCAGTTCTTGGAAGTGGGGGAGGAGGAGGTTGATCACGAGCGTTCATAGCTCTTCTTGGTGCCATGTTCTGAAAGACCACAACACAATAGGGTTAGACATTTGTTTGATATTGTCATACGAGACAGTAGTAGTATATATATATACGCAGGCTTATACCACATAAGTGACATCAAACAATCCGCACAATGCATAAATCAATTCATACAGCAACAAGCATGTATAGTTAGGTAAACACCTTACTTCACATTGGCGGTTCTCATCTTTATACCCTAAGTCATTACTCCAAAGAGTGTACGTTTGACCTTTTCTTGCACTAAGGGAATCTATACGTGACAAGACTTGCTGTGGTTTCTGTGCACTGAGTTCCATAATTATGTATGCATCCATAATTACGTAACTCCTTGCACAGTCCGCACAACTCGTTTCGTCCTCGTATCTCTTCCTTCAGGTAGGCCATTGTTTTCAGGTAAAGTCATGTATACTAGTGGTATTCTACTTCTAATATATGTATATGCTAATTATCACACATAATTGCAAGTAATTTCTAATTTAAAGACAAGTGCTACTCCTGTGCACCCTAAGTCTCGTAGTGCCTCTTCTTGACTCATGTAAACAGTTTCAGGTAGTGGATGTCGCGGGAAGTTTTTATGCAATGAAAACTTTTTGAAAATTTGTTTTCGTGATAGGATCCTAGAGATTGTAGACTAGACTCGAGAAGGAATCCTGGTTCACTATAATCGCAACTCTAATACCAATCTGTCACACCCCTTTCTGCGGCGGAAGCACGAGGTGTGATCATGAAAGGTTCTCATTGCATACGAAAGGTAAACATACTACATGCTCGTAAAAATAACTTAAAATACCAAACATTTCATAATTTGAAAACATAATTTAGCGTTTACATCGCGAGATAGCATAAAACATTGTCTTAAAAAAGTTTACAACTTTATTTAAAGATAAACATATGCGACATCCACAAAGCATGAGTAAGGCCGCGCGCACATCCACTTCTAGTTACCTGAAATACATGTGAGTTTTGGAAAAACGTCAACATAATGTTGGTGTGAATTCATGCAGTGATTGTATTGAACGTTTGTACACTTTGTATGAAAACATGGTATGTATTTTGTTTAAATCACGTATTCATGTATAAATCAAGTATTTCTATATGTATCAAGTGTTAATGGGTTGCAAAGTCATTAACATGTGACACGACATAGGAAGTCACCAAACCATAGGCATTTTTCTGTAGTCGATTCACGACTGAGACACAAAAACACTACTTGGTTCTAGTTGTCACCAAGAGTGGGGCTGCCCTGAAACCCATTAGATCTAACCTTTTGTTCTGCGGTCTAAGTATATACATGATTAATGGTGCTTATGATGTCACACCCCCAAAATCCACTAGCGGAGTATCACCGCTTGGAGGCGTGACTGACCAGGATCAAGCCACCAATCATATTGAACATAGCATATAATTAAAAGTAGTTTATGAAATCCAACACAATACAATTGGTGTCCAAACAAAACATAGTTTGAGTAGCGGAAGCATAATATGAAAACCCAACATGAGTATTAAGTTCAAAATGTCATAATGTTTTTAACATGGCATCCACAGTCCATGTCCCACAACGACTGCGCCTCCCAGTGCAAGCTCCATGAGTACCTAGCGTCCTGCAAGGCATGTAACAGAGAGTCAACAACAAAGTTGAGCGAGTTCACAGTTGATTGTTCAGTTAAAGAGTTCGTTTCAGAAATTGTAAGTTCGTTTCCTAACCATGCGTTACCCAGTATCTTTGTTTCTAAACCTTTACAATAATAAGTGGGGGCTTCCCATGTTGTATGTACTAGACTAGTTGTATCTATAGGTGTCCTTCCCAATCCGAGGACAACGGTAAATATGAGTTTACGTAGGTTTTACGTAAGTGCCCTTCCCTAACCGAGGACAGTACGTAGCGAGTACGTAAGTTTAGCGCTGGTGTCCTTCCCATACCGAGGACATTAGTACGTAGGTTTTACGTAGGTTCTAACACTGGTGTCCTTCCCAATCCGAGGACATTAGTACGTAGGTTTTACGTAGGTTTTAGCACTGGCGTCCTTCCCAAACCGAGGACGGTGGTAAGTAGTCTAGTAGTGATGAAAGTACGGGTAGTCATACAATTCTATTCCCAACCCACTGGGAATCCCATGCCTTGGAATAGTGTGAACTCACCTTGGTTTGCTCGGTTTGGTTAACTACTTGGTTCCAATTAATCAGTCAAGGCCTATGGTATGCACGTGTACATAATCAGTTTATATTCACGAAGTTCACATATAAGTACTATCACAGTGGGCATTGAATCAGTGATCACCAATTAGCACAAAGCACGTATTCAAGTTCATGCAAGTCATGTTTATCATTTAACAATAGTTAACTAACTCAGTTAACCCTTAACAGACTTAACTGAGTTTACTGTGCAGTTTAAACCCTTGACGAAACATACTTGTTTCGTCGTGCAACCCTTCGACGAAACACCCTCTGTTTCGTCATGATCCCCTCGACGAAACACCCTCCGTTTCGTCATGATCCCTTCGGTGAAACACCCTCTGTTTCGCCGTGCTTTGCGTTTTGTCCAAGATGTCAGTTACGTCGTGTTATCAGTTACACACAGAAAACCCTAATCATCTTGAACAGCCGTTTTACACTAATCATCACCATTAGAACTTATTCATGAATCGCATATTACCAGATTATTAACATCACATAACTGTAATGCCTATTTCTTTTACCACCCTAACAAATGACATCAAGATACAACAACGTCAACAGAAAAGTATTGTGGGCGTAAATAAATGCAATTGCAACATCGCCGTTTGCCCCACACTTCATAAAAAGTAAAAAAGTATGGATGAAGTAAGAAAAAGTACATAAGGAATGAGAAAGGTGGATGTTCTTTAACTGTATACAGTTGTCCAACTACTTTCTTCCTCCGACTTCTTTAGCCACTTCCGGCTTCCCCACTTCCGCATCTGGGGAGAGCTTGCTTCGTGGCGGAGCATTTAGCAATGCCTGGTGAGGGCTGGCTGTCTGGGGACATTTTAAGGGCTGGGCTTGCTTCTCATGAGATTGGGTAAGGGAATCGGAAATGGGCTCATAAACCGGGCTTTTGGGCACACGGAATTAGCAGTAGGTTACCCAACTCTATCTATTTACAATACCATCATTTAATCATCTCAAAACTGTAATCGGATCCGCCATTACAATTATCATTAACAATTAAATTTCTATCTACATAATCATCATAACAATCATCATATAATCAGTCTGTGAAATCAAACTATGAGAATAAGTACTCATCTATCAATGAAGGTTCCATGGCTGTAGAAATACGTGGAGCATCTGAAAATCAACTCATTTCAAAACCTGATGCTCTCCTCTATTGTTGTGATCACGTCTGGATTCCGGATCGTGACAATCTTCGTGACCTTATCATGAACAAAGCACACAAATCTAAGTACTCAATTCATCCTGGCGCTGACAAGATGTACCATAATCTACGTACATCCTATTGGTGGCCCAGTATGAAGAAAGACATTGCTGTGTACGTTTCCAAGTGTCTTACCTGTTCGAAAGTCAAAGCCGAGCACCAACGACCTTCTGGTCTACTCGAACAACCTGAAATCCCTGTGTGGAAATGGGATAGCATTGCGATGGACTTCATAACTAAACTCCCGCGTACACCTTCTGGTTACGACAGCATTTGGGTAGTCATTGATCGTTTAACTAAGTCCGCACAATTCATTCCCATTCGCGAAGATTTCAAGGTTGAACGACTTGCTCGTGTCTACACCAATGAAGTCATACGCCATCATGGTGTTCCTCTTGACATCATTTCTGATCGTGATGGTCGCTTCACTTCGCGTCTCTGGCAAACTTTTCAGTCCGCTATGGGTACTCATTTGAATCTTAGTACGGCTTTTCATCCGCAAACGGATGGACAGACTGAACGTACTATCCAAACCCTAGAGGACATGCTCCGTTCTTGTGTCATCGACTTTGGTGGTAGTTGGGATGTGCATTTACCTTTGATCGAGTTCTCATACAACAAGAGCTACCACTCCAGTATTCAAATGGCTCCTTTCGAGGAATTGTATGGTCGCAAATGCCGATCTCCTTTAAGCTGGCACGAGATTGGTGACAAACATTTTACTGGCCCTGAGATCATACAAGAAGCAACGGATAAGATTCTTCAAATCCATGACAATCTACTCAAGGCTCGAAGTCGTCAAAAGAGCTACGCTGACAAAGGACGCAAACCTATGGAATTCAACGTTGGTGACCATGTCCTTCTCAAGGTGTCTCCTTGGAAAGGAGTGGTTCGTTTTGGTAAAAAGGGAAAACTTGCCCCTCGCTATGTTGGTCCTTTCAAGATACTCGAAAGGATTGGTAAAGTGGCTTATCGACTCGATTTACCTCAAGAGCTCAACAACGTTCATCCAACGTTCCACGTCTCTAACCTAAAGAAATGTCTCGCTGATGAAGGACTTCAAGTTCCTCTCGAAGATCTTCAAATCAACGATACTATGCATTTCGTGGAGAAACCTGTAGAAATCGTGGACCAACAAGTCAAGTTACTAAGGCGCAGTAAGATTCCTATCGTCAAGGTTAGATGGGAAGGAAAACGTGGCGCCGAATTTACTTGGGAACTCAAAAAGGATATGAAGTCAAAATATCCTCATCTTTTCCCTGCGTCTTCCTAAATTTCGGGACGAAATTTCCTAAAGGAGGGGAGACTGTAACGCCCGGCTCTTTTGTACTTTCCATTTATAGAAGGTTTTGTTCGTATTCCTATTTTTGGAAACTTTGCATTCTTGTAATCGTTCCCTTCTTTGTAATCATTGTCAAACCGAGACTTGGATCATTAATGAAGCTTGTATTTTGTTACATTTATGTTATACGCATTCTATATATGCTCGTATGTTCGACTTCGTGAATCAATCACTGTTTAAACGTGATTCTTGGAAACTATGTGGGAAACTTGCAATTAATCTAAACTTATGCATTGAACGTATTTTAAACGAGAACGACACTTGATTTGATACTTATACGATTGATTATACTTAGTTTATACTCCTCATACTAAATCATAACCTAATCCATGCTTTTGTGACAAGAATGGCCCTTAAAACACCTTAAAAGCATCAATTACACAACTTCAGGGGCCAAATTGTAAAAAAAATGAAACTAACCCAAAACCACAAATGGCTCACGGCCCGCGTGAACTTAGCCTGAAACCTCAGGCGGGCCGCGTGGGGATGCCAGATCGGGAAAAAACACAACAGCTGATTATGTACGCGATTTTGCACGAAATCCTAAGTTCTAACACTCCCCAATCACCATTAAGCCACCTCTAAACACCTCCAATCATGCTCAAACTCTTCCACTATAAATATACACCTTCTCCAAGCATTTCTACACTTTCAACACTCACAAATCACTCCAAATTCACTCTCAATTCAGCTGTAAATCTGCATTTTCGGACAGATTCATACTCTTGCACAAAAGTGAGTATAACTTGCTCATTTCTTAACGAAATCACTCGATTCTTCTTCCTACTTGCTTGGATAATCATGGGGTTTGATTCCTTGACTTCTCCTTGGAGAAATCAGACCTGGAATTGCTCCGAAATTGTCCACAAACTTTCTGTTTTGTTTCAAGTTCTTCAAAAGTTTGTTTAAACTCATCCAACTTGTGTCTAACACATCTCAAGCCTATGTCCTAATGCTTACAACCTCTCTTATGGTTAGTAAAGCTTAAAAACAAGGTTGCGACACTATAAATCAGAGGTTAAAACCTCAAATACTTTCTGTTTTATTAGGGTATTTCACCCCCAAGTCATGTTCAAGCTTGGTTCTTGATGAGAAGTGATTATGGAACAACTTGGGTTGTTCCAACATAAAATCCTCACATGACTTGATGATTTCTCTTTAGTTAGACTGTTTGTATTATTGTACTAAACCTAGTTCGTGACCCTCCTTGGTTGTCTTTACATCAAGTGAAGTGGTGAACATTCAAGGGGTCCCTAAATGGGAGCATGTTCTTCCTACCCCATACATGACATTCATGAATGACTCGAGGTACCTAAACGAAGATCCTAATCTTCTACCTCCTACTTGAAATATTGAACTTAATAATATGTAATACTTAAAATATATATACACCCACATTCGAACCTTTAATATTAGACTTGTGTTTATATGTTAAAGTAGTAGAATGACATCTAAGACTTAACACTCCAAGTATGATTCTAATGGGCTTACTACCCATGAAATACAATATAACCCTAGTGGTTACGTAGTGTCATATAAGAGTATAAGTCAAGGATGATTATTTTGATATCCTAAATTATGCTATGTTAAACTCCAAATTATAATCTTCCGTTATACGCCAAACTCACACACCTACGTTTCCTCGTGTAGAAGGACACGGTGCTCCAAACTAATTCATCCACCAAACTTGCTCTCGGAACTTCAAGTCAAGACTTGTAAACCGTGAGTATACTCGAACCCATTTTACTTTTAAACACTTTGGGTGCAACATGTATTCTATATTAAACGCACGTGACACTTGAAACTTATTTGAAACATGCTCTATCCTTTTAAACATGAAACATGAAACTTGTGATACTTGAGACTATTTTGTGCTATGTGAACGTTTAATCCTTGTGTGTAGTTCCGCCTTAACAATGGTAGCGCTATAGGGGTAATGCACCTCCCCCATTTGTAGTCGAGGGGTATTGTTAGAAGGAGACATATTAACCTCCCGTGAAACTTTGGGTTAGGTACTTTAACGCATTGGAAACTTGGGCTATCACTTGGACTACGTAAACTAGCATGGTTGAAACTATTTTAATATGTTCATGTTGGATATGAGTTTTTATTCTATTATGCTATGTAGACAAACTTGTATACTCGCTCTTTGCTTTTGCATTGAAACTCTATTTTAATACATGTTGCAGGTTGATTATTGAAGTATGGATGATTGATGAAACAAGTTTAGGGTGGACTAGATACACATCTAAATTTATCTATCTTTTTTTTGTTATGTTATTTGTTGGAACAATGTTGTTATCTCCTTTTGAATTTGTATGACATTTAGTATTGCAATGAAATTTGAATTAAATTAAATATTGTCACATAGTGTTATGACGTCTCTAGCAATCTATACACACTTCGTCTCATCCCGATGTTTCCGCCATCGGTTGGGGTGTGACAGATTGGTATAAGAGCCATAACTATAGGGAATTTGGAAAAATTGCCATGCTTTTGCCCTAATCTATAGTTCTAGGAATTTTGCCTCTTATTTGTTGTTTAAAACTTTTGTGCTCTACCATGCATGCTTCCTAGCTACACTTTCTATTAAAATTATGTGCCTTTCCTAAGGCTAACACTAATACACTTATGCTATTTTTATGCTCTTGTAACACCAACGAGAAGAATTTACCAAAATAGGCGTGAAACCCACAATTTGGTAAACGACTCTCATTCTACCTTTAATCTATTTTGCACGAAATTTCACCATTAAGCTAGGAGTGACATCCACAACTTAATGGTAATTTCCATTTCAACTCTAGTGGACCCTCGTCAAAGTGTCAAAATTTTATTTTGATCGACGAGTACCAACCACATTTAGGGTACGAAATCGTCAAGTTAGGGGTGAAACCCGCATCTCGTCGATTAAGTCCCATTCCTCGATTTTTATTCTCGCTAAAGTCCCGAATGTTTCAATCATTTAGAGATGTGTAGTAACCGGAAGGGTAAGATACCGTTAATCGCTTCTCGACGAGAGTATCTTACTTATAGGCCAAAGCACAATATCTCTAATTCGAAAGAACTTTCGACCCACTTTGGAATAGTCGACGTTTCTCTACCCGAAACAATCCAATGTTTTATTGAGCCTCTCTTTTATGTATCTCAATTTATATGTGATTTTTATACTTGAACGTTCATTCATTTCCAAATGTCGTTTTAATCATTTCGCACGTTATCGCAATCACAAACAATAATAATCCCTCGTGAACAAACTAAATTTACGATGCTTTCGTTTATTCATGTTATGCTATGTGGAATTCATGACTATGCTATATGAAACACTTTTATGCTATGTAAATCAAATTGAACCTTTTATGCTATGTGAATCAAATTGAACCTTTTATGCAATGTGAATCAAATTGAACCTTTATGCTATGTGATCAGATTCGTTTTCTTAAACAAACATTATGACCAAGTCTCACCTATTCGTTCTTTTGAATCTTAGATGTCTTCTCGTCACTCCAACGCGTCTAAGAAGTCAAAGTCTCGCTCCACCAAGAAGATGATGGCTTTCATGGCCGATCAATTTGCTCGCGTCCTTCCAAAGGTCATTTCCGAGATTCGAGCCTCTGAAACTCCTCACTCTTCCGTCGACTCTAAGGTCGAAGCACACAAGCCCGTCTCATTCAACTTCAAGCACTTTTCATCGTGCAATCCAAAGCCATTCACTGGCAATGATGGGGTGACCGCCATGCTTGAGTGGTTTGACAGCATAGAGGCACATTCATCAATAGCGAGTGCCCCATGAGCTCAAGACGCACAGCGCGACTGGGGTATTCCAAGCTCGAGCTCTCGAGTGGTGGACGAATGAAAGAAACATACGTTCGAACGAGCTGGCATATGCTTTGACATGGGAAGAGACTAAGGCCCTAATGATGGATGAGTTTTGTCCTCCGCATGAGCAACGAAAGTTGGAGGAAGAATTTTGGGTGTTAAAGCAGATTGGTGATGACAACCTAGCCTACACCAACCGTTTCAAATAACTCTGTTTCATTGTCCCTCACCTTGTCTCGACCCCTGATCGCAAGAAAAGCAAGTATATCAATGGTTTACCCCCTAATATGCGTGACACAATCGAGGCAGCCAAACTCGATAGCATCGAAGACATTTACCGTTTGGCCGCGTCCTTGAACAATAACCGCATTCGCGATAAGCAAGCCGCAAACCTCGTTCCCTCGAAGCCAGCCAATCAAATCACCCAACAATCGAATAACAATAGGGGAAAGAAGCGAAAGCAATCCAACCTCGTTTGTAACGCGATTGTGCCGCCTGCTAACCCGGACCCTGTTGCTCCTGATAACACCCAAAGGCCGTACACTGGAATTCACCCCAAGTGTGCCACTTGTAATTTCCATCATCCCGTCAATGCTAGGTGCCGTCGTTGTGGCAATTGCAACCGTTATGGTCATACTACCAATTTTTGTCGCCAACAACCACAACAAGCACCACCCGCTCAGGAAGCTCAGCAAGCCCAACAAGCGCAACAAGCCCTACCTGCTCCTCAAAACGCAAGACCCGCTAGAGCTTGTTTCAAATGTGGGGATGTTAATCATCTTCGTCCTCAATGCCCACAATGGAATCAAGAGCAGCAACAACCTCCTCGTGGACGCGCCTTCAACCTAAACGCGAATCAAGCGCGCAACGACAATGATGTCGTTAACGGTACGTTTCTTGTTAACCATCTTTATGCTTCGATACTATTTGATACTGGTGCGGACAAAAGCTTTGTGTCCTTAGAATTCGAATCATTGTTAAATTGCACGCGTTCTAAGCTACCTAAGTCGTTTTCCGTTGAAGTCGCCAATGGCAAGTCTATCCTAGTCGATTCCATTCTCCTCGATTGTCGTCTTACTCTTAACGAGCATGCTTTCTCTATCGATCTTATACACATGCAATTGGGTAGTTTCGACGTCATCATAGGCATGGATTGGCTTCAAAAGAATCATGCTGAAATCGCCTGTCACGAGAAATTCGTTCGTTTGCCTCTTCCATCCGGTGACGTTTTGCACGTTTATGGAGACCGACCTTCAAGGGGACTAAAGTTGATGTCCTGCACACAAGCGAACAAGTACTTACGCAAACAGTACTTTGCCTTTTTAGCCCACGTTGTGGAAGAAAAGGGCAAGGGAAAACGTTTAAGTGATGTTCCAGTGGTGCGCGACTTCCCTGATGTCTTTCCTGAAGATCTACCCGGTCCTCCTCCTCCTCCTCGATCTGTTGATTTTTGTATTGACCTCGTACCTGGTGCGACTCCTGTTGCTAAGGCTCCCTATCGTCTTGCACCTTCCGAAATGCAAGAATTGTCTTCTCAGCTTCAAGAACTCCTTGATAAGGGTTTTATCCGTCCAAGTACCTCTCCTTGGGGTGCTCCTGTGCTTTTCGTTAAAAAGAAAGATGGTTCTTTCCGCATGTGCGTTGATTGTCGTGAGCTCAATAAACTCACCGTCAAGAATCGCTATCCTCTTCCGCGTATTGACGACCTCTTTGACCAAATTCAAGGCGCTACCTGTTTCTCCAAAATTGATCTTCGTTCTGGTTATCATCAACTTCGAGTCCTCGAAAAGGACGTTCCCAAAACCGCTTTTCGTACTCGCTATGGACATTACGAGTTCGTGGTTATGCCTTTTGGTCTGACCAACGCACCCGCTGTGTTCATGGATCTCATGAATCGTATTTGTAAGCCTCACTTGGATCGCTTCGTGATCGTCTTCATTGATGATATCCTCATTTATTCTAAATCTCGAGCCGATCATGAGCGTCATCTCCGCCTTATACTTGAACTTTTGCGTGTTGAACGTTTATATGCTAAGTTTTCTAAATGCGAGTTTTGGATCAAAGAAGTTCAATTCCTTGGGCACGTTGTTAGTGAAAAAGGAATCCATGTCGACCCTTCAAAAATCGAAGCCGTGAAGAATTGGACCGCGCCTAAATCTCCTTCTGAAATCCGTTCTTTCTTAGGATTGGCGGGTTATTACCGTCGATTCATCTCGAACTTTTCGAAGATCGCTGTTCCTCTCACTTCGTTGACTCAAAAAGAGAAACCTTTTGCTTGGGGTCCTGAGCAAGAGGAATCTTTTCAAACTCTCAAGGACTTGCTTTGCAACGCTCCTATCCTCGCTCTCCCTGATGGGAATGATGACTTCGTGGTGTATTGTGATGCATCAAATCGTGGTCTTGGTTGTGTGCTCATGCAACGAGACAAAGTCATTGCTTACGCCTCTCGCCAACTCAAAATACATGAGAAAAATTATACTACCCACGACCTCGAGCTTGGTGCAGTTGTTTTTGCGTTAAAGATTTGGCGACACTACCTGTATGGTACTAAGTGTGTGGTTTTCACTGACCATAAGAGCCTACAACACATCTTTGACCAAAAAGAACTCAATATGCGACAGCGACGCTAGGTGGAATTGCTCAACGACTACGACTGCGAGATTCGCTACCACCCTAGTAAGGCGAATGTCGTGGCCGATGCACTTAGTCGTAAGGCTCATGTAGATGTCATTCGTTGTTTTCATATCTCGAGTGATCTTCACAATCATATTCGTGAAGCACAGTACTCATCTATCAATGAAGGTTCCATGGCTGTAGAAATACGTGGAGCATCTGAAAATCAACTCGTTTCAAAAATTGATGGTCTCCTCTATTGTTGTGATCCCGTCTGGATTCCGGATCGTGACAATCTTCGTGACCTTATCATGAACAAAGCACACAAATCTAAGTACTCAATTCATCCTGGCGCTGACAAGATGTACCATAATCTACGTACATCCTATTGGTGGCCCGGTATGAAGAAAGACCTTGCTGTGTACGTTTCCAAGTGTCTTACCTGTTCGAAAGTCAAAGCCGAGCACCAACGACCTTCTAGTCTACTCGAACAACCTGAAATCCCCGTGTGGAAATGGGATAGCATTGCGATGGACTTCATAACTAAACTCCCGCGTACACCTTCTGGTTACGATAGCATTTGGGTAGTCATTGATCGTTTAACTAAGTCTGCACAATTCATTCCCATTCGCGAAGATTTCAAGGTTGAACGACTTGCTCGTGTCTACACCAATGAAGTCATACGCCATCATGGTGTTCCTCTTGACATCATTTCTGATCGTGATGGTCGCTTCACTTCGCGTCTCTGGCAAACTTTTCAGTCCGCTATGGGTACTCATTTGAATCTTAGTATGGCTTTTCATCCGCAAACGGATGGACAGACTGAACGTACTATCCAAACCCTAGAGGACATGCTCCGTTCTTGTGTCATCGACTTTGGTGGTAGTTGGGATGTGCATTTACCTCTGATCGAGTTCTTGTACAACAATAGCTACCACTCCAGTATTCAAATGGCTCCTTTCGAGGCATTGTATGGTCGCAAATGCCGATCTCCTTTAAGCTGGCACGAGATTGGTGACAAACATTTTACTGGCCCTGAGATCATACAAGAAGCAACGGATAAGATTCTTCAAATCCGTGACAATCTACTCAAGGCTCGAAGTCGTCAAAAGAGCTACGCTGACAAAGGACGCAAACCTATGGAATTCAACATTGGTGACCATGTCCTTCTCAAGGTGTCTCCTTGGAAAGGAGTGGTTCGTTTTGGTAAAAAGGGAAAACTTGCCCCTCGCTATGTTGGCCCTTTCAAGATACTCGAAAGGATTGGTAAAGTGGCTTATCGACTCGATTTACCTCAAGAGCTCAACAACGTTCATCCAGCGTTCCACGTCTCTAACCTAAAGAAATGTCTCGCTGATGAAGGACTTCAAGTTCCTCTCGAAGATCTTCAAATCAACGATACTATGCATTTCGTGGAGAAACCTGTAGAAATCGTGGACCAGCAAGTCAAGTTACTAAGGCGCAGTAAGATTCCTATCATCAAGGTTAGATGGGAAGGAAAACGTGGCGCCGAATTTACTTGGGAACTCAAAAAGGATATGAAGTCAAAATATCCTCATCTTTTCCCTGCGTCTTCCTAAATTTCGGGACGAAATTTCCTAAAGGAGGGGAGACTGTAACGCCCGGCTCTTTTGTACTTTCCATTTATAGAAGGTTTTGTTCGTATTCCTATTTTTGGAAACTTTGCATTCTTGTAATCGTTCCCTTCTTTGTAATCATTGTCAAACCGAGACTTGGATCATTAATGAAGCTTGTATTTTGTTACATTTATGTTATACGCATTCTATATATGCTCGTATGTTCGACTTCGTGAATCAATCACTGTTTAAACGTGATTCTTGGAAACTATGTGGGAAACTTGCAATTAATCTAAACTTATGCATTGAACGTATTTTAAACGAGAACGACACTTGATTTGATACTTATACGATTGATTATACTTAGTTTATACTCCTCATACTAAATCATAACCTAATCCATGCTTTTGTGACAAGAATGGCCCTTAAAACACCTTAAAAGCATCAATTACACAACTTCAGGGGCCAAATTGTAAAAAAAATGAAACTAACCCAAAACCACAAATGGCTCACGGCCCGCGTGAACTTAGCCTGAAACCTCAGGCGGGCCGCGTGGGGATGCCAGATCGGGAAAAAACACAACAGCTGATTATGTACGCGATTTTGCACGAAATCCTAAGTTCTAACACTCCCCAATCACCATTAAGCCACCTCTAAACACCTCCAATCATGCTCAAACTCTTCCACTATAAATATACACCTTCTCCAAGCATTTCTACACTTTCAACACTCACAAATCACTCCAAATTCACTCTCAATTCAGCTGTATATCTGCATTTTCAGACAGATTCATACTCTTGCACAAAAGTGAGTATAACTTGCTCATTTCTTAACGAAATCACTCGATTCTTCTTCCTACTTGCTTGGATAATCATGGGGTTTGATTCCTTTACTTCTCCTTGGAGAAATCAGACCTGGAAGTGCTCCGAAATTGTCCACAAACTTTTTGTTTTGTTTCAAGTTCTTCAAAAGTTTGTTTAAACTCATCCAACTTGTGTCTAACACATCTCAAGCCTATGTCCTAATGCTTACAACCTCTCTTATGGTTAGTAAAGCTTAAAAACAAGGTTGAGACACTATAAATCAGAGGTTAAAACCTCAAATACTTTCTGTTTTATTAGGGTATTTCACCCACAAGTCATGTTCAAGCTTGGTTCTTGATGAGAATGATTATGGAACAACTTGGGTTGTTCCAACATAAAATCCTCACATGATTTGATGATTTCTCTTTAGTTAGATTGTTTGTATTATTGTACTAAACCTAGTTCGTGACCCTCCTTGGTTGTCATTACATCAAGTGAAGTGGTGAACATTCAAGGGGTCCCTAAATGGGAGCATGTTCTTCCTACCCCATACATGACATTCATGAATGACTCGAGGTACCTAAACGAAGATCCTAATCTTCTACCTCCTACTTGAAATATTGAACTTAATAATATGTAATACTTAAAATATATATACACCCACATTCGAACCTTTAATATTAGACTTGTGTTTATATGTTAAAGTAGTAGAATGACATCTAAGACTTAACACTCCAAGTATGATTCTAATGGGCTTACTACCCATGAAATACAATATAACCCTAGTGGTTACGTAGTGTCATATAAGAGTATAAGTCAAGGATGATTATTTTGATATCCTACCTTATGCTATGTTAAACTCCAAATTATAATCTTCCGTTATACGCCAAACTCACACACCTACGTTTCCTCGTGTAGAAGGACAAGGTGCTCCAAACTAATTCATCCACCAAACTTGCTCTCGGAACTTCAAGTCAAGACTTGTAAACCGTGAGTATACTCGAACCCATTTTACTTTTAAACACTTTGGGTGCAACATGTATTCTATATTAAACGCACGTGACACTTGAAACTTATTTGAAACATGCTCTATCCTTTTAAACATGAAACATGAAACTTGTGATACTTGAGACTATTTTGTGCTATGTGAACGTTTAATCCTTGTGTGTAGTTCCGCCTTAACAATGGTAGCGCTATAGGGGTAATGCACCTCCCCCATTTGTAGTCGAGGGGTATTGTTAGGAGGAGACATATTAACCTCCCGTGAAACTTTGGGTTAGGTACTTTAACGCATTGGAAACTTGGGCTATCACTTGGACTACGTAAACTAGCATGGTTGAAACTATTTTAATATGTTCATGTTGGATATGAGTTTTTATTCTATTATGCTATGTAGACAAACTTGTATACTCGCTCTTTGCTTTTGCATTGAAACTCTATTTTAATACATGTTGCAGGTTGATTATTGAAGTATGGATGATTGATGAAACAAGTTTAGGGTGGACTAGATACACACCTAAATTTATTTATCTTTTTTTTTGTTATGTTATTTGTTGGAACAATGTTGTTATCTCCTTTTGAATTTGTATGACATTTAGTATTGCAATGAAATTTGAATTAAATTAAATATTGTCACATAGTGTTATGACGTCTCTAGCAATCTATACATACTTCGTCTCATCCCGATGTTTCCGCCATCGGTTGGGGTGTGACATGAGGTTCGTTCGGATCGTCATTTCCAATGCTCGAACCCTTAGGGTCTTAACCCTTTCTTTTCGACTCAATGCGTCTGCTACGACGTTTGCTTTTCCAAGATGGTACTTAATCTCACAGTCGTAATCATTTAGCAGCTTGACCCAAGTTCAGTTCCTTCTGATCAAGCATGTGTTGCAGGCTTTTGTGATCTGTGAAGATTGTACATCGAGTACCATACAGATAGTGTCGCCAGATCTTCAAGGCGAATACCACCGCACCCATCTCCAAGTCGTGCCTGGTGTAGTTCCTTTCATGTACTTTCAATTGTCTTGAAGCGTAAGCGATGACCTTTTGGTGTTGCATGAGCACGCAACCCAAACCTTGTCGTGAAGCATCGCAATATACCACGAAGTCTTCTGTGCCTTCGGGTAATGATTGTATTGGTGCATCGCATAGCTTGTTTTTTAGTAGCTGGAAGGCTTCTTCTTATTTAACACCCCAGTCGTACTTCTTGTCTTTCTGCGTAAGGGTCGTTAGCGGTTGAGCTATTTTTGAGAAATTCTCAATAAACCGTCGATAAAAGCCCGCTAAGCCCAAAAATTGACGAACTTCAGTTGGGGTTCTGGGGGCTTCCCAATTCTTTATGGCTTCAATCTTGGATGGGTCTACGTGAATGCCCTTCTCATTCACAACGTGACCAAGAAATTGAACTTCGTGAATCCAGAATTCGCACTTGGAGAATTTTGCATAGAGTTTCTCTTTCTTTAGTAGTTCCAGTATAGTTCTGAGGTGTTGCTCGTGCTCTTCTTTCGTCCGTGAGTAGATCAGGATATCATCGATAAATACAATCACGAATTTATCGAGGTATGGCTTGCACACGCGGTTCATTACATCCATATTCGTCAGTCCGAATAGCATCACAAGAAACTCGTAATGCCCATAGCGTGTTCTGAATGCAGTCTTTGGTACGCTTTCCTCTTGTATCCTTAGCTGATGGTATCCAGATCGAAGATCAATCTTGGAATAGTAGCTTGATCCTTGCAATCAAATAAGTCATCAATCCTGGGTAATGGGTACTGATTCTTGATTGTGAGCTTGTTCAGTTCTCTGTAATCGATACACATCCGCAGAGTTCCATCCTTTTTCTTCACGAACAATACTGGAGCTCCCCAGGGCGAGAAGCTTGGCCTTATGAATCCTTTATCCAACAACTCCTGGAGTTGTGTAGATAACTCTTGCATCTCAGATGGTGCAAGCCGATAGGGTGCCTTGGCTACAGGAGCGGCTCCTGGAACCAAGTCTATATGGAATTTGACTTGTCGTTGCGGAGGTAGTCCTGGCAGATCTTCAGGAAAGACATCAGGGAATTCTTTCACCATAGGAATGTATTCGAGCTTCGGCTCAACCGCCTTCTTATCTACAACGTGCGCTAGGAAAGCAACACATCCTTTCCTTAAGCACTTCTGTGCCTTCATGCAACTGATGATTCGTAGAGGCGCGTCTCGTTTTTCTCCATGTACGATGAGGGCTTCATCATTCGCCAAAGGGATGCGAATGGTCTTCTCATGACAAACAACTTCAGCTTTGTTCTTGGACAACCAGTCCATTCTGACCACTACGTCAAAGCTACCCAATTGAATAGGTAAGAGGTCGATGCCGAATCTTCGTTCACCAACTTCTAGTGTGCAGCCTCTAACAACTTCGCCCGATTTAACAAGTTTACCATTGGCTAGTTCTATGGAGTAAGGAATATCCAATCTACTAGACTCTATCCCAAGCATACGTTTAAATTCCACAGACATGAAACTATAATCGGCACCAGTGTCAAATAATATGGATGCAAAGTGATTGTTAATGAGAAACGTACCGGTGACCACGTTAGGGTCCTCGTGTGCGTCCCTTGCTCCAATCACAAATGCTCGAGCCTGAGCGTTGTTTCTCTTTGGGCAGTCTTTCATGAATTGTTCATTGCTTCCACAACTGAAGCATCCTTGGTTTCGCCCGACTTCATTTCCAACTCGATTGCCATTTACATTTCCCCCATTATTTCCAGCACCGTTGCGGTTTCCATTCCCGTTCCTGTTTCCCTTACCCCAGCAGTCTTCAGTGCGGTGACCCAACTTTCCACACTTGTCACACTTTGAAACGCGACAAACTCCAGGTATCCTTTAGCTGGAGCGTCATTCATGGCTGCAAGAGCTTTCGTCTCTTGAGGCGGGTTGGGGTCACGTTTCTTGTTGGAACCCTTGTTGTTACTAGTTGCTTGATTCAGGTTTGCATGTTTCCTTTTCTTGTCACCGGACGACTCAGCATGCGTCTCGGTGTTTTCTGTTGGGTTCAGTGATAGCTTCTTCATACGAACACAATCTTCAGTAAGGCTGACAGCCAGAGTTACAGCCTCAGTGATTGTTTGGGGTTTGGCTGAAGTTACCATGCCGCAAAACTCTGGGGCCAGCCCCCAAATGTAACGTTCAACGCGCTTGAATTCGGGGGTCACCATGTAGGGAATCACCCTAGACAAATCATTGAACCTACGAGTATACCCAGTGATGTCAGCACCTACCATAGTCAAGTGCCAGAACTCTGTCTCCAACCTTTAGAGTTCGACACGAGAGCAGTACTTCTCTCTCATTTTCTCTTTCAGTTCATCCCAAGTCATGCCATACGCGGCATCATCACCCAAAGTTTGAACTTGCAAATTCCACCATGGCAGAGCTTCATCGACAAACAGCCCAGTAGCAAAAGTGACTTGTTGATCCGCAACACACTTGCTCATGCGGATAGTAGCTTCAGTCTTCTCCGTCCAGCGTATAAACGCTACTGCACCTCCTGTGCCGTCGTAGTTCATTGGTTTGCAATCGAGAAACTGCTTGAAAGTGCAGCCCTGAGCTGCGTTTCCTCCAGATGAGTCTCCATTACCATTTTGCCTAGCATTGCTTGGTCCTCCACTGTGTTCGGTACGGTTCGCCTTGTACTGAGCGATAGCTGTGGAGATCCTTTCTTCCAGTAGAGCGTTCAGCTCTTCAGCAGTTCTCGGAAGTGGGAGAGGAGGAGGTTGATCACGAGCGTTCATAGCTCTTCTTGGTGCCATGTTCTGAAAGACCACAACACAATAGGGTTAGACATTTGTTTGATATTGTCATACGAGACAGTAGTAGTATATATATATACGCAGGCATATACCACATAAGTGACATCAAACAATCCGCACAATGCATAAATCAATTCATACAGCAACAAGCATGTATAGTTAGGTAAACACCTTACTTCACATTGGCGGTTCTCATCTTTATACCCTAAGTCATTACTCCAAAGAGTGTACGTTTGACCTTTTCTTGCACTAAGGGAATCTATACGTGACAAGACTTGCTGTGGTTTCTGTGCACTGAGTTCCATAATTATGTATGCATCCATAATTACGTAACTCCTTGCACAGTCCGCACAGCTCGTTTCGTCCTCGTATCTCTTCCTTCAGGTAGGCCATTGTTTTCAGGTAAAGTCATGTATACTAGTGGTATTCTACTTCTAATATATGTATATGCTAATTATCACACATAATTGCAAGTAATTTCTAATTTAAAGACAAGTGCTACTCCTGTGCACCCTAAGTCTCGTAGTGCCTCTTCTTGACTCATGTAAACAGTTTCAGGTAGTGGATGTCGCGGGAAGTTTTTATGCAATGAAAACTTTTTGAAAATTTGTTTTCGTGATAGGATCCTAGAGATTGTAGACTAGACTCGAGAAGGAATCCTGGTTCACTATAATCGCAGCTCTAATACCAATCTGTCACACCCCTTTCTGCGGCGGAAGCACGAGGTGTGATCATGAAAGGTTCTCATTGCATACGAAAGGTAAACATACTACATGCTCGTAAAAATAACTTCAAATACCAAACATTTCATAATTTGAAAACATAATTTAGCGTTTACATCGCGAGATAGCATAAAACATTGTCTTAAAAAAGTTTACAACTTTATTTAAAGATAAACATATGCGACATCCACAAAGCATGAGTAAGGCCGCGCACACATCCACTTCTAGTTACCTGAAATACATGTGAGTTTTGGAAAAACGTCAACATAATGTTGGTGTGAATTCATGCAGTGATTGTATTGAACGTTTGTACACTTTGTATGAAAACATGGTATGTATTTTGTTTAAATCACGTATTCATGTATAAATCAAGTATTTCTATATGTATCAAGTGTTAATGGGTTGCAAAGTCATTAACATGTGACACGACATAGGAAGTCACCAAACCATAGGCATTTTTTTGTAGTCGATTCACGACTGAGACACAAAAACACTACTTGGTTCTAGTTGTCACCAAGAGTGGGGCTGCCCTGAAACCCATTAGATCTAACCTTTTGTTCTGCGGTCTAAGTATATACATGATTAATGGTGCTTATGGTGTCACACCCCCAAAATCCACTAGCGGAGTATCACCGCTTGGAGGCGTGACTGACCAGGATCAAGCCACCAATCATATTGAACATAGCATATAATTAAAAGTAGTTTATGAAATCCAACACAATACAATTGGTGTCCAAACAAAACATAGTTTGAGTAGCGGAAGCATAATATGAAAACCCAACATGAGTATTAAGTTCAAAATGTCATAATGTTTTTAACATGGCATCCACAGTCCATGTCCCACAACGACTGCGCCTCCCAGTGCAAGCTCCATGAGTACCTAGCGTCCTGCAAGGCATGTAACAGAGAGTCAACAACAAAGTTGAGCGAGTTCATAGTTGATTGTTCAGTTAAAGAGTTCGTTTCAGAAATTGTAAGTTCGTTTCCTAACCATGCGTTACCCAGTATCTTTGTTTCTAAACCTTTGCAATAATAAGTGGGGGCTTCCCATGTTGTATGTACTAGACTAGTTGTATCTATAGGTGTCCTTCCCAATCCGAGGACAACGGTAAATATGAGTTTACGTAGGTTTTACGTAAGTGCCCTTCCCTAACCGAGGACAGTACGTAGCGAGTACGTAAGTTTAGCGCTGGTGTCCTTCCCATACCGAGGACATTAGTACGTAGGTTTTACGTAGGTTCTAACACTGGTGTCCTTCCCAATCCGAGGACATTAGTACGTAGGTTTTACGTAGGTTTTAGCACTGGCGTCCTTCCCAAACCGAGGACGGTGGTAAGTAGTCTAGTAGTGATGAAAGTACGGGTAGTCATACAATTCTATTCCCAACCCACCGGGAATCCCATGCCTTGGAATAGTGTGAACTCACCTTGGTTTGCTCGGTTTGGTTAACTACTTGGTTCCAATTAATCAGTCAAGGCCTATGGTATGCACGTGTACATAATCAGTTTATATTCACGAAGTTCACATATAAGTACTATCACAGTGGGCATTGAATCAGTGATCACCAATTAGCACAAAGCACGTATTCAAGTTCATGCAAGTCATGTTTATCATTTAACAATAGTTAACTAACTCAGTTAACCCTTAACAGACTTAACTGAGTTTACTGTGCAGTTTAAACCCTTGACGAAACATACTTGTTTCGTCGTGCAAACCTTCGACGAAACACCCTCTGTTTCGTCGTGATCCCCTCGACGAAACACCCTCCGTTTCGTCATGATCCCTTCGGTGAAACACCCTCTGTTTTGCCGTGCTTTGCGTTTTGTCCAAGATGTCAGTTACGTCGTGTTATCGGTTACACACAGAAAACCCTAATCATCTTGAACAGCCGTTTTACACTAATCATCACCATTAGAACTTATTCATGAATCGCATATTACCAGATTATTAACATCACATAACTGTAATGCCTATTCCTTTAACCACCCTAACAAATGACATCAAGATACAACAACGTCAACAGAAAAGTATTGTGGGCATAAATAAATGCAATCGCAACATCAGATTTAGTCTCGTGCATTAGCAGTAGGGTACCCAACTCTATCTATTTACAATACCATCATTTAATCATCTCAAAACGGTAATCGGATCCGCCATTACAATTATCATTAACAATTAAATTTCTATCTACATAATCATCATAACAATCATCATATAATCAGTCGGTGAAATCAAACTATGAGAATAAGCATTCAAACAAAACAATCTAACACTTGAACCGAGTCGCGTTATCACGAAACTAACCGGAGACGAGATGGGTTATGCAAGGACTTCTGGAGATGGAGAGGATGATTGCCGTCAAGTTTTTTTGAGAGAGAAGAGTAGGGTTTCTAATTGCCAAAAGTGTAACGAATGAACCAGAATAGTCGATAAATATCCGCGTAACGGACTGGGCCTTTACTGGGCCTCGGCGAAACACTCCTGTTTCGTCGATCACTTTCAGGTTTAACAGTTTAAGTTTTTTAAACAGGTTGCATGTTATTTCAACAAACATACAGATGCCACAATCACAAAACGTTTCAATACAAATCAGGCACGAGTACAATTACAAGGCAAACAATCAAACAACTAAACAGTTAACGTGCAATTAATGCGAAGCTGGAATCTTGGAAACTCGAGTTGTCACATTATCCCCAACTTGAAAGAAATTTCGTTACGAAATTTAGCATGCGGTTACTGAGGAAGCTAGTTGTGTTGTGTAGTTTACTGGTTTTCCTGGGGTGTCACATCATCCCCCCGTTGATTTGGAATTTCGTCCCGAAATTCTGTAGTAGTTTCAGCCTCAGTAGTGGTTGAATTGTTCTTGAACAACTGGGGATACTTGAGTTTCATTTGGTCTTCTCGTTCCCAGGTGAACTCTGGGCCACGACGGGAGTTCCAAAGAACTCGAACAAGAGGTATTCTGGTGTGCTTGAGGACCTTAACGTCTCGGTCCGTGATTTCAACTGGTTCTTCGACGAATCGCAACTGATCATCGATAATGAGCTCCTTCAAAAGAACTATGAGGGTCTCATCTGACAGACACTTCTTCAGATTTGACACGTGAAATACGTTGTGAACTCCACCGAGTTCTACTATTAGGTTCAGTTTGTAGGCCACCTTGCGTATTTTCTCAGTGATTTCGAACAGTCCGACATATCGCGGATTGAGCTTGCCTCGTTTACCAAAACGAACTACACCTTTCCATGGTGAGACTTTGAGTAGCACTCGATCCCTAACCTGGAACTCGAGTGGTTTCCTGCGCTTATCAGCGTAGCTTTTCTGACGGTCACGAGCTGCCGCCATTCGTTTTCGTATCTGAGCAATTCTTTCCGTTGCGTCTACTACCAGTTCTGGACCCGTGATCTGACTATCACCCACCTCTGCCCAACAAAGAGGTGATCGGCATTTACGCCCGTACAATGCCTCAAATGGAGCGGCTTGAATGCTGGTGTGATAACTGTTATTATAAGAAAACTCCACCAATGGGAGATGTTTTTCCCAGCCGTTGCCAAAATCGATTACACATGCCCGGAGCATGTCTTCTAGAGTTTGAATAGTGCGCTCAGACTGCCCATCCGTCTGAGGGTGATAAGCTGTGCTCATGTCTAATCGTGAGCCAAAAGATTTGTGCATTGCTTGCCATATCTCAGAAGTAAAACGTGCATCACGATCGGAAATAATGGAGGTTGGCACCCCGTGCCTCGAAACCACTTCTTTTAGGTAAATGTCTGCTAAGGTAGAGAACTTGTCTGTTTCCTTGATAGCCAAGAAGTGTGCAGACTTAGTGAGTCGATCCACGATCACCCAAATAGTATCATCCCACGTTGAGATCTAGGCAGGCCAGTAACAAAATCCATGGAAATTTCCTCCCATTTCCATTGTGGTATCTTTGGTTGCTGGAGTAGGCCTGATAGTTTCTGGCATTCGGTCTTGACTCTCGCACAAGTCAAACATTTGCTAACGTAAGTTGCTATGTGAGCTTTCATGCTAGGCCACCAATACGTAGTTCTGAGGTCATGGTACATCTTATCCGAACCCGGATGTACTGAGTAGCGAGACTTATGGGCTTCATCCATCACTAGCTCGCGTAAGTTTCCATAATGTGGGACCCAAATGCGTCCTGTTACATAGTAGGCGCCGTCTTCCTTTTGTTCTAACCGTTGCCTTGAGCCGCGTAGGACTTCAGCCCTGACGTTTTCAGGTTTCAATGCTTCTACCTGAGCATCTCATATCTGAGAAGGAAGACTAGACTGAATAGTGAGTTGCAACGCTCGTACACGCCTAGGTGTAGTATCCTTTCGACTGAGGGCGTCAGCCACCACATTGGCTTTGCCCGGATGGTACTTAATTGCGTATTCGTAATCGTTTAAAAGCTCGACCCCTCGTCATTGACGCATGTTTAGTTCCTTCTGTTTGAAGATATGCTCGAGACTCCTGTGATGGGTGTAGATGGTGCACTTGGTACCGTACAGGTAATGTCTCCATATCTTGAGCGCGAAAATAACAGCTCCCAGCTCCAAATCGTGTGTAGTATAATTCCTTTCGTGAATCTTAAGTTGGCGCGAGGCGTAAGCAATGACTTTATCCGTTGCATCAACAGACAACCAAGACCCTGAATCGATGCGTCGCAGTAAACCACAAAGTCGTCTGTGCCCTCAGGCAATGAAAGAATAGGTGCACTGCAAAGTCTATCCTTTAAGTGCTGAAATGCCGATTCCTGGGCATCACCCCAACGATAGGTGACCCCTTTCTGAGTCAGTAGAGTAAGTGGCTGCGCAATCTTCGAGAAGTCTTTGATGAACCTTCTGTAGTAACCCGCCAAACCCAAGAATTGGCGTATTTCCGTTGGTGTGCGAGGTGCAGGCCAGTTCTTAATCGAGTCTACCTTGGATGGATCAACGTGAATCCCATCCTTGTTCACCACGTGGCCTAGAAAGTGGACTTCACGGAGCCAGAAGTCGCATTTTGAAAACTTGGCGTACAGCTGTTCTGTTCGAAGGAGTTCCAAAATGAGTCGTAAATACTGCTCGTGTTCCTCTTGACTCTTAGAGTAGATCAGAATGTCGTCGATGAATACAATAACAAACTTATCCAAGTAAGGGGTGCACACTCTGTTCATAAGATCCATGAAGACTACAGGCGCGTTTGTTAACCTGAAGGGCATGACCAGAAACTTGTAGTGGCCGTAGCGAGTTCTGAATGCTGTCTTGGAGACGTCCTCATCCCGGACTCTCAGTTGGTGGTAGCCTGACCTCAGATCAATCTTCGAGTAGTAGCTCGACCCTTGCAACTGGTCGAATAAGTCATCGATGCGTGGAAGAGGATAGCGATTCTTCACGGTCACCTTGTTGAGTTCGCAGTAATCTATGCACATACAGAAGGTACCGTCTTTCTTCTTCACAAACAACACTAGAGCTCCCCAGGGCGAAGAGCTAGGACGAATAAAACCTTTATCCAACAGTTCTTGCAATTGTTTGGACAGTTCTTCCAGTTCGGTTGGAGCTAAGCGACAAGGTGCTCGAGCTATGGGCGCTACTCCAGGAGCTAGTTCGATCTGGAATTCGACCTGGCGATGAGGCGGTAGACCAGGTAAATCTTCAGGAAATACTTGAGGAAAGTCGCGCACTACTGGAATATCCTCTATTCTCTTCTCTTTCGTTGATGCGTCAGTAACAAGTGCTAAAATAGCGGTGTGGCCCTTTCGTAAACACTTCTGGGCCTTCAGAAAGGAGATGATGCCTACCACGGCACCACTCTTGTCGCCTTGGACTTCGAGAGGTTCTTTACCAGAATGGGGAATACGAACAATCTTTTCCTTGCATAGGATCTCTGCTTGCTGTTGAGATAACCAATCCATCCCGATGACAAGGTTGAAACTACCCAGAACTATAGGAATGAGATTGATAGAGAAGGTCTGACCAGCGAGGACAAGATTACAACCCTGAACTATGTGTGTGGCCTCTAGACTTTTACCATTTGCTAACTCTACGACATGCTTGGTGTTCAAAAGTGTTGGTGTGCGCTTGAGCATTTGACTAACTTTTAGAGACACATAACTGGTATCGGCACCCGAATCAAATAAAACAGTAATTAATTAAAAGTCGTCGAGAAGAAACTTACTCATCACCACGTTAGGATCATTCCTTGCTTCACCCTGACCCAGCACGAACACACGACCCCTAGCACCATTGTTATCATTGTTTCCCCCATTGTTGTTTCCATTATTGTTCCCGTTGCCTTGGTTGTGGTTCTGATTCTGATTTAGCTGTGGGCAGTGTCTCTTGAAGTGACCTTCAGCGCCACAATGAAAACATCCTTTGTTGCCCTGTTGTCGTTGCTGATTCTGCGGTGCATTCTGTTGCTGCTGGCGATTCTGATTTGTAGGCCGTGAGCTCCTGCAATCCTTAGCTTCATGACCCATCTTGAGACACCTCTGACAACATCCCCTGTTGCACTGACCAATGTGGTGTCTGTTGCATTTGTTGCACTTTGGGTGGTTTCCTCGATATCCACCCTGCCCCTGACTACCAGAAGATTGCTGACCAGAACTCTGGTAGTCATCAGTCTTTCGTTGTTGTGC
Organism: Helianthus annuus; assembly: GCF_002127325.2. Classification (NCBI taxonomy): domain Eukaryota; kingdom Viridiplantae; phylum Streptophyta; class Magnoliopsida; order Asterales; family Asteraceae; genus Helianthus; species Helianthus annuus. Next base: position 69,971,545 of record NC_035439.2, read on the forward strand.
CTAGGGATGAGCATATCGGTATCCGATACCGAACCGATACCGCCTAATACCGATCCCGAATTTCACCCAAACTAGGTACCGATACCGATACCGAAACATGTCGGTTAGGTATCGGTACGGTACGGTATCGGTATTATACCGTATTTTGAGGGTCGGTATCGGTATAATACCGATACCGTACCGTACCGATACCGAAAACGCCAAAAAGTGGATACCGATCGGGATACCGATCGGGATCGGGATCGGTACGGGATCGGTACGGGATCGGTATGGGATCGGTATTCGGTGTCATATGCTCATCCCTAGTTGTGCCTGGGACTGAACTGTAGTCGAACCCTTGCTGGAATCCCCATCCCATTTTCTCTTGTTGTCACTGGGAATAGCAGAAGTAGTAGTGGTAGTGGTAGTAGCACTAATACGTTTAGGCAACTTGTTCTGTTCCACTGCCTGGTCTGTGAGACGATGAGCAAGACGAGTAACATCCTGGATAGTAGCAAGATTAGCAGAGGTCACGTGGCTTTGAATCTCTGGTACTAAGCCTTTAAGGTACAACTCAATGCGCTTGATAGGAGGATCCACCATAGTTGGACACAAGATGGCCAGCTCGTTTGACCTTTGTTGGACCGTTGTCGTGACCCTAAACAATCAGTATAAGTCAGTTCATCCTCAGATACAAAGGCGGAATCAATGTATATGAACTCACACAGCTTTTCCTCTTAATTTCCTCTTATATTACTGAAATCCAAGCTTTTACAATGTTTTCTGACAAAAATTCAGCAGCACCTCAGCTTAGATTTCGTTCCAACCGTTCCCGAATGAGAACACACATCAGGGTATTTATAGTGCATCTAATTTCGCTCCAAACTGCAGGAGCAAAACCCCATGTGTTCTCGAGCGAAACCTCCTAGTTAACCCTAGGAGCGAAATCAACTAACAAGTGCACAGGAGCGAAATTACATGTATATCTGATTTCGCTTCTAATGACACTCATGTCATTATGAGCGAAATCTCCCTCTAACATCTCATTTCCTGTTTTCCAACTCCGTACAAGCTATCTAGACCTAAGACTCGATACAGACGTAGTAAACAGACATTTAGTGCACCAACAGACTCCCCCTTGGATGTTGACGAAGTCTTCGGCTCCGAGTCTTCAGTCTTGGTCTCTTTTCCAACTTTGTCTTCTCATTGTAAAAACTCTAACTTCACAGGTTCAGATCTTATCCTGGCTCTATCTTCAAACTTCCCCTTTGACTGTTGATCCAGACTCCCCCTTTCACAGACTCCCTCTCTCAGTATGCTGGAATCTGAGGTCTTGATCAGGTTCAATCTTCAACACTTTGTTGCCATGGGAATGATAAAGTCCATAACCTGTGTCTCAAACATCAAACATTACAAACTTATCTTTTCACAAAAACACACAAATTATCAGTTCTAGAAATCCACTCAAGTATTCAGGTCCAAGTTAATAACCCTGATTACTCAATTAATCTACCAAGTCCAATTTATTGACCTTGGTTGATCTTTTGACAATACTGACTGATTTTGTTAAACATTTTCAAACATTTTCTTGAAAAATAACAAGCATCAAATTAATGAACTTGTTTTAACTTTTCATTAATCCAAACTCCAATAAGATAAGCTCTCCTCACTCTTCAGCTCAGAACTTTTCCTGCATCTGCTTCAATCTTCGAGAATCCAATGATTAACTCTCCACTTTGGTTTGTCAAAAAATAAAGCAGAAATAAAATCTTTTTGGATTTTAATAAAGTGTTCTAAACTAAGAAATGAAATACAGAAACTTAAATTGCAGAAAATAAAGAAATTAAACTATTTACAAACATATTTTGATGAGCGTCTCAGGGAATCATATCAGCTATCAGACAAGTTACTAGTACCATTAAGCTTTAATTCATACTTAGAATTAAACAATTCACGTAGATTGTCGATATACTGATCCATTTTAAATTCTCACACACATTTCAATCTATTCAGGATACAATTTAGATGTCTTATGGACTTAGCTCATTCATGTGTCCCACCTCTTGAATATACTCCCGTATCCAGAATCCCAATATTCAGTCTTACAGGTGAGTATACCACAGATGATATCTGTTAGGGGTTAAATGCGAGGGCCGTGAGAGCTCAGGTCGATACTTCCGTATACGCAGAGAGATGATGGCTTCGACTTTTCAGTGTGTCCCCTTTAGAGGATCTTTTAGTTACAACAGCACACGATTAGCATTTTTCAATGTTTCATCGTTTTTTATGCTGAGGGTGGTGCTATATTTCAAGCAATGAGGAAAGTATTATTCGGGGACTAGGTCAGAACTTCCATTCAGCAGAAGTCCTGGAATAATACCCCAGATATCACTGAGTATAAAGACCTAGTATCTCAGAATAAGGAACCTTTCAAACGAGATTTCAGAGGTTACCTATATATCCAAGTAGTGTTCCCCACGAATTACGCAAGTTTGAAATTTTAGGTTTATATCCCGAATAAATCTACTCAATGTGTGAAAACCTATCGACATATCACCAGTGAGACTGTTTAACTCATTTTAAACTTTACAATTCTTTAGCATACTGTAACTGTCTAACTGATGTACTATCATTTTCCCTTTTTACACAAGCTCTTTTTCAGTTTTCTATTGTTTTTGGATTTTGAAAATTTTATCATGTTTTTTTGTATTTTTGAATTTTTTACTATTTTTGTATTTTTCTGAAAGATATCTACTCCCCCTAAATACCAAAACAAGTAAAAAATCAACAAACCATTGCAGATTGTTTCTCATCTTCATCCGCAACAGTACTCTCATCAACGCCAATAATACCATCCGACACCGAAAGAAGCTTCATACCGTTTTGTTTTAACAGATATTTAAACCGTGTTTTATCAAAAGCTTTGGTATGTAAATCAGCTTTCTATTCGTTAGTGTGAATTTTCTCAATTCATATCAACTTTTTCTCGAAACAATCGCGAATAAAGTGATGACGAATTTCTATATGTTTAGTTTTAGCGTGATGTACTGGATTCTTTGTTATGTTAATTGCGGCCTCATTATCAACAAAAAGAGGTGTGTTAAGAAACTGCAAACCATAGCCGCGGATCTGTTGCTGTATCCACAGGATTTGAGAGCAGCTACTGCTAGCAGACACGTACTCCGCTTCACATGTAGATAGTGCTACAGACGTTTGTTTCTTACACTGCCAGGTAACCAATCTAGGTCCAAAGAACTGGCATCCTGCAGTTGTTGATTTTGCATTGACTTTGCAGCATCCGAAATCTGAATCGGAATACCCTTCGAGCGTAAAGTCGCCTGTTCTAGGATACCACAACCCCAATGTAGGAGTTCCCTTCAGGTAGCGTAATATCCTCTTCACAATAATCATATGCGAAGCTCTCGGGTTAGATTGATATCTTGCTGCGAGGCACGTTGGGTACATGATATCAGGTCGTGAAGCTGTTAGATACATCAAAAAACCTATCATGGAACGATAGAACGTTTCATCAGCCCTGTTTCCGGTGAGATTTGGGTGAATCCCATGATTTGTTGCTAAAGGGGTAGCAGCTGGAGTAGAACTTGACATTCCAAATTTCTCCAGAATATCATGCACGTACTTCGTCTGGTGAATGAAAATTCCTTCAGGTAGTTGTTCAACTTGTAGTCCCAGAAAGAATTTCATCTCCCCCATTGATGACATTTCGACTTTCTGCTTCATCACATGTTCAAAATCTTTGCATAGATTCTCATTTGTTGACCCAAAAATTATATCATCCACATAAATTTGTCCTATCAGAAGATGTCCGTCGACCTCTTTAGTGAAGAGAGTGGCATCCACTTTTCCACGTATGAAGCTGTTGGCTAGTAGATGTTGAGACAAAGTCTCGTACCAAGCTCTCGGGGCCCGGTGTAAACCATACAGCGCTTTGTCCAGCAAGTAGACCTTGTTCTTGTGGATTGGATCGGTAAAGCCCGGTGGCTGACCGACATAAACCTCCTCTTTAACCTTCCCATAAAGAAACGCCGATTTTACATCTAACTGATATACTTTGAAATTCTTCCAAGACGCAAATGCAAGGAAAATTCTGATTGCTTCTAGTCGTGCCACAGGAGCATAGACTTCAGTAAAATCAATTCCCTCCTCTTGACTAAAGCCCTGAACAACGAGTCGAACTTTGTTTCGTACAACAACTCCTCTGTCGTCTCTCTTACATTTAAATACCCATTTCGTATTAATTTTCCTGTGACCGTCCAGCAAATCCACTAGCTTCCACACACCTAACTTTTCAAACTGACTCAACTCTTCTTGGATCGCATTGACCCAAGAATCTTCAGTAAGCGCCTCTTTGTAAGTTCTCGGTTCGATCTGCGAAATACAACAACTTAATGAAAAATCAGTTTGTAAAGGTGCTACTGTAGAATAAAAACATGTAAGGCCCTGGTCAATTTGACGTCTCGTGCGAACGCCCGATTGCAATTCTCCGATGATCAACTCCTCTGGATGGTATGAAAGAGTTCGTGGCATCACTTCGCTAGGAACATCCACATCGCCTTCCAGATTAGTAACATTTTGATTTGCACCTTGTTCACTAATTTGGTTTATTTGACTTGAACCCTGAATCTGCTCCCCCTCAGAATCTGAATCTCCACGATCAAATATCGGCATGTTCTCAGATTCTTGATTATCATTCTGAACCGTCTGATTATCTTGAGCAACTTCATTCTGTTGGACATCATTGTGTTCACCAGCATTACTCGGACCTGCTTCATCGTCGTTTGAAGTTTCCCGTGATCGTCTTGAATACTCAGCTGGGAACCTTTGCTGTGACTCGTACTCACGCAAAATATCCAACTCATCAAAGAAATCTTCTTCTTCTTCTTCTTCTTCTTCTTCTTCTTCTTCTCTCATATCAAACAAATCCCACAACTTGTCATAATGATATCGCCATGAATCTCCTGGATTTTGTGGCGGCATAGTATAACCTTGACATTCAACATTTGCTGCTTCAATAATCTGCTTTTCACTTGGAACAAAGACACGTCGCGAAGGACTTGCATAACCAACAAATATACCCTCAATGCACTTCGGACCAAACTTTCCATAAGGCTTTAGAACAGTACAGGGTGACCCGAACGGTTCAAGATACTTCAAATTAGGTTTGCGATTATTGATCAATTCAAAGCACGTTTTGTTGAACTTTTTGACAGTGAGAACTCTGTTGAGAGTATAGCATGCGGCGGAAACAGCTTCAGCCCAAAAATTTATTGGTAACTTTGAATCTGCGAGCATTGTTCTAGCCGTCTCGATTAGTGTCCGGTTTTTGCGTTCTGCGACTCCATTCTGCTGCGGAGTGTACGGAGCACTAAACTCATGCAAAATACCTCTTTCATCACAAAATTCTTCCATCTTGCTGTTCTTGAATTCAGTACCATTATCACTTCGAATTCTTTTGATACGCCTTTGGTACAGATTCTCAATTCTTTTGAACAACGCCATCAAACTGTCAAATGTTTCATCTTTTTCTTCAAGAAAGAAACCCATGAAAATCTGGAATAATCATCAGTAACCACAAGTCCTGTAATACTCTTGACATTCACTGGACCAAACAAATCCATGTGAAGTCTCTCCAGAGGTCTTGAGACTGAATTGACTTGCTTTGAAGGGTGTGACTTTTTCTTTTGCTTGCCTTTAACACAACTAATGCACTCCGCTTCCAGATGAAAACCTTTGACATGAACTCTTGTAACCAAATCATTGTGCACCAAGTGATTCATTTTTCTAAGATGTATACGTCCCATCTTCCGGTGCCACAATCTTGATTCTTTTTCAGTTGCTCTGGACACGAAACAATGAGCCTGACCCGTGGTTGTAGTAGCTACGCTCATATCCAACACGTACAAATCATTAACTCTTGGTGCCCTCATGATAATCCATTCCTCAGGGATAACAAATCCTGGCTTCAAGATCAAACATTCTTTATCAGTGAAGTGAGTGGTATACATCCTGTCACAAATCTGCGAGATACTCAGCAGATTGTTCTCCAGCTCAGCAATGTAGTTAACTCTTTCAAACGTCACAATCCCGTTGGACAACGTTCCTTCACCAATAATCCTTCCTCCTTGATTGCTCGCAAAACCAACATAACCTCCATTGATATTCTTCACATCATACAACAATGCAGTCTTCCCTGTCATATGTCGAGACGCTCCACTGTCCATAATCCAGCATGAGACTAATCTCGGAAGATCCTACACATATCACAACAATGATTCAAACACTTCAATAAGGATGCCGATTCATGCTTCGCGATCAAGGAAGCTCCGGCAATTCAAACTGCTTAGTCAAACATCGTGTCCACCCAAGCCTCATCAGTCTTGGGTGTAACCTTGGTACTTTTAACTCTCGCAATTTGAATTTTAAAGTTTTCAGCCTTAAGAGGTGGAAAATTTGCATCATACTCAATCTGAATTGAATCCTCAGAAGGTGAAATCTTTTTCTCATTTTTAGGTTTCCAAACTTGTTGAAATAATGCTACCCGTTTGTAAAACTTGTCATTTTTAGTTACCAATTTCTTTACGGGTTCATTTTTTACTTTGATGTTGTCACTTTTCAAACTCTTTTTCACAACAACCACTTGTGCTTTACCCTTCACGTCAACTTTCTTCTTTTGAGTCTTCACAGCTTCAGTCTTAGGCTTTACATTGATACACTTTCGTGCAATGTGACCAACTTGATTGCATCTAAAACATGTTCGAGTATCAACTACCCGACTTGTGCCTTCAGACTGAGACTGTGAAGCTCTCTTCTCAAAAAACTCTTCATTTGATTTTGAAAAAATCTCTTTCTCTTCATCAGCAAGTGAACTCGAACTGTTCACAAACACATCAACAAACCTCTTGTTTTTAACACTTCTCTTTTGATAACTCTTACCACCCTGATAACCACCTGACCAATTGTTTCGAATCTTGTTATTATAAAAACGTGGTGGAATAACAGGTTTCTTGTAGTATGATTTGTCTTTTTCAAAATTCATTTGTCTCTTTGTTTGACTCAAACTGTTCACTTCTGACAACTCAACTTCGACCAACTTGAAAACATTTGTTATTTTTTCACATTCACATTCTCAATTGGAAACTCAGAATCCGAATACAACTTATCAGATCCCGACATCTTGTACATGACAAGAGTAGGTTCATCATTTAAGTTGTTTTTGGATTTTTGTTTCGGAATATATTTATCCAAGAAACATCCATCTTCCTCAGTAGTGTCACTGTCCATTTTTAGAACATTTTCAACAACACTTTTTACAACATCAGTTTGGACACTATCGTCATCGGAAGAAGTAAAAGTAACATCAATGTTCTCCGGAAGTTTAACTTCATTCTCTTCCTCAATTTTAACCAACCCAGATTGCTTTTTCGAATAATTGTCAAGAATTGGTGGTGGAACTTGATGAAAACCCACCCCAGTTCCATCTGAGTAAACATCTTCGCCTGCTTTGTTTTTCCCGATGGGTTTGGGAACAATGTGTTGCAAAACAAAGCTTGCGGAGTTGTAACTCTTAAGCTTCAACTTGATTCGCTCATTTTCGATTTCAGCTTCTTGAACCTTAAGTTTCAATTTAGCGATTTCATCCAGTTGTTGGTTGATTGATTCTTCTTTTAACCTAAGCACGGTTTTAGTTGAATATTTTCTTTATAAGTTTTACCATTTCGATCATCATTATCTTTCATTGTGTTTTTCAGCTTCTCAAATTTCTCAGTAATTTGATGGTTTTCAAGAACTAACTTTTCATTTTCTTGCCTAATCCTTTCATGATCAGTTTTATCATTTTCAATTTTGTTAGTTAACTCTTTTAACCGTTCAATTGAAGCTTTAAACATCTTGTCACGATCAAGAATTTGATCCTCAACGTTTCTGACTTTTGCTGTTAGATCATCAACCTTCTTTCCGTTGAGATACGTGACTGTATTACAAAATTTGCGTTCTTTGATGCAATTTTTGCAATCAATATCCCCATTGACTTTCTTACCTGATTCAGTCGTTGACATGTTTGAACTGACCTGGCTTTTAGACTCAGAGACGGATTTAGAATCTACCTCGATCGCCTTAGCTGCCAGCACCTTGTCAGCCATCTTTCCAAGGTTTTCTGCATTCAACTCCTGAGTAGTGTCAATGATTCCAGTATCAACTTTCTTTGACTTCTCTTTTTCTTCTTCCTCCTTCTTCTCTTTCTGTTCTTTCTCTTTCTCGTCTCCACTTCCCCACCATTTATTCTGCCAATAATCATCATCATCTTTTAACTCTTTGATTATAGCCTCTAAATCAAGAGTGTTATGGTCAATAGCAATGTTTCCATATGGATCAAGATAACACTCCCTATCTGGATCCCATGTATTTGCTCTTTTTACTTCCGAAAAGATACCAGATATTCTGATCATTCTGTTTGTGGCCAACAACCTTCTGTAATTATACTTATGTTCTTCAGTTCTGTTGTCTTTCCATGGAACAGGTTCATTCTTTGCCATGAAAGCGTATCCAACCGCATCTTCCTCCGGTAGCAACTCACTCCAGTCGTAACCTTCATCATCATAAATCACCGCAAGAGCTCTAGATTTTTCTTTGTTCTCTTCAATCTGCTTCATTCTTGGCGGCTCCGATTTGTTTTGATGATATATCGCCTTCTTGTAGTAATCTTCCCTGAATGGATCCTCAGACTCATCAGCATATGCGTTTCTGCATTCACGCTTGAAGTGACCTTTCTGCTTGCACTTGAAGCATGTCACCTTGGACTTATCAAAGCCCAACTTGGTAGAAGGTCCACCAATTGACTTCCTGCCGGTTATTTCCATGAAACGTTGTGCTCGACCAACAACACTGGCCATGCACCACCTTATGTCAATCAGTTCCATTTCTCTAGGATCGATTTGATCATAATCCTCTTTCATCAATTTGGTGTTGCCAATCTTCCCAGCCACAAGACTTTCATAAGATTCCAATACCGATGCTAGGAAAACCATCTGTTGTTTTGCCGACTCCTCGCTGAAATTCTGAGCATTTTTCATGTCTACATCGATGTTGCAGTGAAACAGATTCTTTGCATCAGACTGGTTTGAATTTGATGAAGACCCACTGTGATATCCACTGTGATAACCACTGCTTTGACTTTCTTTGCTTGTTGTGGAAACATTTTCAGCAGAATACGCAGTCTTGGGAGAATTGTTCTTTGGCATCATACTTTTTGGATAATACAAATCCAAGTTCTGCTGGTATGATGAATGATTGACTTTGTATGTCTTATTTAATTCCAGCTCATGACTTTAAGTCTCTCAATCAACAAATCCACAGTAAGATCTGCAGCCTTGATCGTATTCTTCAGCATCAATTCATAGTACTGCCAATCCATTTCATCTGGCAATGAATCGAACAGTTTGTCAACTAGCTCATCTTGAGGATAAGAAATTTCATGTCTCGCTAGTTCCAGCTTTAGATGCCCAAACCTCTCAATCATTTTACAGACTGACTCAGTTTTTAAACACCCAAACAAATCAAACTCATTTTTAAGTAGTTTCTTTTTGTTTTTCACTATTTCTGCACTCCCTAAACATTTGTCTTTCAACTTTTCCCAGAGATCTTTAGCACTGCTGTACTCGATCAACGAAATTATATCTTCACGAACAGATTGAAACAGCAACGCAACACATTTCTGCTCAGCAACAAACGATTCTATCTCATCAGATGTTGATAAAGTTTCACCCTTTTTGCCTCCAGCATCGTATCCATTTTTAAGACTCTTCCAGCTAGGAAATGCAAAAGCCATCAACCAATCTTCGAATTTCTTTGCCCACCGACTATACTCCTCAATAGCCATCAACTTCGCTGGTTTGTTGTAAGTTCCGAAAGCACTTTCAACCTCCAAAGCATCCGATAATTTCTTCTTTGCATTCAGCGGGTTCTCATTGGTGTTGCTTGAAGATGTATCGTCTCCCGAATTTCCAGCAAATGCATACATGTCGCTAAACGGGTTCATGAAAATATCATCCATCTTGAACGTTCCTGAAAAATCAGCAAACACTTAGAAAAATTTTCGAAATTTTGAAAAACAGTGATTTCGAGCGAAATCAGCAATTTCGAGCTAAATCAAGTGATATGCTTGGAGCGAAATCAGATATAATCTGATTACGAGCGAAATCAAGTGATACGTTTAGAGCGAAATAAGATTTTAACTGATTACGAGCGGAATCAAATTGTATCACACGAGCGAAATCAACTTTTGTTGTATCTACGAGCGAAATCAGATATTTCGCTTCTAATGGCCAAGTGACTCTCGAGCGAAATTAGGTAATTACAAGCGAAACCTTTGATGTACTGTTCGAGCGAAATCAAGTTTTTAGGTTGTTTTTACCATTTTAAGCCGAATTTTAACCTGATTCTTTCTAGGGTTTGTTAATTGTATGTTTTACACAATATACTCGAAATTCAGGCCATTTTAACCGTAGGAACCAGTTCAAATCCGAAAAGTATGAGAAGAAGTGAGTAGAAGTAAGAGAATTTGGTAGAATCAAGCTGTAGTAGTATGAACTCCTCGTCCTGAGCTCTGATACCACTTGTTGGACCGTTGTCGTGACCCTAAACAGTCAGTATAAGGCAGTTCATCCTCAGATACAAAGGCGGAATCAATGTATATGAAGTCACACAGCTTTTCCTCTTAATTTCCTCTTATATTACTGAAATCCAAGCTTTTACAATGTTTTCTGACAAAAATTCAGCAGCACCTCAGCTTAGATTTCGCTCCAACCATTCCCGAATGAGAACACACATCAGGGTATTTATAGTGCATCTGATTTCGCTCCAAACTGCAGGAGCGAAACCCCATGTGTTCTCGAGCGAAACCTCCTAGTTAACCCTAGGAGCGAAATCAACTAACAAGTGCACAGGAGCGAAATTACATGTATGTCTGATTTCGCTTCTAACGACACTCATGTCATTATGAGCGAAATCTCCCTCTAACATCTCATTTCCTGTTTTCCGACTCCGTACAACCTATCTAGACCTAAGACTCGATACAGACGTAGTAAACAGACATTTAGTGCACCAACAACCTTTTCGTATACGCCTCTATCTCTGACCCTGTCATCTTCAGGTTGAAGAACTCCACTTCCAACTTGTGGATGTCATCACGAGTGCAGTATTCCCGCTTGATCAATTCTTTGAAGTCGTTCCATGGGGTGCATTAGCAGCTGCCAACCCCAGCATCTGAACTTGCGCATTCCACCAAGTCAGCGCAACGCCTTCGAGAGTACTAGTGGCATACTTCACCCTGCGAGCCTCAGGGCACTCACATATCTCGAAGACTAATTTGAGCTTCTCAAACCAATGGAGGAGTCCAACGGCTCCTTCAGTGCCACTGAAAGTACTAGGACGATAGTCCATAAAAGTCTTGAACGTGCATACAGGTGGCTGAGCGTGCTGACCTCCTGCTTGAGCGGCTGCAAGTGGCGTACCAACTTATTCGTTAATCAAAGCCGTCAACTGGGCTTGAGTCATATTGACACGTCCACTCATGATCTTCATAACAAAAGGGAAACATGAGTGAGAGAGGTTCGCAAAATGCGATGACAGAAGAGAGTAAGCACACATGTCACGCTTAGATAACATGTGTTTTGACACGTCCACTCATGATCAACAGTTGCTACGCTTATCTAAGCATACCATGAGCAAGGTTCTATGTACTAACAAGTAGGTAATAAAACATAAACCATATCACCTAGAAATGCGAGTCTTGCACATGGAGCGAAGCGTCGTTGTGGATCGTTGAGCACTGTACAGGTTATAGTCTGGTTTTAACAAAACTTTTCCCCCTTATTAAAACCAAGTTCACTATAACCAATGGCTCTGATACCAATCTGTCACACCCCCAAAATCCACTCGTGGATTATCACCGCTTGGAGGCGTGACTGACCAGGATCAAGCCACCAATCATATTGAACATAGCATATAATTAAAAGTAGTTTATGAAATCCAACACAATACAATTGGTGTCCAAACAAAACATAGTTTGAGTAGCGGAAGCATAATATGAAAACCCAACATGAGTATTAAGTTCAAAATGTCATAATGTTTTTAACATGGCATCCACTGTCCATGTCCCACAACGACTGCGCCTCCCAGTGCAAGCTCCATGAGTACCTAGCGTCCTGCAAGGCATGTAACAGAGAGTCAACAACAAAGTTGAGCGAGTTCACAGTTGATTGTTCAGTTAAAGAGTTCGTTGCAGAAATTGTAAGTTCGTTTCCTAACCATACGTTACCTAATATCTTTGTTTCCAAACCTTTACAATAATAAGTGGGGGCTTCCCATGTTGTATGTACTAGACTAGTTGTATCTATAGGTGTCCTTCCCAATCCGAGGACAACGGTAAATATGAGTTTACGTAGGTTTTACGTAAGTGCCCTTCCCTAACCGAGGACAGTACGTAGCGAGTACGTAAGTTTAGCGCTGGTGTCCACCGAGGACATTAGTACGCAGGTTTTACGTAGGTTCTAACACTGGTGTCCTTCCCAATCTGAGGACATTAGTACGTAGGTTTTACGTAGGTTTTAGCACTGGCGTCCTTCCCAAACCAAGGACGGTGGTAAGTAGTCTAGTAGTGATGAAAGTACGGGTAGTCATACAATTCTATTCCCAACCCACCGGGAATCCCATGCCTTGGAATAGTGTGAACTCACCTTGGTTTGCTCGGTTTGGTTAAGTACTTGGTTCCAATTAATCAGTCAAGGCCTATGGTATGCACATGTACATAATCAGTTTATATTCACAAAGTTCACGTATAAGTACTATCACAGTGGGCATTGAATCAGTGATCAACAATTAGCACAAAGCACGTATTCAAGTTCATGCAAGTCATGTTTATCATTTAACAACAGTTAACTAACTCAGTTAACCCTTAACAGAGTTAACTGAGTTTACTATGCAGTTTAAACCCTTGACGAAACATACTTGTTTCGTCGTGAAACCCTTCGACGAAACACCATCTGTTTCGTCGTGATCCCCTCGATGAAACACCCTCAGTTTCGTCATGATCCCTTCGGCGAAACACCCCCTGTTTCGCCGTGCTTGCGTTTCGCCCAAGATGTCAGTTACGTCGTGTTATCAGTTACACACAGAAAACCCTAATCATCTTGAACAGCCGTTTTACACTAATCATCAGCATTAGAACTTATTCATGAATCGCATATTACCAGATTATTAACATCACATAACTGTAATGCCTATTCCTTTAACCACCCTAACAAATGACATCAAGATACAACAACATCAACAGAAAAGTATTGTGGGCGTAAATAAATGCAATCGCAACATCAGATTTAGTCTCATGCATTAGCAGTAGGGTACCCAACTCTATCTATTTACAATACCATCATTTAATCATCTCAAAACAGTAATCGGATCCGCCATTACAATTATCATTAACAATTAAATTTCTATCTACATAATCATCATAGCAATCGTCATTAATCAGTCGGTGAAATCAAACTATGAGAATAAGCATTCAAACAAAACAATCTAACACTTGAACCGAGTCGGGTTATCACGAAACTAACCGGAGACGAGATGGGTTATGCAAGGACTTCTGGAGATGGAGAGGATGATTGCCGTGAAGTTGTTTTGAGAGAGAAGAGTAGGGTTTCTAATTGCCAAAAGTGTAACGAATGAACCAGAATAGTCGATAAATATCCGCGTAACGAACTGGGCCTTTACTGGGCCTTGGCGAATCATTGGGCCGGCGAAACGGCTTGTTTCATCGGGGTGCTTGTGACGAAACACTATCTGTTTCGTCGATACGGGTTATGACGGATGACTCGGTTTTGTCGAGTGTGGGTTATGGTGAAACACTCCTGTTTCGTCGATCACCTTCAGGTTTAACAGTTTAAGTTTTTCAAACAGGTTGCATGTTATTTCAACAAACATACAAATTCAACAATCACAAAACGTTTCAATACAAATCAGGCACGAGTACAATTACAAGGCAAACAAACAACTAAACAGTTAACGCGCAATTAATGCGAAGCTGAAATCTTGGAAACTCGAGTTGTCACATATGGTACCCTATTCGTGACACGATTTCTCGTATCAATTCTTGGCACTAGTTTTCACCAAGAGTACTTCTCGTTTTAGTACGCATCATACCATTTTGTAAATGATGAAGTATTTGTAACATGTATTTCACCCCCGAAGTTATAAAACTGAAAACGGTTAAAAGAAAAGGGGGAGCATGAACTCACAACTTTGCGTTCCTTGCGTCGTAAACTTCACCGGATTTGCTTATAGTGCGTCGTGACCTAAACATGTTTTATTATTGTTAGTCACTAGACTTGTATCGTACAAGCACAAGTCACTATCTTTTGTATATATATTGTCGTGTTAAAAATATTTTATATTTTTAACTATGTATCTTACTTATATTATTTTCTCAAAAATTAATATAAGTATCTTGTATTTTACACTTTGCACCCGAATTATGTATCTTTGTTCAAAACTTTATTTTATGTTCATAACTTGTCCAAGTTATTTATTCTATTAACTAATATATTTTCACAAAAATATTTTCTGGTATTTGTCTAAGTACATTGTGTATGTATTTTTGTGTTTTTACTCCTCAAGAGTATTTAGTGTATTTTCAAGTCCTAATACACTAGCACGTATAATACATACTACATACACTTAGCACATAGTTTGGTGATAAAATAATATATATTTTTCTCAAAAATATACATACTTAATGTTAATTTTTAACCTTGGCTAAATTATCATTTCTTAACTCAAAAATTGGGGAAACCTTGGTAAATACCTTGGTATACATTTTTAGGGAATAAGTTTTTCAAAACTTATATATTTTTCTAAGTGTCAAAATTTATATAAATTTTGACAGAGTTTCCCCTAAAAATTGAGGTTTCCCATGTTTTCAAAACATGTGTTTATTTTCTTTTAAATCATCAACAACAATCATCAACAATATACACTAATTTTTCTATTTCATGAACTTGAAAATTTATATAAAAAATGTAGTAACTTACTAGGGTATTTAGTATGTCTTGTTACTCTTTAAAGTGTATTTGTTTCTTTAAAAGCTTCATTTTTAAAGAAGTTAGTTCTTTACAACTTGTAACCATATTTTCTAAAAATACTACTTCTTGTATTTTTCTTGTTACACATGCGTATCTTTACTTTATTAACCACAAAAAATAAGGTCTATTTGTTTAAGAACCAAGATTTAGTACAACTTATATTTTTAACTTGGTTCTTTGGAAAAACCGCTCATAGATCTTTAGATCTACAAGTTTATATCCTTATTTTTCAAGAAAACTTGTATTTACTCAAGTTTCAAGTTCATGGGTGGATGGTTTCATCATCCTTGAAGACTTTATCCTTTACATCTTGCTAGTTCATGTTCTTAAACATGATCTAGCAAGTCTAGATGATGATCCATCCTACTTCTACTAACAAACAACATCAAATAATCATAACTACACAAGATCTACATGATTTATCCATATATCTTCTCTTTATCCACCCTTTATCACTTTATGTTCAAGACTTAGTTTATGTTCATTAGTGTTCTCATCATTTAATCATTCTATCATCTATTAACCACCAAAAACAAGATGAAGTTTTAGAGCACTTACTACTAGCACAAGGCTAGGGAAGAAACAAGGTGTAAAAGTGGTGGATAAAAGAAAACAAGAGTGATTCTTGAACTTCCGAGTGCAACAAGCTTGTTTGTATGGCCCTTTGCACCTTTGAGTGTATGAGAAATAGCTTGAATGACCGTTGATGGTGGTTATAGGGTGGTGGGTGGTGGCGGTCGTGACTAGGAGAAGAAGGGATAGAAGGAGTTGTTTGATGAAGTGTTTGAAATGAGAGAGAATGGTTACCCAAGATGCATATATATAATCCATGTCCATTCTTAATCCATCATATAATATGTTTCTAAATATCCAACAATAGCAATATAATATTCAAAAGAAATGTGGGGGTGTCCACCCCACATGTGACCGTCAAAAAGGGTGGGGGGGGGGTATAGGGTTGGGATGCAATGTGGTGGTAACTAATTTAGTTGAAATCTAATGATATTGTTAGTGTTTTGTTATGTGTTATAGATTATTAGGTGTGTTAGGGTGTTCGGGGACCCTAACTAGCTCAGAAAAGTAAAAACAATGTATTTGGCAATATTTTTATGCTCCGGGTAAAGTCCGGTTGTTCAGTTGGATGTTGATCCGTTAAAGTGCTAAATTGCACCGTTTAGTGCCTTTTAAGTATTCTTTTGTAACCCTTTTAATTCCTGACACTTAGGGAAGTATTCTGGGTAATAAAACGAAATTTCTGCATGATATTTATGTATTCAAAAGCTGATTTGAGCTGAATTTATTAAAATTCTGCACTTAAAGTGCCTTTCGGGTGCTTTTTAGTGCGTATTTTAGCTTCCAAATTGTCTATATACAAATCCTTGTATGTACTCTTTGGTTTTAATGCATTCTTGTTGTTGGACCTACACCTAGGCTCCAATTTTATTGTCTGACTACTTTCTACAGAATTATTGACACAATGTGTATTACCGGTGAGTTTACTAGTATTTCTGACGCAACGCTCTCGTTAATGCATAAAGCAATATTTTGTAGTATAAAACATGCATGAATTCACATGTATAGTATGAAATCAGACAATGCTGACATCTAAGCACACAATTGCAGTCATTAAATAATAATTAAAGTGTACGAAAATTACCGGTTTGGTGCCAGTTGTCATAATATATTTATATTTTCCCAAGTTATTTATGAAAATACATGTGCCTAGTGCACACAAAATGATTTTGAAATATTTTCAAAATGTGTCCGTTATTTATATTTAAGACTAAGCGCATGTTGCAAGGATACGTAAATAGGCTGGAAGTTGCCTGGTAAATGCTTAAGTGGAATTTGCAATTCCAAGCATTGAAGCCTAGTAGTCTGCTTACATAGTCATATTGTTATTTCCGATCCGCATGTGGATCTTTATACACTTTCCCTTTGTATATTATTTTTGACCATTCAGACATTATAATTTGTAATAGTATTTTAATTCCCAAGACTTCCTCTATGTTATATGTGTATATGTATCAATTTGTCACGTACCCCAAGTCCGGGCCCACCGGGATACAGTACTTAGAGCCGTGTTTTGAATATTCTGCAACTTCAATCAGGCATCTTGCAATCTTTAATAGATTCCCCCTTGATTGATGAACCGGGTTTGCTTTGACAATGTTATACACAAATTCCCCATGAAATGAATCTTCAGGTCTTTGTTTGCACAGTTCACGATTCCTCCTCAGATTTGCTAAACTGCAATCTTCACGAATAATCACCAACTTGAAACTAATCACTGCAAATTCTCTTTTTCGACTTTAACCACATCCGCGTTCGGTTTTTGATATATCATTTCAACACCATCGATAGCGCATTCCGCCTGCTTGATCTTTTAATGTACAAAAACCCAACCGGCAATTGATAGAAACTTCGAACACCACACTGATTGACTTCAAATATGTGATTACCCACGAAAATCTGAAATGCCATTTTTCGTGATCACTTTTAAGCACATTCTGAATGATTGATCCATGTAAATGGTATTCTCCACAATCAGCAAATCTTCATAACACATTCAGATCTCAGAAACATTCATCCACGATCAAATTCACATTCTTCCTCTTCAGTCATGATAACATATGTATAGACTTCTCCGCTAGTTCCAGCAGCAACTTAACCAACAAACATCATCATTCCCAAGCGATTAGGCCGAAAAACAATTCATCTGCTCGAAGATTAACCATTCTGACACTTTAGACTATCACACGTGTGTGATATCTTATAAGTATCATCTCCTAATGCTAATCTTGCTGACCGGCTTGACGAAGACCCGGGACTCAAACCCTAAGACGTCAATCTGACCCTGAGCTGTAGAGTTTGAACTTTCCTATTATCACAAATTCACAAATCCAGATCCTACGCATCTCTAGACATTCATGAAGTCAAAACCACCCGAATACAGTTGCATCGTCACGAATTTCATAAATGTTGGATTTTCAATATGAAGTTTTATTCCCCCTCATTTTTGCAAGTTCTGACGTCTTATCACTGAATTCCCCCTCAAAGTAAGCTATTCGGTCCTCTTTGTTCTCTGAAAAACTTGACTATGCCGAAAATATGACAGTTTTGCCCCAAAACGTCAGTTTTTCATCATTGCGGATTTTACGTTACGGCCCATTAATAGTCAGATAACCCAGATGATAAACATTATGCACCAGTATCATGACTACCCCACTAATTTCCACAATCCGTGATCGCATCATCAAATCTGTTCACTGAAGCCCGGGGCAGTGTCCCCGAACAACCCATCTTGGTCGTTAAAAACTTGAAAAAAGTTTTAACCTCCAAATTTTTTCTGGAGACTCACCTTGTCATTGCGATCAAAATGCCTTTTTTAGGCATTTGCTCATCCGGACGAATGGAGTAGGTCCATCCATGCGAATGAACTGATTCGGAACGAATTGACTTTTAAGACCCAAGGTCCATTCGTCCAAATCGACAAGGTTGATCCGTCTGAATCGAGATGTCCATCCATTCGGTTGTGGATGCCCATCCATCCGGATGGACTCTATCCGCTCGAACATGTCTGATCATCTCAAGAACATTCCCAATCACATTTTTTGATAAAAAATCTTTATTTCTGCGAATTTCATGATGAAACTTCATAGGATTGTGCGAAAATCAATCACGAACATAATTATGTCTTCAATTTCAAAATCTATCTGTGAACTGACCTTCAATTTGATGTTTATTCGATGTTTAACGTCAAAACCTCCTCAAAATCCAAAAATTATGAGCGTAGGTGATTCAATCAACTGTTAGATCGATTGAATCAGTACCGTAGCTCTGATACCATATGAGATTCCAGGATCCGGCAGGTTTGACGGAGTTTTGGTCCCGAGATAAACGGTTCGGTGAAGTATTATTGATAAGAAAAGAGTAGAAGTAGAATTGACACCGAACAAGTCAATTTAATCTGGTTTCTATTACTGATTTGAATTTACATACCCGTGAAACCAGTTGGACAACATCTCCCCTCAGGGCAACCAAAAGCTTGTCCAAATGAGGAACCCCTCATCCCTATATGTAGGCATCAACCCATCCGTCCGAAACAACCAATGTCCATCCGTCCGGATGGACTTTAACAGCTAAAAAACCTTAGGAATGAATGGGTTATTGAATGGATGGACATGTTGTCCATTCGTCTAGATGGACTCCAACCGTCCAAATGGGCTATGTTCCATACAAAACCTTATCTGTTCTTTCACTATTCTATATAATATTCAACACACGCTCTATCTAGCCTATTTGCACAGTGGCGGACATACTAAATATGCACCAACACCGTTATCTATTGTATTCGATAGAGATACAAGATACACCCCTCATTCCTGGAAAAGCTTCCTACAATCTTTAGGTATGAGACTGAACTTCAGTACGACTTACCATCCACAGACTGATGGACAGAGTGAGCGTATGATCAGACATTGGAAGACATGCTTCGAGCATGTGTGATTGACTTTGGTGGTTGCTGGGATGACCATCTCCTCCTAATTGAATTCTCCTATAACAACAGTTATCATACGAGCACCAAGGTTGCTCCTTTCGAGGCCTTGTATGGGAGAAAGTGTCGAACACCTGTTGTTGGGAAGAAGTTGGGGAAGCCCAACTATCAGGACCTGAGATTGTCCTGGAGATGACAAATAAGATCATACAAATCTGTGACCGTCTCAAAGCTGCTAAAGAACGACATAGGAGCTACGCTGACAAGAGGCGCAAACCTCTTAAGTTCCAAGTAGGGGACACATTTCTACTGAAAGTATCACCCTCGAAAGGTGTGATGCGTTTCGGTAAGAAGGGCAAGTTGAGCCCTAGATACATATTACCATTCGAGATAATTGAATCTGTCGGATCTGTAGCTTACAAGCTAAACTTACCTGAGGAGCTCAATGGAATTCACAATGTGTTCCACATCTGCAATTTAAAGAAATGTCTAGCCGATGAGTCGCTAGCAATGTCACATGAAGATGTGCAAATTGATGAAAACCTGCGGTTTGTTGAGAAACCGGTTTTGATCGAGGATCGGCAGGTTAAAAAGCTCTGACGGAAGTACATACCTATTGTAAGGTTAAGTGGGA
The DNA here is from genome assembly GCF_002127325.2 of Helianthus annuus. Taxonomy (NCBI): domain Eukaryota; kingdom Viridiplantae; phylum Streptophyta; class Magnoliopsida; order Asterales; family Asteraceae; genus Helianthus; species Helianthus annuus. The sequence continues at coordinate 69,991,808 of NC_035439.2, forward strand.
TGCCCGTAGAGGCCCCGAGTATACATGGGAGGTCGAGTTCACCATGCGACAGAAGTACCCCCATCTTTTTGAGTAAATCTCAAGGTCGAGATTTCTTTTAAGGGGGTGAGGATGTAACACCCCGTAAAATCATGTCCAATAATGTATTGACACGTGTCCCTATTACTAATTATGCCTAATGTTGGCTAGGAGGGACTATTTTTGCCAAACAATGAAAGTATGAATGTGGAGGGACTAAATCTGTTAACATGCTGAAACTATGCCTCTGAGTGACCTTATACGGTGTCCATATTCTCAAATGAGCCATTGTTGGACCAGAGGAACCGTTTGTGAAATTGTTTGAAAGTTTGATAATTGAAGGGTTAAAAGCATCAAAATGTTAATTTATACCTCTGAGTGAGCTTTTAATGAACCGGGAGGTTTATGATGTTTGGTCATACTCTCGAGTGTGCCTGATATTGACCATGAAGGGTATTTATACCACTTATTGATAAAAGTGTCAAAGTGTGAAAGATGGATTGCTGGCCGAGACCCCATACGGACCGGACCGTAAGGGCTGGACCTTACTATCCGTAAAGCCTGCACAGCTTCGAAAATTTTCTTGGTGGCCACTCCAAGCTGCCATAAACCTCCTAAATGAAACCATGGGCTGCATACTTGTTTGTGACACGTTTAGGGACACTTGTTATCATCTCTTGAAGCCCCATAACACCTGGAATGATCACAAAGATCCTCCAATTGCTAAATAGGTGCCATGTTCTTCCTTTTGAACTTGCACCTTCATTTTTCACTCTCCTCTCATCTCCTGGAGATTCCCAGCTATTGGGAGCTTCCATTTGAGTTCTATTTCATCAGTGGATCACTTATAAGTGTTCCCTTCTTTTCTGTTTTCGTTTTTAGGCTTTTTAAAGCCGAAAGCCAAGCATTTTCGATAAATGCTTTGACTTTCGGTTTAGACCTTAATGTTCTAGCCATTGTTCGAAGCGAACATTGCTATGTGATTGTAATTAGGTAGGTGATAATCCCTCAAAAGGGCACCTCCTGAAAATTACGTTTGCTTGGTCAATTGACGGGTTAAAGTTATTAGTATTAAAAAGTCAAACGGGTCAGTTTTTGAAATAATCATAATATGAGTTTACAGGTGTTCTAAAATATGTTTTAATACTTAAATAACTTGGTAATAATTATTAGAACATGTGTAAACATGTTCGGCTCGTCAATTCCAGTCTTAGGTCGGTTCGCAACCGAAAGTCGCAGAGTTTGACTTCTACTTTGACTTTCAATTCTGACCCAATTTAGAATAGTTTTCTACTAGTTTAAGGTTCCATTTGATCATAATATAATGTAGCATAACCCTCTGAGGTTATATTACATGATCATAATAGTAATATGAGTTTTATACAAGTTTCCGTTATTATGCCATACTTTGACTATTTTGCCTTTTTTTTATTAGAAACAAGGTTTTAATCACTAATGAACCAGCAAACGACTTATTACTGATATGTTAAAGTAATTGACTTATAATGATGTTATTAAACTGATCATAAACCGAGTTTTCATATAATGTCGTAAATTATGCTTTAAAGTGAGAGAAATGCCCTTTCGGCACATAGAACGGTTTTAAACATAATTTCTCTTATAAAACTCATTACTTACTGATATAATATCATAATTAAAATTATTTGGGATATCAAGTCAGTTTATAATCTGAGTTTAAGTACAAGTTCTTGTACTATGTCCTTAAATGATAAAAATGCCCTTATGGCACTTAAAATAGTTTTAAATCATAATTTTCATACAAAACCTTTTACCTACTGATATGTTATATTAAATAACATATTTTAACAGTATAAACTTGATCATAACTTCTGTTTTGACATAAGATCGCAAATATCGTCATTTAACGATTTAAACGTCCTTTTTGCGCATAATATGGTTTTAAACCATATTTATCAACCAAGGCTTGTTACCTACTGATTTTTATAACCTATTTGAAATATTTTTTACAGTATGTTATAAACTCAGATTCCCAAATAAGCTTTCAAACTATGTGTGAAATGACCAAAATGCCCCTACGGTGCATAGTTTGGTCTTAAACTATAAAACACACATATGTTTGATATCCTACTGATATTATATCACAAATTAAGTATATCTCCAGAATGATTATGTTTATAACATCAGTTTATATGCAAGTTCTTTTTATAAGTCGCTAAATGACCAAATCGCCCTTATGAGGCATAGTTTGATTTTAAAACCTTAACGGGCATACAAGTTAATATCCTACTGATATTATAACTTGTTTAAAGTATATTGGCATATAGAACTTGTTCACGACTCATCCGGTTACCCGTTATCGCTTATACGCGTACGGTTAGGCTTTGTGTAACTTGTTTACATGAGGTTACCAAAGCGGGTTTAACCATATCATTTTTATCTCAATTTCCAGACTGTTAATAGTTTACCCATACTATACAAGTCTTAGTACTTGTTTGATTTAAACTACATTCTATTCCGGCCATCGCTTAATCAAGTCTATCGTACCGTTTTTGATACTTTAAGCTAGCCGGTCAAAGTCTACGACTTGAATAAGACCCGTTAGCATTCTAATTGGTTATTTATACCATCATTCCGCCCTCCAGTAAATTATTACCTATGCTTATTTATATGAATACGGCTGAGTTATTATAAACCTTGCATTTGTATCAAGTATTAGCTTAGGTAAATACTCTTAACCTATTTTCCCTACAGGGGTTTGGGATACGGTAAACTATTACCGCTTGGTCGGGTATGGGATCATATGCTGGATTGTGGCTACAAAATCTTCATAACCTGTTTTAATATGTTTTGTCTGATAACTTAAACATTGAGGGTTAACGCGACCGTGTTCTGGATATCCAGCGCTCATTAAATTAATAATGGTCACAACTGAGCACGGGGTGTAGGCATACACCTGTCAGATGCTAATGCACTTATAAAAATGTTTTCTTACCCGTTGATCAGGGGATACCCCTTTGTGGGTTTAAGTGGTGTGTCGGTTAATCATGTCTCGGTGTTTAGTACTGGGCCCCATATGTATTGACAGGCATGTAAAACTGTATACAATATCATTTTGAATTGTCCCAAGTTTTTTATAAAACATGTGCATTGGTGCACTTAAATCAATTTTGAAAATGTTTTCAAAATGAGTCGATTGATTGTATTTACCTGTGAAAACTGACGTATTTTCAAAAGACTAAGTCACATGTACAAATACGTAAATGGGCTGGAAGCTGCTCGGTAATGCTAGAAGAGGAATTTGCAACTCCTTTGCATATGCCTATTAGTCTGTTGATCTCCCTTTTGTGCATTTGTTTGATCAGCCTATGGATTTTATTATAAATAAGCCTGTTTAATTATTTTTGAACTTTGGATACTTATGTTTGTAATAATATTTTTACTCCAAGACTTACGCTGTGCTATCTGTGATTATTTGACTATGACTATACCAATCTTACGTCACGATACTCACCACCGGGTTTGTGGTTGAGAAATCGGGGTGTGACACATACCGTATTTATAGATTCGGTAATGGTACGGTACCGGTATTGGTACTGGTACTGGTATTTCGGTACATTACCACATTGGTACCGCTTTGGTGTCATCCATTGTTTTACCTAAAAAATATCATGTGCAACCCATCCATCCATTATTAACTAAACTAGAGTAATATATAGAGGAATGTAAACAAAAGGTAAACATATTAAGTAGTAAAAAAATAAAAAGGTAAACATATTAAGTAGTAAAAAAATAAAAAGGTAAACATCCATGGGTTCTGTTAGGGATAGAATTTTAGTGCCTATGGATCATATATCCTCAGTTCAGCCTAGATCAAGGATCCTCAGGAAATGGTGCAGGAAGACTAAGGATAAAGGATCTTCACTGGTATTCTTAAACTAATAATTGTTTCCATCACCTTTTGGCCTTGTTTTTGCCGGTGTATTTCGAAGAGAACTTATTCTAACCGAGATTCTAGGGGAATATGCTCTTTATTTTGGCACGTGCATGAGTTGAAGACCGTTGGTGGTGATCGTGGGTGAATGGCTGATTTTTCGGATAGTTGGTTAAGGATATTTTTAGCTAAGATTAATTGGGGTATTGAGCTAATTTTAGAAGACACTTGCACTCTAGTTATCGAACAACATTTCTGCTACTCTCTCTCGAATACACACACACACTAGAATTCATTGTAATAAGTGTTAGGGCAGGATTTTAATGACCTGTGATCCTTACATGATATCCTAACGAGTGATCCTTGTTTCTTTGGCAGATAGTGATCCTCAGAAGAGCTTCAGGATCAGGATCATGGATCATCCTAAGGATCCTCATACTAACGATTGTTCTCTTTGAATTTAATGTTGTTTTGCAGGGATTACGAGTTGGACCTGGTCTTGGCAACGTTATTAAGGAATCTTTCACGTAAATCTCGCACATACATCACCGGAAATAGACGTTGTGGAGAATATGGAAACTTAGCACAAATTACGGGCAATTAGTTAGGCTAAATTTACTTCTATTTCTAAAGGGGTAACGAGCTAGTAGTTAGGTGACTTGCCTAAAATTCAACCACACGCGCTTATATAAATGGCACTCTACAACATTCGGAAGACACAACACATTTCTCACACGCTCTAGCATACGATACTATAGTGATCCTTGTACCTAGCTCGTTACCATCCAAAGTTGTAAACATTGTTTGTTATATTGAAGTTTGGTGATCGGTAGTTTCCATCACCCGAGGTTTTTTATGCCGGAGATCATTCATTGATCAAGGGCTTTTTCCTCGTATAAATCATTGTGTCACTTGTGCAATTTTCATTTAAGTGATCCTTATCTTTGTTCATCATATCAAGCATCATTCCCCGTTTACAAAGAGTTTGGTTGCATAATCCTTGTGTGATTTTAGACCAAAACAGTTTGGCGCCCACCGTGGGGCAATTGGTGCTTCATTCATAAGAAAGTTTTTCTGTTAGTGATCATTCCGGAGCGTTGCATGGCTTCATCGTTGAAGAATACCTCCACATCGATGTCTGCAGTCAACTCATCTCAGGGCACTCCACCTTTGCCGCCACCACCAGCTGGATCTCAGAAAAATGCTGAGAAGAGACCAACTCCTATTTTCTCTAAACCTTCATCTTCTTCTGCTCTAACTTCTTCTGCTCCCAGTACTAGTGATATATTTACTTTGATTTTGCAGATGAGGGATCGTATGCAGCAGCAGGATGAGACTAATGGCAGGATCCTCAAGGAAATCGGAGATCTCCAAAGACAAAAGAAAACGGCAGAGGATCATTCCCCACTGATGCCCAAATCTTTGAATTTTGATACTCCGAGGATTACTTCTCAGCCATCAGAGATCCCAGACATTCAACATGTGGGTGGATCAAGAGAAGTACATTTCGGCTCATCAACAGTGACCCAGGCATCAGGATCATATTTCCAGCCGGCAGGATCCTATACTCAGCATATGGGATCCTTCATGAATTCAGAAGCCTACTCAGGAGCGCAGCAATTTCAAGGATCCTCCCTTATTCCAGGATCATCCCAGTTTCAAGGATCCCTCCAGATACCAGGATCCTCGAAGAGTTTGCAGACAGGAAGTTCAGATGTCCATCAAGGAGATTTTATTCCGATGCAGACCATTGCTTCCACTGGTCCCTCCATTATCCCAGAATCCCTGCAATACGGATTCACATCCAATGTTCCTAACTTGAACCCGATGGGAGGTAACACTTTTAATAATTCTCTTACCACTAACCATGGATTCATGCAGGATACAGGTATCAACCATGCTATGGCCAGAGAACTGCAGAAACTGAAGGATATAATTTCAAGTGTTCCAGGGGTAGTCAAACCTATCCCGGAGATTGCAGATGGAAGCCATAAGGTATCTCATTTTGCACCACCAATTTGTGATGCTGAGATACCCAAAAGATTCCATATTCCTACTATGAAGCTGTATGATGGTACAACGGATCCTGAGGAACACATAGCACAATATAGGGAGAGGATGGAGATCAATCCAATTCCGGAAAGGTTAAAGGAAGCATGCCTATGCAAGGGATTTGGATCCACTCTTACTGGATCAGCTCTTAAATGGCTGCTAAGTCTTCCCCCTTACTCTATTACTTCGTTTGCTAATTTAGTTAACTTATTCAATAATCAATTTTCTTGTAGCAGAAAATTTGAACGATTGGCTAGTGATTTATATAGGATAACTCAGGGTCATAATGAATCATTAAGGGATTATATAACCAAATTTAGTAAAGAATCCTTGGACATTCCCAACTTGGATGTGGCCACAGCTGTTGAGGCTTTCAAAATGGGATTGCTTAGGGATTCATTGTTCTATGATGATCTTGTTATGACACCATGCAGGAACCTAGACGAAGTAAGGACTCGGGCACTCAGATTCATCCGGCTAGAGGATGACAAGAGGATCCAGGAGAGACAAGTAGGATCCTCAAAACAAGAAAAGCAAGGATCCTCTTTCAAAAGCAACAAATTCAAATCCTACAATAGAACTGACAACCAGAACGTGCATGCTGTTGACCAAGAAGAGGATGATGAGGATTATCCTCCGATTTCTGAATACTGTTTTTCCGTTGATAACCATGAACTAATCCTTGCAATGCAGAATCTTGGAGAAAAAGCCAGATGGCCAAGAAAAAATGACAAACCAGCCGCAGCTAAAGACAAATCAAAATGGTGTGCATACCACGAGGATTTTGGGCATTTAACAGAAGAATGCATCGCATTAAGAAAGGAAATTGGATATCTGTTGAGCAAGGGGCATTTAAAAGAGTTGTTGGGAAGAAAAAAGCAAAGGACTCAGGATCCTGAAAGGATCCCTGAAAAAGCTCCAGCCCCTCCGGCAGATGCACAAGTGATAAACTTTATTTCCGGAGGATCAGACATTTGTGGTACATCCTTTTCAGTGGCTAAGAGGCATGCAAAGGAAGCTAAAATGGATAATGGAGAAAGACTTATTCGAACATCAAGTGTCTCGGAAGGAAAAATCATAACCTTTGATGAGGATGATAGAATTAACATCCAGGATCCTCATCATGATAGTTTAGTTATTACTCTCTTTATTTCTAACCATTTTGTCCGCAAGATCCTTATTGACGGAGGAAGTTCGGTAAACATTATCCAACTTGATGTTCTGAAGAAAATGGGTATTCCTGAATCAGACATCACACCAAGATCCTCCGTGCTTGTGGGATTTAGTGGCGAAACTAAGAAAACCCTGGGGGACATCAAACTCCCAATTTACGTGGAAGGATTACATAATTATCAGAAATTTTGTGTTATTGACTGTTTATCTTGTTGTAATGTTATCCTTGGCAGGCCCTGGATACACGATATGAAGGCAGTCCCATCCACCTACCATCAATGTGTAAAGCTCCCTAGCCCTTGGGGAATAATCAAGATTGATAGTGATCAGCAGGAGGCTAAGGATTGTTACACCTCATCAATGAAACCAGCCTCGAAATCAAGGGAACAAAAGCAATTAAAGTATCCTCCAAGGGATGTCTTGGAGGCAAGAGAGCAGGATGTGGACGAAATCCTCCTGGATCCTGATGATCCTGAATCCAAAATCTATATCGGATCAGGGATCCTTGGACAAATGAAAGAAGACATCGTATCCTTCCTCAAAAGAAGAAAATCTACCTTTGCATGGAAACATGAGGATATGATAGGTATATCTAAAGATATTATCACTCATAAACTTGGCATTGACAGGTCAGTTAAACCAATCCATCAAAAAAGGAGGAAATTTGCACCAGAAAGAAATGCCATTATCCAGGAAGAGGTAGAAAGATTACTACGAGCAGGTATGATTAGAGAAGTGAAGTATCCAAAATGGAGGGCCAATGTGGTTGTTGTTCAAAAGAAAAATGGAAAGTGGAGGGTATATGTCAATTTCACTGATTTGAATAAGGCATGTCCCAAGGATCCTTTCCCATTACCCCACATTGACTCCATGGTGGATGCAACAGCGTGTCATGAACTGTTAACCTTTATGGATGCATCATCTGGATTCCAACAAATTCAGATGGAACCATCTGACCAAGAGGATACGGCTTTTATGACCCCAACCGGTTTATATTGTTATATTGCTATGCCATTTGGATTAAGGAATGCAGGTGCAACATATCAAAGGCTGGTGAACATGATGTTCAAAGATCAGATTGGACAAACTATGGAAGTATACATAGATGATATGGTAGTAAAATCCAAGAAAGCTGAGGATCACCTAAGGGACTTGGAGGAAGCATTTGATATCCTTGATAGTTATAACATGAAGCTTAATCCTTCAAAATTTCACTTTGGTGTTAAAGCAGGAAAATTCTTAGGATATATGGTAACCCGGAGGGGCATCGAAGCAAGCCCGAAACAAATCAAAGCATTGGTGAATATCAAATCCCCTGCCAACGCTAAGGATGTGCAAAGGCTAACAGGCAGGATAGCAGCCTTAAATAGATTTATATCCAAATCCTCGGAAAAATGTAAAGAATTCTACGATATCCTAAGAAAGAACAAGAAATTCTAATGGACTGAAAAGCATGAGAATGCTTTACAAGCCCTCAAAGAATACATGTCCTCAGCTCCAGCATTGATGAAACCAGAAAAAGGAGATGTGTTATCCTTATATCTTGCGGTATCCTCAAAAGCAGTAAGTGCAGTCCTTGTTAAGGATCATGAAGGTACACAATATCCTGTCTATTATGTAAGTAAGAGTTTACTTGATGCTGAATCCAGGTATTCACACCTTGAAAAACTGATTCTTGCACTAATTATGGCATCTACTAAACTAAGACATTATTTTGAAACCCATGTTATTATTGTTAGAACTAATTTTCCAATTAAGAATGTCCTCAGGAAACCAGAGATGTCCGGAAGGATGACTAAGTGGGCAGTAAAGCTTAGTGCCCATGATATAAGATATGAGCCTAGAACAGCCATCAAATCTCAAGCATTAGCAGACTTTGTGGCTGATTTCAGTAGTGATTTACAAAAGGAAGCCGAATTGGAAGTCCAGCAGCTGGATGAAACCAAGGATCCTTGGATACTACATACTGATGGATCCTCAAATGTTAAAGGCACGGGGCTTGGTATACTACTAAAATCGCCACAGGGGGACATAATACCCCACTCCATAGCTTGTGAGTTCCAAGCCACTAATAATGAGGCTGAATATGAAGCCTTAATCGCTGGTTTGCAAATTGCTAAGCATATGGGGATCAGGTATTTTGAGGCATACGTGGATTCATTGTTAATCACTAATCACTTTAATGGATCCTATGCTGTTAAAGGTGAAAAACTAACCAAATATTTAGAGATAGTCAAAGAATTGGCACTCTCCTTTGCTTTCTTCAGTTTGACACAGGTACCAAGGGAAGAAAATACAGAAGCTGATGCATTGGCCAATCTAGGATCATCTTTGAAGATCCCAGAGGATATAAGTATCCCCATCATCCATATCCTGGCTCCTGCTATTGAAAATCAGGTGGCCATGGAAATAGAAGAGGATTCTGCAATGATCCCTAGTGAGGATACTCAATCTTGTTCAGGATCATGGATCTCACCAATCATGAGATACTTACAACACGGAGAGATTCCTATGGGAGAAAACCCTAGGGCTTTCAGAATTAAGGTATCTCAATTCACAATCTTAAATAATATGCTGTATAAGCGATCTCTTGCAGGACCATATTTAAAATGTATCGAGGATCCTGAAGTTCAAGAAGTTTTAAAAGATTTCCATGAAGGAGATTGTGGAAACCACACTGGGGGCAGGGCATTGTTCTCAAGGATCTTAAGGACAGGATACTACTGGCCAACTATGAAAAGGGATATTGTGGAGTATGCTAAGAAGTGTGATCCTTGTCAAAGACACAGCAATATCCTTCATCAGCCGGCTGAATTTCTACATCCTATACCATCCTCTTGGCCATTTATGAGATGGGGGATGGATATAGTCGGCAAGCTCCCTAAGGCACCTGGTGGAAAAGTGTTCATGCTTGCTATGACTGACTACTTCTCCAAGTGGATAGAGGCTGAAGCTTTTGCCCAAGTCAGAGAAAAGGAAGTTATATCCTTTATTAAGAGAAATATTATAACTAGATTTGCCATTCCTTCTGAAATTGTATGTGATAATGGTTCCCAATTTATTGGGAGCAGAACTACTAACTTTTGTGACAGCTGGGGGATTAAGATGATAACATCAACACCAGTCCACCCACAAGCTAATGGTCAAGCAGAATCATCCAACAAGATCATCATCAACAATCTGAAGAAGAAACTTGGATCCAAGAAGGGGAAATGGGCAGAGGAATTACCTTATGTGCTTTAGGCTGATAGGACAACCCCCAAGAATGCTACTGGTCAAACACCATTCTCTTTGGTATTTGGGGCAGAATCAGTGATTCCAACAGAAATGGTGGTTCCAACTACTAGAACAAGTACACGTGATCCTGAGGAGAATGATGCAAACCTGGCTCAAGACTTGGATACTATTGAGGAAATCAGGGATCTGGCTAGGATAAGGATGGCTAGCTACCAACAAAGAATGGCTGGTGCTTATAACAAAAATGTCAGGATAAGGAAATTCCAAGTTGGGGATATGGTATTGAGAAAAGCATTCCAGAATACCACCAATACTGCTGATGGGAAATTGGCACCAAAATGGGAAGGCCCTTATTTGATCGAAGCCGAAGCAGGAAAGGGGGCATATAGACTGCTGACCATGGAGGGAAATTTGTTACCAAGAGCCTGGAATGCTGTCCACTTGAAGAAATATTTCATGTGAGCAGGATCCTTCTGGCACATATGATCCTTACATTAGAAGTATCCTTCAAGGATCCCTGAAATATCGATGATCCTTACTCTGGTAATGTCGTAAGCTTGAACTCTTATTTACATATTTTCTTATTTAAGGATAAGGATCATGTATCCTTCATCCTTCTCTCACGAGATTTTGAGTTCTCATAGTCCAGGTATCCTTAGCATATTGTCGACAATCTTCAGAAGCAACTCAGATCCTTGGGTTCAACCCCAGGTGTTTGGGCTTGTCCCCAGTTATCCTTGGGCTTGTCCCTCGTTTTTGCCTGTAGCGCACGATGATCCTAGTATAGTTCACGTCTTTGGGACCAGTACTCGCTTTAGGGGCTGATAATTCCATCGTACTGGCTATACCTAGGATCCTACGTATAACGGTAGACGTACCATACATCCGTTCCTAAGGTTTCTAACGTTTTCACGTTAGCTAAGGTTTTGGCATTTTCTTGTCACTAAGTTTGGATAGTCGCCAGTGAGGGCCATACTCCAGTTTACATATGATCCTTGGGCTTGTCCCCAGTTATCCTTCGGGCTTGTCCCCAGTGACCCTTTGGGCTTGTCCCCAGTTATCCTTCGGGCTTGTCCCCGTGATCCTTTGGGCTTGTCCCCAGTTATCCTTTGGGCATGTCCCCAGTTACTAACTTATCTATGATATTGGCTTAGTCCCAAGTTATATTCTATTTTCAGGTTTTCAAAGATAAACAATTAAGGATCCTCAATCCTTATTATCCATTAAAGTTCTTCCTATGGTTATCCTGATTAAAGGTTAGGATCCTAACTTGGATTCTCAGGTATGATCCTTAACTGTTTTGATTACATTCATTATTTTGAATAACCCTTACACTTTGACAACTGAACCTATGATCCTTAAAATTAACTACTTTTTGGAAGTTTTCGACTATAGGATATTTGATCCTGGATCATATCCTAAATTTCTTAAACATAATTTGCTTAACCTTTCCTACTTATACAAGTATAAATCAAAACAATTGAAAGTTCAAAAGATATACAAGGATAACATCACAGGATAAGTCAAAAGTTAAAAGTTTTATTCATTAAATATTTAACCCCTTTTTAAAGTTGTCAAAATTGCCAACCCACGTTTCTACCAGCAAAACGTGGCCCGTCCACATGGGTTGGCAAAGGGTGTCCATTGTTCATGCGGTCATAGCAAGTGCAGGAAATTAGAGGCGGCAGGATCACAATGGCTTCATCCCCCAAACAGAGGATCCCTCCACCATATGTAATCCTACCTATTGTTCACAGGATCCTAGATCCTCAACCCTAAACCTATTGTTCAAATACAGACCATAATTGTTTTAAAACATCACAACCACCAAACAAAAAAAAATTGGGCTCTGGCTAAGTCTCGAAATTTCCATCATTGCCCAATCCTGCAGCTCAATCCTTCGCTGCACCATCACCACCGGCTCCACTTGCCTCTCCACCATGATCCTTGCCAGCGCCTCCACCCTCAAGCATCAGGATCTCCTCAGCCTCTTCATCATCCTCCAGCTCTGCCAGCCTCGCCTTCCAGCCCTCCACGTCCCATGTGCTCCTGTCGAAAGCAGGATCCTGAGCCTCCATAGCCATTTGCAGCTGGATCTTGTACATAGCTATTGCAGCAGAGACCTTGGCATCTTGGGTGATCTCATGCTTCTCATAGTCAAAGTTGATCAGCATCTTGGCAGCATCATCCTTGGTGGCTCGAAGCTCCTTCTCAAGATCAGCTATCTTGAGATCCTTCAACACCCCAACCTGTTGAAGGTCAGCAATCTGGCGATCCTGATCCTCAACTTGGCCAACATATGTCTCTACCTCAGCAAATTTCTGCAAGGAAGACAAGGAATGACCTCAGAAATCAAGTGATCCTTAGACTAGCAGGATACACAAGCAGGACAGTGATCCTTACCTCGTTGATGTAATCCAGACACTGTTGGCGGAGCAGGGGCAGACCTTGCAAATCCTCAGAGGCCTTTCTCTTCTTGCTTCCTTTTCCCCTGATAGGTGCTTTAGGGGCTGAAGCGGTTGGGCTAGCAGCAGGAGTCTTCTTCCTTGAGGATTTGACATTAGTAAGATCATCGATGCCGAACTTCGAAGCAGACTTAGAGGATTTTCCAGCGCCTGCACAACTAAAACAAGATAAGTATCTTAATTTTATTTGACTCTCATTATATAAATACTCCTTAAAAGAGGATACTTACTTGACATTGTGATAGAAGCAGAGGATACTTCCTGAGAATCCTGGGTGGTGACCTGGAAAGTTCTTATTTCAGGATCAAGCTTCTTAAAGGCCAAGAGTCTCTCTTTTGCAGCAGGAGTCAACTTAAGATGAGAAACAGATATAGCTGCACAATAAGGAAACAAAAGAATGTCAGTGATCCTTATGCTAAAGGATAAGTTCTATGGTGATCCTTCCAGGATCCTCTATCCTACTATGGGTAGCCCACTTCTTGGGCAGATCCCTCCCATCAGGGATGGTATCTCTCCTCACAAAAAAGAATCGCCGCTTCCAGTTCATGTCATTTTTGGTAACTTTGAGAACAGGGTGCTCTTCTCCAGCCTTTCGTTTGAACAAGTATCGGTGGGATCCAAAAGTTGTGAGATCATACATCTCAGCCAGCTCCGCCATACCCAGATCAATTCCTTCTTGTTCGATGATTCTTTCAAGGGTGTATAAAACCCTCCAAATCATCGGCATAGCCTGGATATAGCAGATGCCGGTAAGAGAGAAAAAGGACTCGGTGAACTGAGGGAAAGGATACGAGTATCCTATCATGAAAGGAGTGACCGGGAAAGCAACCCAAGTCTCAGAGATGTAATCGCTCAGAGCGGTAGGGCTAAAAGATTTAAAGAGGGTGTTCGCCGGAAAACAATGACGGATTTTGTCAACTTGAGAATCAGTAAAACAACACCTCTCGGTGGGAGAATCCTTGATGATCCCTTGACCCTTCAAGGGGCTGTTATTCTTAGGATCCTTGCTGGGAGAGTTCCGGAGCAACATATTGAACGAAATAAGAAAAACAGAGCAAGCAAGAGAGAAGGTGAAGGGGAATACCTGTTCAATCCTCTGGTCGCGGTTATAAAGGGAAGAGTCCTTGAATTTAAATGCAAACGATCCTATCCCTATTTCTATTTATAATGATGATTTGTGCAGGGCTGTCACCTCCATGACGTCAGATCGCAACGGATAGTTCATTCTTAACGGCTATATGTCCGTTGAGTTAGTTATAGATAAGATCCGGCAAAATACAACTCGTTAATATTATATAATTACTCCTCATATTTTGGGGGCAATTGTTAGGGCAGGATTTTAATGACCTGTGATCCTTACATGATATCCTAACGAGTGATCCTTGTTTCTTTGGTAGATAGTGATCCTCAGAAGAGCTTCAGGATCAGGATCATGGATCATCCTAAGGATCCTCATACTAACGATTGTTCTCTTTGAATTTAATGTTGTTTTGCAGGGATTACGAGTTGGACCTGGTCTTGGCAACGTTATTAAGGAATCTTTCACGTAAATCTCGCACATACATCACCGGAAATAGACGTTGTGGAGAATATGGAAACTTAGCACAAATTACGGGCAATTAGTTAGGCTAAATTTACTTCTATTTCTAAAGGGGTAACGAGCTAGTAGTTAGGTGACTTGCCTAAAATTCAACCACACACGCTTATATAAATGGCACTCTACAACATTCGGAAGACACAACACATTTCTCACACGCTCTAGCATACGATACTATAGTGATCCTTGTACCTAGCTCGTTACCATCCAAAGTTGTAAACATTGTTTGTTATATTGAAGTTTGGTGATCGGTAGTTTCCATCACCCGAGGTTTTTTATGCCGGAGATCATTCATTGATCAAGGGCTTTTTCCTTGTATAAATCATTGTGTCACTTGTGCAATTTTCATTTAAGTGATCCTTATCTTTGTTCATCATATCAAGCATCATTCCCCGTTTACAAAGAGTTTGGTTGCATAATCCTTGTGTGATTTTAGACCAAAACAGTTTGGCGCCCACCGTGGGGCAATTGGTGCTTCATTCATAAGAAAGTTTTTCTGTTAGTGATCATTCCGGAGCGTTGCATGGCTTCATCGTTGAAGAATACCTCCACAGCGATGTCTGCAGTCAACTCATCTCAGGGCACTCCACCTTTGCCGCCACCACCAGCTGGATCTCAGAAAAATGCTGAGAAGAGACCAACTCCTATTTTCTCTAAACCTTCATCTTCTTCTGCTCTAACTTCTTCTGCTCCCAGTACTAGTGATATATTTACTTTGATTTTGCAGATGAGGGATCGTATGCAGCAGCAGGATGAGACTAATGGCAGGATCCTCAAGGAAATCGGAGATCTCAAAAGACAAAAGAAAACGGCAGAGGATCATTCCCCACTGATGCCCAAATCTTTGAATTTTGATACTCCGATGATTACTTCTCAGCCATCAGAGATCCCAGACATTCAACATGTGGGTGGATCAAGAGAAGTACATTTCGGCTCATCAACAGTGACCCAGGCATCAGGATCATATTTCCAGACGGCAGGATCCTATACTCAGCATATGGGATCCTTCATGAATTCAGAAGCCTACTCAGGAGCGCAGCAATTTCAAGGATCCTCCCTTATTCCAGGATCATCCCAGTTTCAAGGATCCCTCCAGATACCAGGATCCTCGAAGAGTTTGCAGACAGGAAGTTCAGATGTCCATCAAGGAGATTTTATTCCGATGCAGACCATTGCTTCCACTGGTCCCTCCATTATCCCAGAATCCCAGCAATACGGATTCACATCCAATGTTCCTAACTTGAACCCGATGGGAGGTAACACTTTTAATAATTCTCTTACCACTAACCATGGATTCATGCAGGATACAGGTATCAACCATGCTATGGCCAGAGAACTGCAGAAACTGAAGGATATAATTTCAAGTGTTCCAGGGGTAGTCAAACCTATCCCGGAGATTGCAGATGGAAGCCATAAGGTATCTCGTTTTGCACCACCAATTTGTGATGCTGAGATACCCAAAAGATTCCATATTCCTACTATGAAGCTGTATGATGGTACAACGGATCCTGAGGAACACATAGCACAATATAGGGAGAGGATGGAGATCAATCCAATTCCGGAAAGGTTAAAGGAAGCATGCCTATGCAAGGGATTTGGATCCACTCTTACTGGATCAGCTCTTAAATGGCTGCTAAGTCTTCCCCCTTACTCTATTACTTTGTTTGCTAATTTAGTTAACTTATTCAATAATCAATTTTCTTGTAGCAGAAAATTTGAACGATTGGCTAGTGATTTATATAGGATAACTCAGGGTCATAATGAATCATTAAGGGATTATATAACCAAATTTAGTAAAGAATCCTTGGACATTCCCAACTTGGATGTGGCCACAGCTGTTGAGGCTTTCAAAATGGGATTGCTTAGGGATTCATTGTTCTATGATGATCTTGTTATGACACCATGCAGGAACCTAGACGAAGTAAGGACTCAGGCACTCAGATTCATCCGGCTAGAGGATGACAAGAGGATCCAGGAGAGACAAGTAGGATCCTCAAAACAAGAAAAGTTCAAAAGCAATAAATTCAAATCCTACAATAGAACTGACAACTAGAACGTGCATGCTGTTGACCAAGAAGTGGATGATGAGGATTATCCTCCGATTTCTGAATACTGTTTTTCCGTTGATAACCATGAACTAATCCTTGCAATGCAGAATGTAGGAGAAAAAGCCAGATGGCCAAGAAAAAATGACTAACCAGCCGCAGCTAAAGACAAATCAAAATGGTGTGCATACCACGAGGATTTTGGGCATTTAACAGAAGAATGCATCGCATTAAGAAAGGAAATTGGATATCTGTTGAGCAAGGGGCATTTAAAAGAGTTGTTGGGAAGAAAAAAGCAAAGGACTCAGGATCCTGAAAGGATCCCTGAAAAAGCTCCAGCCCCTCCGGCAGATGCACAAGTGATAAACTTTATTTCCGGAGGATCAGACATTTGTGGTACATCCTTTTCAGCGGCTAAGAGGCATGCAAAGGAAGCTAAAATGGATAATGGAGAAAGACTTATTCGAACATCAAGTGTCTCGGAAGGAAAATCATAACCTTTGATGAGGATGATAGAATTAACATCCAGGATCCTCATCATGATAGTTTAGTTATTACTCTCTTTATTTCTAACCATTTTGTCCGCAGGATCCTTATTGACGGAGGAAGTTCGGTAAACATTATCCAACTTGATGTTCTGAAGAAAATGGGTATTCCTGTATCAGACATCACACCAAGATCCTCCGTGCTTGTGGGATTTAGTGGCGAAACTAAGAAAACCCTGGGGGACATCAAACTCCCAATTTACGTGGAAGGATTACATAATTATCAGAAATTTTGTGTTATTGACTGTTTATCTTGTTGTAATGTTATCCTTGGCAGGCCCTGGATACACGATATGAAGGCAGTCCCATCCACCTACCATCAATGTGTAAAGCTCTCTAGCCCTTGGGGAATAATCAAGATTGATAGTGATCAGCAGGAGGCTAAGGATTGTTACACCTCATCAATGAAACCAGCCTCGAAATCAAGGGAACAATAGCAATTAAAGTATCCTCCATGGGATGTCTTGGAGGCAAGAGAGCAGGATGTGGACGAAATCCTCCTGGATCCTGATGATCCTGAATCCAAAATCTATATCGGATCAGGGATCCTTGGACAAATGAAAGAAGACATCGTATCCTTCCTCAAAAGAAGAAAATCTACCTTTGCATGGAAAGATGAGGATATGACAGGTATATCTAAAGATATTATCACTCATAAACTTGGCATTGACAGGTCAGTTAAACCAATCCATCAAAAAAGGAGGAAATTTGCACCAGAAAGAAATGCCATTATCCAGGAAGAGGTAGAAAGATTACTACGAGCAGGTATGATTAGAGAAGTGAAGTATCCAAAATGGCTGGCCAATGTGGTTGTTGTTCAAAAGAAAAATGGAAAGTGGAGGGTATGTGTCAATTTCACTGATTTGAATAAGGCATGTTCCAAGGATCCTTTCCCATTACCCCACATTGACTCCATGGTGGATGCAACGGCGGGTCATGAACTGTTAACCTTTATGGATGCATCATCTGGATTCCAACAAATTCAGATGGAACCATCTGACCAAGAGGATACGGCTTTTATGACCCCAACTGGTTTATATTGTTATATTGCTATGCCGTTTGGATTAAGGAATGCAGGTGCAACATATCAAAGGCTGGTGAACATGATGTTCAAAGATCAGATTGGACAAACTATGGAAGTATACATAGATGATATGGTAGTAAAATCCAAGAAAGCTGAGGATCACCTAAGGGACTTGGAGGAAGCATTTGATATCCTTGATAGTTATAACATGAAGCTTAATCCTTCAAAATGTCACTTTGGTGTTAAAGCAGGCAAATTCTTAGGATATATGGTAACCCAGAGGGGCATCGAAGCAAGCCCGGAGCAAATCAAAGCATTGGTGAATATCAAATCCCCTGCCAACGCTAAGGATGTGCAAAGGCTAACAGGCCGGATAGCAGCCTTAAATAGATTTATATCCAAATCCTCGGAAAAATGTAAAGAATTCTACGATATCCTAAGAAAGAACAAGAAATTCGAATGGACTGAAAAGCATGAGAATGCTTTACAAGCCCTCAAAGAATACATGTCCTCAGCTCCAGCATTGATGAAACCAGAAAAAGGAGATGTGTTATCCTTATATCTTGCGGTATCCTCAAAAGCAGTAAGTGCAATCCTTGTTAAGGATCATGAAGGTACACAATATCCTGTCTATTATGTAAGTAAGAGTTTACTTGATGCTGAATCCAGGTATTCACACCTTGAAAAACTGATTCTTGCTCTAATTATGACATCTACTAAACTAAGACATTATTTTGAAACCTATGTTATTATTGTTAGAACTAATTTTCCAATTAAGAATGTCCTCAGGAAACCAGAGATGTCCGGAAGGATGACTAAGTGGGCAGTAAAGCTTAGTGCCCATGATATAAGATATGAGCCTAGAACAGCCATCAAATCTCAAGCATTAGCAGACTTTGTGGCTGATTTCAGTAGTGATTTACAAAAGGAAGCCGAATTGGAAGTCCAGCAGCTGGATGAAACCAAGGATCCTTGGATACTACATACTGATGGATCCTCAAATGTTAAAGGCACGGGGCTTGGTATACTACTAAAATCGCCACAGGGGGACATAATACCCCACTCCATAGCTTGTGAGTTCCAAGCCACTAATAATGAGGCTGAATATGAAGCCTTAATCGCTGGTTTGCAAATTGCTAAGCATATGGGGATCAGGTATCTTGAGGTATACGTGGATTCATTGTTAATCACTAATCACTTTAATGGATCCTATGCTGTTAAAGGTGAAAAACTAACCAAATATTTAGAGATAGTCAAAGAATTGGCACTCTCCTTTGCTTTCTTCAGTTTGACACATGTACCAAGGGAAGAAAATACAGAAGCTGATGCATTGGTCAATCTAGGATCATCTTTGAAGATCCCAGAGGATATAAGTATCCCCATCATCCATATCCTGGCTCCTGCTATTGAAAATCAGGTGGCCATGGAAATAGAAGAGGATTCTGCAATGATCCCTAGTGAGGATACTCAATCTTGTTCAGGATCATGGATCTCACCAATCATGAGATACTTACAACACGGAGAGATTCCTATGGGAGAAAACCCTAGGGCTTTCAGAATTAAGGTATCTCAATTCACAATCTTAAATAATATGCTGTATAAGCGATCTCTTGCAGGACCATATTTAAGATGTATCGAGGATCCTGAAGTTCAAGAAGTTTTAAAAGATTTCCATGAAGGAGATTGTGGAAACCACACTGGGGGCAGGGCATTGTTCTCAAGGATCTTAAGGACAGGATACTACTGGCCAACTATGAAAAGGGATGCTGTGGAGTATGCTAAGAAGTGTGATCCTTGTCAAAGACACATCAATATCCTTCATCAGCCGGCTGAATTTCTACATCCTATACCATCCTCTTGGCCATTTATGAGATGGGGGATGGATATAGTCGGCAAGCTCCCTAAGGCACCTGGTGGAAAAGTGTTCATGCTTGCTATGACTGACTACTTCTCCAAGTGGATAGAGGCTGAAGCTTTTGCCCAAGTCAGAGAAAAGGAAGTTATATCCTTTATTAAGAGAAATATTATAACCATGGTCTTATGCAGGAACCAAGGATCAACTAGTCCATGGCTAAGGAGTTGCAAAAACTCAAGGATATGATATCCAGTGTCCTAGGAGTGGTTAAACCCATTCCTGAGATCCTGGATGGAAGTCACAAGGTGTCTCGCTTTGCACCACCCATATGTAATGCTGAGATACCAAAACGATTTCAAACATCCAATATGAGGCTCTATGGCGGTACCACTGATCCAGAAGAACAAGTGGCACAATACAGGGAGAGAATGGAGATCAACCCCATTCCAGAAAGGTTAAAAGAAGCCTGCCTTTGCAAGGGTTTCAGATCCACATTGACTGGATCAGCTTTGAAATGGGTGCTAAGTCTTCGTCCTTATTCAATTACTTCATTTTCTAATTTAGTTAACTTGTTCTATAGTCAATTTTCATGTAGTAGGAGATTTAAACGGTTGACTAGTGATTTATATTGGGTCACCCAAGGTCATAATGAATCATTAAGGGATTACATAACTAAATTCAGTAGAGAATCCTTAGAAATCCCTAACTTAGATATTGCTACTGCTATTGAAGCTTTTAAAATGGGTTTACTTAAAGATTCTCAGTTCTATGATGATCTTGTTATGACACCTTCCAGGAACCTAGATGAGGTAAGGAACAGGGCCTTTAGGTTCATCCGTTTAGAGGATGACAAACCGATCTAGGAAAGGTTGTCAGGATCCTTAAAGCAAGACAAACAAGGATCCTACTTCAAGAATAACATATCTAAGTCATACACTAAACATGACAACCAAAATGTGCATGCTGTGGAACAAGAGGAAGATGATGAGGATTATCCTCCTATTTCTGAATATTGTTTTGCTGCATAATAGTGAACTAGTCCTTGCTATGTAGAACTTAGGTGACAAAGCTAGGTGGCCGAAGAAAAGTGACAAGCCAGCTGCTACCAAAGATAAATCAAAGTGGTGTGCTTATCATGAAGACTTTGGTCATCTCACAGATGAATGCATAGCATTAAGGAAGGAGATTGGTTACCTTCTGAGCAAAGGATACTTGAAGGAGTTATTTGGAAGGAAAAAGTCAAGGATCCAGGATTCTGAGAAAGTCCCTAAAAAAGCTCCTCCTTCACCAGCTGATGCTCAAATTATCCATTTCATCTCCGGAGGCTCTGATATCTGTGGCACTTCATTCTCAGCAGCTAAGAGACATGCAAAGGAGACAAAGATGGAGAATGGGGACATACCTGTTCGAAAATCCATTCTTACCCAGGAGAAAGTCATATCCTTTGATGAGGATGACCATGTAGATATACAGGATCCTCATCACGATGGTCTAGTTATTACATTATTTATCTCTAACCATTTTGTTCGCACAATTCTCATTGATTGGGGAAGCTCTATGAACATAATCCAGTTGGATATCCTCAAAAGAATGAACATCCCTGAGTCTGATATTGTCCCAAGATCATCTGTCCTTATGGAATTCAGTGGAGAGACAAAGAATACATTGGGGGACATCAAACTTCCTATCTATATAGAGGGAGTGAATTCTGTTCAAAAATTCTGTGTTATTGATTGCTTATCTTGCTGTAATGTTATCCTTGGCAGGCCATGGATACACGAGATGAAGGCAGTCCCCTCAACATATCATCAATGTGTGAAGCTCCCTACTCCATGGGGTGTGGTGAAGATCGAAAGTGATCAGCAAGAAGCCAAAAATTGCTACACTTCTTCAATGAAACCAGCCTCAAAACCTAGGGAGGCATAGCAATTAAAGTATCCTCCAAGGGACGTCCTGGAGGCAAGAGAGCAAGACGTCAAGGATATTATGTTGAACCCTGAGGATCCTGAATCTAAGATTTTTGTAGGATCCGGGATCCTTGATAGTATTGAGCAGGATTTAATATCCTTCTTGAAAAGAAGAAAAACTACCTTTGCTTGGAAACATGAAGACATGACAGGTATATCTAAGGATGTTATTACTCACAAACTTGGTATTGACAGGTCTTTCAAGCCAATACACTAGAAAAGAAGGAATTTAAACTCGAAAGAAATGCCATTATCCAAGAAGAGGTAGACAAATTGCTCAAGGCATGTATGATAAGAGAGGTAAAGTATCCAAGATGGCTAGCCAATGTGGTAGTTGTTCAGAAAAAGAATGGAAAGTGGAGGGTATGCGTTGATTTTACTGACTTAAACAAAGCATGTCCCATGGATCCTTTCCCTTTATCCCACATTGACTCCATGGTGGATGCTATGGTGGGTCATGAGTTGTTAACTTTTATGGATGCTTCATCTGGATTTCAACAAATTCATATGGAACCATCTGACCAGGAGGATACAACTTTCATGACTCCCACTGGTATATATTGCTATATTGCTATGCCTTTTGGATTAAGAAATGCAGGTGCTACATACCAAAGGCTAGTGAATATGATGTTCAAAGAGCAGATTTGACACACAATGGAAGTCTACATAGATGATATGGTGGTTAAATCCAAAAGAGCTGAGGATCACCTAAAGGATATGGAAGAAGCATTTGATATCCTTGACAGATACAACATGAAGCTGAATCCTTCCTGTTTTGGTCAAAAATCAGACTAGGATAATGCAACCAAATCTTATTTTGTGAGGTGCGATGCTTGAATTAGTGAACAAATGTATGAACAGTTTGTAAATGAAATGAACAAGTGACACAAGGATTATACGAGGAAAAAGCCCTTGATCAAGATGTGATCTCCGGCACAAAAAACCTCGGGTGATGGAAACTACCGATCACCAACTATATTAAACAAGTAAAGGTTACAAATCGGGATGATAACAAGCTTGTTACAAGGATCACTAGTGTGAAAAATGTGTGTAATCGCCAATAAGTTGCAGAGAGTTCTCGAAAGTGAGTGTGTTGCTAATTGTTCTAACTATCAAGCTTGTTATCCCCTTTTAAAAATGGAAATAATCTAACTAACTAACAATCCGCAATTTGTGCTAGCTTCCCACGACTTCCATAACGGTCATACAAGCAATACACGTGCAGAATAATAGAGCATATTCTCCTGGAATCTCGGCAAGACTAAGTCCCATGCGAATACCCCTGTAAAACAAGTTCAAATGTAGTGGAAACAACCGTTAGTGTTAGGATAATAATGAGGATCCTGGATCCTTAAACTTGCAACGTCTCCTGAGGATCCTTAATTCAAACTGAACTGAGGATCCGTGATCCTGGCTGCACTTGAGGATCCGTGATCCGTACATTGGAAAATCCATCCCTAACACTTCCAAATGCCATTTTGGAGTTAAATCTGGTAAATTTTTAGGATACATGGTGATAAAGAAGGGAATAGAGGCAAGTCCAGAACAAATCAAGGCCATTGTGAATATCAAGTCTCCTGCCAATGCTAAGGATGTGCAAAGGTTGACATGAAGAAACGCAGCCTTGAACAGATTCATCTCAAAGTCCTCAGAGAAATGTAAAGAGTTCTACGACATCATGAGGAAGAATAAAAAATTCGAATGGACTGAAAAGCATGAGAATGCCCTCAAAGCCCTTAAGGATTACCTATCCTCAGCTCCAGCTCTAATGAAACTAGAAAATGGGGAAACATTATCCTTATTGTTAGGGGGGATTTTCCAATAATTTGTGATCCTCAATTGCTGTTGGGTTTAGTGATCCTCACTTCTGTTTGAGCTAGTGATCCTCAGAAGTATTGCAGGATCAGGATCATGGATCATCAAAAGGATCCTTATACTAACGATTGTCTGCTTTGAATATTGTTTTGGTCAAAAAATCACACAAGGATAATGCAACCAAACTCTATGTAAACGGGGAATGATGCTTGGTTTGATGAAAAAGTAAAGGATCACTTCAGTATGAAATATGCAAGTGACACAAGGATTTATACGAGGAAAAAGCCCTTGATCAATGAATGATCTCCAGCATAAAAAACCTCGGGTGATGGCAACTACCGATCACCAAACTTCAATATCACAAATAATGATTACAACTTCGGATGGTAACGAGCTGAGTACAAGGATCACTACAGTATTGTGTCTAAGCGTGTGAGGAATGTGTTGTTCGTCTTCCGAATGTGGAAGAGTGCTATATATACAAGTGTGGATGGCCCTATTTTAGGTAAATAGACTAACTATCAGCTCATTACCCCTTTAGGAATAAAAGTAAATCTAGCCTAAATTATCGCCCTTAAATCATGCGGAGTTTCCATGTCCTCTACAACGTTCATCTCTGATTAAGCATATGCCAAAGTTGTAAAGACGAGTCCCTTGATTACGTTGCTAAGAGCGGATCCTGCTAGACATACCTGCAAGATAACATTAAATCCAATGAAAACAACTGTTAGCATGAGGATCCCTATGATGGTCCGTGATCCTGATCCTGGAACTCTTCTGAGGATCACTATCTGCCAAAGAAATAAGGATCACTGGTTAGGATCACATGTAAGGATCATATGTTACAAAAATCCAGCCCTAACAATTGCCCCCAAAATATAAGGAGTAATATTGTAAATAAATGAGTTATATTTTGCTTGATCTTATCCGCAACAAGTTAATCGGATAACTAGCCGTTAAAGTCGAACTAGCCGTTGCAATTCTTACGTCACAGAAGTGACAGCCCTGCAGATCATCATTATAAATAGGAGATAGAGATAGGATCAATTTGCATTTAAATTCAAGAGAAACTCCCTTTATAATCTCGTCCGAAGATTGATCAGGTATTCTCTTCTTTTCTTCCTTCTCTTACTCTGTTTCTCTGTCTCTTTCCATTCTTCTGCAAATATGTTGCTCCGGAATTCCCCTCACAAGGATCCTAAGAAGAAAAGCCCCTTGAAAGGTCAAGGGATCATCAAAGACTCTCCCACCGAGAGGTGCTGTTTTACTGATCCTCAGGTTGATAGAATCCGTCATTGTTTTCCGGCGAACACCATCTTCAAGTCCTTCACTCCCACTGCTTTGAGTGACTTTATTTCGGATACTTGGGTAGCCTTTCCTGTTACTCCGTTCTTGATAGGATATTCATATCCTTTCCCTCAATTCACCCAGTCCTTCTTTTCCCTTACCGGCATCTCCTTCATCCAGGCCATGCCAATGATCTGGAGGGTTTTATATACCCTTGAAAGGATCATTGAGCAGGAAGGGATTGACTTAGGAATGACGGAGCTGGCTGAGATGTATGATCTCACAACGTTTGGATCCCATCGGTATTTGTTTAAGCGGAAAGCTGGAGAGGATCACCCTGTTCTTAAGGTCACCAAGAATGACACAAACTGGAAGCGTCGGTTCTTTTTTGTTAGGAGGGATACCATCCTTGATGGGAAGGATCTGCCCAAGGAGTGGGCTACTCATGGTAGGATAGAGGATCCTGGAAGGATCACCATAAGGTTTGTTCCTTAGGATAAGGGTCACTAATATTTTCTTTGTTTTTTGTGCAGCCATATCCGTTGCTCATCTCAAGTTGACTCCTGCTGCAAAAGAGAGAGTTTTAGCCTTCAAGAAGCTTGATCCCGAGATTAGAAGTTTTCAAGTTGCCACCCAAGATTCACATGAAGTATCCTCCGCATCTGCCACAATGTCAAATAAGTATCCTTATTAAAAAGTAGTTCTATGTAGGATTTCTATATTAGTTAGAATACTTATCTTATTTCGGTTGTGTAGGCGCGGGAAAATCTGCTAAGTCTGCTTCAAAATTTGGCGTTGAAGATTTGTCCAACGTCAAACCTTCAAGGAGGAAGAATCCTGCCAGCCCGAGTACCTCTGTCCCCAAGGCACCTGTGAGAGGGAAGGGAGGAAAGAAGAGGAAAACCTCTGATGCTGAGGGTCTCCAAGGATTTCCCCTGCTCCGCCAACAGTTTCTTGATTACGTCAATGAGGTAAGGATCACTGCCCCTGCTTGTATATCCTGCTTGAATATCCTGCTTGAATATCCTGCTTGTTTGAGGATCACCTGGTCCTGGGCTTACCCTTTTCCCTTTTTGCAGAAATTTGCTGAAATAGAAACTTATATTGGCCACGTTGAGGATCAAGACCGCCAAATCGCTGACCTCCAACAGATGGGTGTGCTGAAGGATCTCAAGATTGCTGATCTTGAGAAGGAGCTTCGGGCTACCAAGGATGAAACTGCCAAAATGGTGATCAACTTCGATTATGAGAAGCATGATATCACCCAGGATGCCAAGGTCTCTGCTGTGATAACCATGTACAAGATCCAGTTGCAGATGGCTGCGGAGGCTCAGGATCCTGCCTTCGACAAAAGCACATGGGACATGGAGGGCTGTAAGGCAAGGCTGGTAGAGTTGGAGGATGATGATGAAGCTGAGGAGATCCCAATGCTAGAAGGTGGTGATGCTGGCAAGGATCATGGTGGAGAAGCAAGTGGAGCTGGTGGTGGTGGTGCAGCCGAGGATTGAGCTGCAGGATTGGGCAATGATGGAAATTTCTAGACATAGCCGGAGCCCAATTTTTTTTGTTTGATGGTAGTTTGTTTCGAACAATTTGATGGTCTGTAACTTGAACAATAGTTTTAGGATTAAGGATCCAGGATCCTTCAGACAATAGGTAGGATTGCAAACGGTGGAGGGATCCTCTGTTTAGGGGATGAAGCCTTTGTGATCCTGCCGCTTTTATTTACCTGCATGCTATGACCGCACAAACAATGGACACCCTTTGCCAACCCATGTGGACGGGCCACGTTTTGCTGGTAGAAACGTGGGTTGGCAATTTTGACAACTTTGAAGGGTTTAAAATCCTTTGTTAATAAAATAACTCTAATCTTTTTGGCTTATCTCGTGTTGTTATCCTTTGCTTATCCTCTTATTTTCTGCTTGTTTAGAAATGTATTTATTTGAGTAAGAAAAGTTAAGCAAATTATGTTTAAGAAGTTTAGGATATGATCCTGGATCAAATATCCTATAATCGAAAATTTTCAAGGTAGTTTATTTTAAGACTCATAGGTTCAGTTGTCAAGGTCTAAGGGTTATTCAAATGAATAATGAGTGAAATTAAAAATAGTTAAGGATCATACCTGAGGATCCAAGTTAGGATCCTAACCTTTAATTAGGATAACCATAAGTAAAATTTTAATGGATAATAAGGATTAAGGATCCTTAATTGTTTAACTTCGAAAACCTAAAAAAATGGAATATAACTTGGGACTAAGCCAATATAAAAGATAAGTTAGTAACTGGGGACAAGCCCAAAGGATAACTGGGGACGAGCCCATAGGATCACTGGGGACAAGCCCGAAGGATAACTGGGGACAAGCCCAAAGGATAACTGGGGACAAGCCCAAAGGATAACTGGGGACAAGCCCAAGGATCGTATGTAAACTGGAGTATGGCCCTTACTGGCGACTATCCAATCTTAGTGACATGAAAATGCCAAAACCTTAGCTAACGTGAAAACGTTAGAAACCTTAGGAACGGATGTATGGTACGTCTACCATTATACGTAGGATCCTAGGTATAGCCAGTACGATGAGGTTGTCAGCCCCGAAAGTGGGTACTGGTCCCAAAGACGTGAACTATACCAGGATCTGTTAGAGCTGGATTTTTATCATATGTGATCCTTACACGTGATCCTAACCAGTGATCCTTGTTTCTTTGACAGACAGTGATCCTCAGCAGGACTTCAGGATCAAGATCATAGACCATTGGAAGGATCCTCATGCTAATAGTTACCTTCGTGTAATACAACACTATTTTGCAGGAACATCCAGCAGGATATGCTCTTAACATCATGATCCAGGGACGCGTCTTCACAATTATGGCAAGAGCTTAATTGAAGAAAGACGTTGCACAGGATATGGAAACATGGCTTGATTCATGGGCAGCAATTTAGGCTAGATTGTCTTTATTTCTAAAGGGGTAATGAGCTGATAATTAGTCATTTTACCTAAAATAAGTCACTTACACTTGTATAAATACCCCTCTTCCTCATTCGGAAGAACACACACGACGACACACGACATACGACACAACTCTCAAACACTTAGACACTCAGTGATCCTTGTACTCAGCTCATTATCATCCAAAGTTGTAATCATATTTTTGTTATATTGAAGTTGGTGATCGGTAGTTGCCATCACCCGAGGTTTTTTATGCCGGAGATCATTCAT
This sequence comes from Helianthus annuus, assembly GCF_002127325.2. Lineage (NCBI taxonomy): Eukaryota > Viridiplantae > Streptophyta > Magnoliopsida > Asterales > Asteraceae > Helianthus > Helianthus annuus. Next base: position 70,020,015 of record NC_035439.2, read on the forward strand.
TGATCAAGGGCTTTTTCCTCGTATAAATCATCGTGTCTTTGCATCTTTATCACAGAAGTGATCCTTTACTTTCATAGTTAACCAAGCATCATACCCCGATTTCATAAAGTTTGGTTACATTATCCTTGTGTGATTTTTGACCAAAACAGTTTGGCGCCCACCGTGGGGCAATTGGTGCTTCATTCATAAGAAAATCTTTTGTTCGAAATCATTTCAGAGAGTTACATGGCTTCATCATTGAAGAATACGTCCACGGCGATGTCTGCGGTCACTTCACCACAGATCACCTTGCCTCCTCCACCGGCAGGATCTCAGAAAAATACTGAGAAGAGATCAACTCCCACTTCCTTTAAACCTCTATCTTCTTCTGCTATGAATTCTTCTATTCCCAGTACTAGTGATGTATTTGCTTTAATTTTGCAGATGAAGGATCGTATGCAGCGGCAAGATGAAACTAACGAAAGGATCCTCAGGGAAATTGGAGATCTCAAAAGACAAAAGAAAGCGGCAGAGGATCATTCTCCACTGATGCCCAAATCCTTGAGCTTTGATACTCCAATGATCACCTCCCAGCCATCAGGGATCCCGGACGTGCAAATTATAGGGGAGTCAAGAGGGTCACATCTCAACTCGGCAGCAATGACTCAGACGTCAGGCTCACATTTTCAGCCAGTAGGATCCTATCCTCAGTACATGGGATCCTTCAGGAATTCGGGAGCCTATCCGGAAGACACAGCAGTTTCCAGGATCCTACTTTGTTCCAGGATCATCCCAGGTTCAAGGATCCTCCTTCGTTCCAGGATCATCCCAGGTTCAAGGATCCTCCTTCGTTCCAGGATCATCCCAGATACCAGGATCCTTCCAAATGCCAGGATCCCTAAAAAGTTTGCAAACAGGAAGTCTAGATGTCCATCAAGGGGACTTCATTCCAATGCAGACCATTGCTTCCACTGGTCCCTCCGTTGTTCCAGAATCCCAGCAATATGGATTCCCCAACTTGAACCCAATGGGAGGTAACACTTTAAATAACTATCCTACTACTAACCTTGGATTCATGCAGGATACAGGTACCAACCATGCTATGACCAGGGAATTACAGAAACTAAAGGACATGATCTCAAGTGTTCCAGGGGTAGTCAAGCCTATCCCAGAGATTGCGGATGGAAGCCACAAGGTATCCCGTTTTGCACCACCAATTTGTGACACAGAGGTACCCAAAAGGTTCCATATCCCTACCATGAAGTTGTATGATGGCACAACGGATCCGGAGGAGCATATAGCACAATACAGGGAGAGGATGGAGATCAATCCTATCCCAGAAAAATTGAAGGAAGCATGCCTATGTAAAGGATTTGGATCTACTCTTACTGGATCAGCTCTTAAGTGGCTGCTAAGTCTTCCCCCTTACTCTATTACTTCATTTGCCAATTTAGTTAATTTATTCAATAACCAATTCTCTTGTAGTAGAAAATTTGAAAAATTAACTAGTGATTTGTACAGGATAACTCAAAATCATAACGAATCATTAAGGGATTATATAACTAAATTTAGTAAAGAATCCTTGGATATTCCCAACTTGGATATGGCTACGGCTGTTGAAGCCTTCAAAATGGGACTGCTTAAGGATTCATTATTCTATGATGATCTTGTTATGACACCATGCAGGAATTTAGATGAAGTAAGAACTCGAGCACTCAGGTTTATCCGGCTAGAGGACGACAAGAGGATCCAGGAAAGACAAGTAGGATCCTCAAAACAAGATAAGCAAGGATCCTCCTTCAAAAGCAACAAGTTCAAATCCTACCATAGAAACGAGAACAAGAATGTGCATGCTGTTGACCAAGAAGAGGATGATGAAGAATATCCTCCAATCTCAGAATATTGTTTTTCCGTTGATAATCATGAACTGATCCTTGCAATGCAGGATCTAGGTGAAAAAGCCAGATGGCCCAGGAAGAATGATAAACCATCCGGGACTAAGGATAAGTCCAAATGGTGTGCATACCATGAGGATTTCGGGCATCTAACTGAAGATTGCATAGCCTTAAGAAAAGAAATTGGATACCTGCTAAGCAAGGGGCATCTAAAAGAATTGTTGGGGAGAAAAAAGCAAAGGACCCAGGATCCTGAAAGGATCCCTGAAAAGGCTCCAGCACCTCCGGCAAACGCACAAGTAATTAACTTCATATCCGGAGGATCAGACATTTGTGGTACATCCTTTTCAGCGGCCAAAAGACATGCAAAAGAATCAAAAATGGATAATGGAGAAAGGCCTATTAGAACCTCAAGTGTCTCAGAAGGGAAGATGATAACATTTGATGAGGATGATCGCATTAACATTCAGGATCCTCACCATGATAGCTTAGTTATCACTCTCTTTATCTCTAATCATTTTGTCCGCAGGATCCTTATTGACGGAGGGAGCTCAGTGAACATTATTCAGCTTGATGTCTTGAAGAAGATGGGAATCCCAGAATCAGACATCATACCAAGATCCTCCGTGCTTGTTGGATTCAGTGGGGAAACGAAGAAAACTCTGGGGGACATCAAACTCCCAATCTACGTGGAAGGATTACATAATTACCAAAAATTTTGTGTTATTGACTGTTTATCTTGTTGCAACGTTATCCTTGGCAGGCCTTGGATACATGACATGAAAGCAGTTCCATCTACCTACCATCAATGTGTGAAGCTCCCTAGCCCATGGGGGATAATCAAGATCGACAGTGATCAGCAAGAGGCTAAGGATTGTTATACCTCATCTATGAAGCCAACCTCGAAGCCAAGGGAGCAATAGCAATTACAGTATCCTCCAAGGAATGTCTTGGAGGCAAGGGAACAAGATGTAGATGAAATCCTCTTGGATCCTAGTGATCCTGAATCAAAAATCTATATCGGATCAGGGATCCTTGGCATGATGAAAGAAGACATGATATCCTTCCTCAAAAGAAGAAAATCTACCTTTGCATGGAGACATGAAGATATGACAGGTATATCTAAGGATATTATTACTCACAAACTTGGCATTGACAGGTCTATCAAGCCAATCCATCAAAAAAGGAGGAAGTTTGCACCAGAAAGGAATGCCATTATCCAAGAAGAAGTAGAGAGACTACTTCGAGCAGGTATGATCAGAGAGGTAAAGTATCCAAAATGGTTAGCCAATGTGGTTGTTGTCCAAAAGAAAAACGGAAAGTGGAGGGTATGTGTCGATTTCACTGATTTGAATAAGGCATGTCCCAAGGATCCTTTCCCGTTACCCCACATTGACTCTATGGTGGATGCAACAGCGGGGCATGAACTGTTAACCTTTATGGATGCATCATCTGGATTCCAACAAATCCAGATGGAACCATCTGACCAAGAGGATATAGCCTTTATGACCCCAACCGGTTTGTATTGTTATATTGCCATGCCTTTTGGACTAAGAAATGCAGGTGCAACATATCAAAGGCTGGTAAATATGATGTTCAAGGATCAAATTGGAAAAACTATGGAGGTGTACATAGATGATATGGTGGTCAAGTCAAAGAAAGCTGAGGATCACCTAAAGGACTTAGAAGAAGCATTCGATATCCTTGATCATTACAACATGAAACTTAATCCTTCAAAATGCCATTTTGGTGTTAAGGCAGGAAAGTTCTTAGGATACATGGTAACCCAGAGGGGCATTGAAGCAAGCCCGGAACAAATCAAAGCATTAATAAATATCAAATCTCCTGCCAATGCCAAGGATGTTCAAAGACTGACAGGCAGGATAGCAGCTTTGAACAGGTTCATATCGAAATCCTCAGAAAAATGCAGAGAATTTTACGATATCCTAAGGAAGAATAAGAAGTTCAAATGGACTGAGAAGCATGAGAATGCTCTACAAGCCCTAAAAGAGTATATGTCCTCAGCACCAGCATTAGCAAAACCGGAAAAAGGAGATGTGTTATCCTTATATCTAGCGGTATCCTCTACCGCTGTAAGTGCTGTCCTTGTTAAGGATCACGAAGGTACACAATATCCTATCTACTATGTAAGTAAAAGTCTACTTGATGCCGAATCCAGGTACTCACACCTCGAAAAACTTATCCTTGCATTAATCATGGCATCGACTAAGTTAAGGCATTATTTTGAAACCCATACTATTGTTGTTAAAACTAATTTTCCAATTAAGAATGTCCTCAGGAAACCGGACATGTCAGGGAGAATGGCTAAGTGGGCAGTGAAGCTTAGTGCCCATGATATAAGATACGAACCAAGAACAGCCATTAAATCTCAGGCACTAGCTGACTTTGTGGCTGATTTCAGTAGTGATCTACAAAAGGAAGCAGAATTGGAGGTCCAGCAGCTAGATGAGACCAAGGATCCTTGGATCCTGCACACTGACGGATCCTCAAATATCAAAGGCACAGGGCTAGGGATCCTACTAAAATCGCCACAGGGGGACATAATACCCCACTCCATAGCCTGTGAGTTCCAAGCAACTAACAATGAGGCTGAGTATGAAGCCCTAATTGCTGGCTTACAAATCGCTAAAGATATGGGGGTAAAGTATCTTAACGTATATGTAGATTCATTATTGATCACTAATCACTTTAACGGATCCTATGCTGTTAAAGGTGAAAAACTAACCAAATATTTAGAGATAGTCAAAGAATTGGCACTCTCTTTTGTTTCTTTTAGCTTGACACAGGTACCAAGGGAGGAGAACACAGGGGCTGATGCATTGGCCAACCTAGGATCATCCTTGAAGATTCCAGAAGATATAAGTATCCCTATCATCCATATCCTGGCTCCTGCTATTGAAAATCAGGTGGCCATGGAAATAGTAGAGGATACTGCAGTAATCCCTAGTGAAGAAGCTCAACCTTATTCAGGATCATGGATCCCACCAATAATGAAATACTTGCAAAACGGAGAGATTCCGATGGGAGAAAATCCTAGAGCTTTCAGGATCAAGGTATCTCAATTCACAATCTTGAATAATGTGCTATATAAACGATCCCTTGCAGGACCATATTTAAGATGTATTGAGGATCCTGAAATTGAAGAAGTGTTGAGGGACTTCCATGAAGGAGATTGTGGAAACCACACTGGGGGCAGGGCATTATTCTCAAGGATCCTTAGAACAGGATACTACTGGCCAACCATGAAAAGGGATGCTATAGAGTATGCTAAGAGGTGTGATCCTTGCCAAAGACATAGCAATATCCTTCACCAACCAGCTGAATTACTACACCCCATACCATCCTCTTGGCCATTCATGAGATGGGGAATGGATATAGTTGGCAAGCTCCCTAAAGCACCTGGTGGAAAAGTATTTATGCTTGCCATGACTGACTATTTTTCCAAGTGGATAGAAGCTGAAGCCTTCGCTCAAGTCAGAGAAAAAGAAGTCATATCCTTCATTAAAAGAAACATTATAACTAGATTTGGCATTCCCTCTGAAATTGTATGTGATAATGGCTCCCAATTCATTGGAAGCAGAACCACTAACTTTTGTGACAGTTGGGGAATCAAGATGATAACATCAACACCAGTTCATCCACAAGCCAATGGTCAAGCAGAATCATCCAACAAGATCATCATCAACAATCTGAAGAAGAAGCTAGGATCCAAGAAAGGGAAATGGGCAGAGGAGTTACCTTATGTGCTATGGGCTGATAGGACAACTCCCAAGAATGCCACTGGTCAAACACCTTTCTCTTTAGTATTTGGGGCAGAAGCAGTGATCCCAACAGAAATGGTGATCCCAACTGCTAGAACAAGTGCTCGTGATCCTGAAGAAAATGCTACAATCCTAGCTCAGGATTTGGATACTATTGAGGAAAACAGGGATCTAGCTAGGATAAGGATGGCAAGCTACCAACAAAGAATGGCTGGTGCCTACAACAAAAATGTCAGGATAAGGAAGTTCCAAGTCGGAGATATGGTGTTGAGAAAAGCATTTCAAAATACTATCAATCCTGCTGACGGGAAGCTAGCACCAAAATGGGAAGGTCCCTACTTGATTGAAGCTGAAGCAGGAAAGGGGGCATACAGGTTGCTAACCATGGAAGGAAACTTGTTACCAAGAGCCTGGAATGCTGTTCACTTAAAGAAATATTTCATGTGAACATGATCCTTCGTGCATGTGATCCTTACATTGAAGTATCCTTGAAGGATCCCGGAGATATCAGTAATCCTTACTCTGGTAATACGCTTATCCTAAAAACTATTACATTTTCTTACTTTTTGCCTAAGGATAAGGATCATGTATCCTTCATCCTCTACTCACAAACCATTTGAGTTATGATAGTTCAGGTATCTTCAGCAAATCGTCAAAGATCTCCAAAAGCACCACAGATCCTTGGGTCCAACCCCAGTTATCCTTGGGATTATCCCCAGTTTCCGCCAGCAGCGCACGATGATCCTGGTATAGTTCACGTCTTTGGGACCAGTACCCACTTTCGGGGCTGACAACCTCATCGTACTGGCTATATTTAGGATCCTACGTATAATGGTAGACGTACCATACATCCGTTCCTAAGGTTTCTAACGTTTTCACGTTAGCTAAGGTTTTGACATTTTCATGTCACTAAGTTTGGATAGTTGCCAGAAAGGGCCATACTCCAGTTTACATACGATCCTTTGGGCTTGTCCCCAGTTATCCTTTGGGCTTGTCCCCAGTTATCCTATGGGCTTGTCCCCAGTGATCCTCTGGGATCATTCTCAGTTATCCTTTGGGCATGTCCCCAGTTACTAATTTATCTTTTACATTGGCTTAGTCCCAAGTTATATCTCACTTTTCAGGTTTTGGAAGTCTAAACACATAAGGGTCCTTAATCCTTATTAACTATCAAAGTCTTATCTATGATTGTCTTGATTGAAGGTTAGGATCCTAACGTGGATCCTCAGGTATGATTCTTGACTATTTTTGATTATACTCTTTATCCTAACCAACCCTTATACTTTGACAACCGAACCTATGATCCTTGAACTAAAACACTTTGAGAATTTTCAATATGAGGATATTTGATCTAGGATCATATCCTAAGTTATTAAACACTTTTTCAACTCTTGTTATTTTAACAAATATAACAATCGAGAAATAAGAGGATTATTGAAGGATAACAACACAAGATAAGCCAAAAAGATTAAAGTTATATTATTAAACAAAAGGATCATCAACCCATTCAAAAGATTGTCAAAATTGCCAACCCACATTTCTACCAGCAAAACGTGGCCCGTCCACATGGGTTGGCAAAGGGTGTCCATTGTCTATGCGGTCTTAGCATTTTGCAGGAAATAAAAGCGGCAGGATCACAAAGGCTTCATCCCCCAAACAGAGGATCCCTCCACCTTTTGCAATCCTACCTATTGTTCAAAGGATCCAGGATCCTTAACCCTAAGAAACTATTGTTCAGAGATTACAGACCATAGTTGTTTCAAACCATCAACAACCACAAAAAAAAAACCACTACCAAATCTAAAAAATTGGGCTCCGGCCTAGTCAACAATATCCATCATCGCCCAATCATGCAGCCTACTCCTTCGCTGCTTCGTCACCACCAGCATCTCCGCCTTGATCCTTCTCAGCACCACCACCTTCCAGCATGGGGATCTCCTCAGCCTCATCCTCGTCCTCCAGGTCTGCCAGCCTTGCCTTCCAACCTTCAACATCCCACGAGCTTTTGTCAAAGGTAGGATCCTGAGCCTCCTCGGCCATCTGAAGTTGTATCTTATACATAGCAATTGCCGCGGAGACCTTAGCATCTTGGGTGATCTCCTGCTTCTCGTTATCCATATCGATCAACCTCTGAGCAGCCTCAACCTTCATGACCCGGAGTTCCTTCTCAAGATCTCCTATCTTGAGATCCTTTAACACACCCATTTGCTGGAGATCGGCAATTTGGCTCTCCTGGTCCTCAACATGGCCAAGATAGGTCTCAATCTCGGCAAGTTTCTGCAACAGGAGAAAAAAGATAAGCTTAGGATCAGATGATCCTCAAGAAAGGCAGGATACACAAACAGGATATGCGAGACGGATAACCAACAGGGGCAGTGATCCTTACTTCATTCACGTAGTCGAGGAATTGCTGACGGAGGAGGGGAAAACCCTGGAGATCATCTGAAGCCTTCCTCTTCTTCCCTTTGCCTCGGATAGGCGCTTTAGGAGCTGATGCTGAAGGACTGGCAGCAGGAGCCTTCTTCTTTGAAGACGTGACATTGGCAAGATCACTTATCCCAAATTTGGAGGCAGATTTAACAGACCTGGCAGATTTTCCAGCACCTACACAATTCAAAAACAAGATAAGTTCCCTTGTTAAATTAAATACTTTTACATAAAACTTACTTTTTATGAGGATACTTACTTGACATTGTGGCAGATGCAGAGGATATCTCTTGAGAATCTTGGATAGTGATTTGGAAGCTTCTAACTTCAGGATCAAGCTTTTTAAAAGCTAACACTCTCTCTTTTGCAGCGGGGGTTAATTTCAGACGAGCAATGGAAATAGCTGCATAAAAGACAAAGGAAAAAAGACATCAGTGATCCTCATCATATGAGACAGGACTGATAGTGATCCTTCGAGGATCCTCTACCCTACCATGAGTGGCCCATTCCTTGGGCAAATCCTTCCCATCCGGGATGGAATCCCTCTTAACAAAGAAAAACCGACGTTTCCAGTTGGTATCATTCTTAGTAACTTTGAAGATTGGGTGATCCTCCCCAGCTTTCCGTTTCAACAAATATCGGTGAGAACCGAAGGTGGTGAGATCGTAAAACTCAGCTAACTCCGCCATCCCCAGATCAATCCCTTCCTGCTTGATAATCCTCTCGAAGGTATAAAGAACCCTCCAGATCATCGGCATAGCTTGGATGTAAGAGATGCCGGTCAAGGAAAAGAAAGACTGGGTAAAGTCTGGAAAAGGATACGAGTACCCTATAGCAAACGGGGTAGCAGGAAAAGCCACCCAGACATCCGAGACAAAGTCGCTCAAAGCAGTAGGATCAAAGGATTTAAAAACGGCATTCGCCGGAAAGCAATGACGAATTTTGTCCACGTGAGCATCACTAAAGCAACACCTCTCCGTAGGAGAATCCTTGATAATCCCCTGGCTTTTTAAAGGACTATCCTTCTTAGAATCCTTGTGTGGAGAATTCCGGAGCAACATGTTTATGACGAGACGGAAACAGAGTAGAAGCAAAAAACAGAGCAAAGAGAAGGAAGAAGGGAAAGAGAGAAGGAGAGGATACCTGATCAAGTCTTCGGTAGCGATTATAAAGGGAAGATATCTCGAATTTAAATGCAGAGTGATCCTAACCCTATCTCCTATTTATAATGATGATTTGCAGGGATTGTCACATCTGTGACGTAATTATCACAACGGCTAGTCCATGTGTAACGGCTAGTTATTCGGAATCGCCCGTTAGAGATAAGATCAAAACAAAATATAACTCGTCTATTTACAATTAACTCCTTATATTTTGGGGGCAATTGTTAGGGCTGGATTTTTATCATATGTGATCCTTACACGTGATCCTAACCAGTGATCCTTGTTTCTTTGACAGACAGTGATCCTCAGCAGGACTTCAGGATCAGGATCATAGACCATTGGAAGGATCCTCATGCTAATAGTTACCTTCGTGTAATACAACACTATTTTGCAGGAACATCCAGCAGGATATGCTCTTAACATCATGATCCAGGGACGCGTCTTCACAATTATGGCAAGAGCTTAATTGAAGAAAGACGTTGCACAGGATATGGAAACATGGCTTGATTCATGGGCAGCAATTTAGGCTAGATTGTCTTTATTTCTAAAGGGGTAATGAGCTGATAATTAGTCATTTTACCTAAAATAAGTCACTTACACTTGTATAAATACCCCTCTTCCTCATTCGGAAGAACACACACGACGACACACGACATACGACACAACTCTCAAACACTTAGACACTCAGTGATCCTTGTACTCAGCTCATTATCATCCAAAGTTGTAATCATATTTTTGTTATATTGAAGTTGGTGATCGGTAGTTGCCATCACCCGAGGTTTTTTATGCCGGAGATCATTCATTGATCAAGGGCTTTTTCCTCGTATAAATCATCGTGTCTTTGCATCTTTATCACAGAAGTGATCCTTTACTTTCATAGTTAACCAAGCATCATACCCCGATTTCATAAAGTTTGGTTACATTATCCTTGTGTGATTTTTGACCAAAACAGGATCATCGTGCGCTACAGGCGGAAACTGGGGACAAGCCCAAGGATAACTGGGGTTGAACCCAAGGATCTGAGATGCTTTTGAAGATTCTTAATGATATGCTGAGGATACCTGGACTATCAGAACTTAAATTCTCGTGAGAAGAGGATGAAGGATGCATGATCCTTATCCTTAGGTAAAAATAAGAAAATGAAATAGTTTAGGATCAGGATTTTACCAGAGTAAAGATCATTGACATCGCTGGGATCCTTCGAGGATGCTTTCAATGTAAGGATCATATGTGCTAGGAGGATCCTGTTCACATGAAATATTTCTTTAAGTGAACAGCATTCCAGGCTCTAGGTAACAAATTTCCTTCCATGGTTAGCAATCTATATGCCCCTTTTCCTGCTTCAGCTTCAATCAAGTAAGGGCCTTCCCACTTTGGTGCTAACTTCCCGTCAGCAGGATTGATGGTATTTTGGAATGCTTTTCTCAATACCATATCCCCCACTTGGAATTTCCTTATTCTGACATTTTTGTTGTAAGCACCAGCCATTCTTTGTTGGTAGCTAGCCATCCTTATCCTAGCCAGATCCCTGATTTCTTCAATAGTATCCAAATCCTGAGCCAAGTTTGCAGCATTCTCTTCAGGATCACGGGTACTTGTTCTAGCAGTTGGAACCACCATTTCTGTTGGGATCACTGCTTCTGCCCCAAACACCAAAGAGAAGGGTGTTTGACCAGTAGCATTCTTGGGAGTTGTCCTGTCAGCCCAAAGCACATAAGGCAATTCTTCTGCCCATTTCCCCTTCTTGGATCCAAGTTTCTTCTTAAGATTGTTGATGATGATCTTGTTGGATGATTCTGCTTGGCCATTGGCTTGTGGGTGGACTGGTGTTGATGTTATCATCTTAATCCCCCAACTGTCACAAAAGTTAGTAGTCCTGCTCTCAATAAATTGGGAACCATTATCACATACAATTTCAGAAGGAATGCCAAATCTAGTTATAATGTTTCTTTTAATAAAGGATATCACTTCCTTTTCTCTGACTTGGGCAAAGGCTTCGGCCTCTATCCACTTGGAGAAGTAGTCAGTCATGGCAAGCATGAATACTTTTCCACCAGGTGCCTTAGGGAGCTTGCCAACTATATCCATCCCCCGTCTCATGAATGGCCAAGAGGATGGTATAGGATGTAGAAATTCAGCCGGCTGATGAAGGATATTGCTGTGTTTTTGACAAGGATCACACTTCTTAGCATACTCCACAGCATCCCTCTTCATAGTTGGCCAGTAGTATCCTGTCCTAAGGATCCTTGAGAACAATGCCCTGCCCCTAGTGTGGTTTCCACATTCTCCTTCATGGAAGTCTTTTAATACTTCTTGAATTTCAGGATCCTCGATACATCTTAAATATGGTCCTGCAAGAGATCGCTTATATAGCACATTATTCAAGATTGTGAATTGAGATACCTTAATCCTGAAAGCCCTAGGATTTTCTCCCATAGGAATCTCCCCGTGTTGTAAGTATCTCATGATTGGTGAGATCCATGATCCTGAATAAGATTGAGTCTCCTCACTAGGGATCATTGCAGTATCCTCTTCTATTTCCATGGCCACCTGATTTTCAATAGCAGGAGCTAGGATATGGATGATGGGGATACTTATATCCTCAGGGATCTTCAAAGATGATCCTAGATTGGCCAATGCATCAGCTTCTGTATTTTCCTCCCTTGGTACCTGTGTCAAACTGAAAGAAACAAAGGAGAGTGCCAATTCTTTGACTATCTCTAAATATTTGGTTAGTTTTTCACCTTTCACAGCATAGGATCCATTAAAGTGATTAGTGATCAATAATGAATCTACGTATACTTCAAGATACCTGACCCCCATATGCTTAGCAATTTGCAAACCAGCAATTAAGGCTTCATATTCAGCCTCATTGTTAGTTTCTTGGAACTCACAAGCTATGGAGTGGGGTATTATGTCCCCCTGTGGCGATTTTAGTAGTATGCCAAGCCTTGTGCCTTTGACATTTGAGGATCCATCAGTATGTAGTATCCAAGGATCCTTGGTCTCATCCAGCTGCTGGACCTCCAATTCGGCTTCCTTTTGTAGATCACTACTGAAATCTGCCACAAAGTCTGCTAATGCTGGAGATTTGATGGCTGTTCTAGGCTCATATCTTATATCATGGGTGTTAGGGCTGGATTTTTATTATACGTGATCCTTACACGTGATCCTAACCAGTGATCCTTGTTTCTTTGGCAGACAGTGATCCTCAGGAGGACTTCAGGATCAGGATCATGGACCATTACAGGATCCTCATGCTAACAGTTACCTTCGTTTAATACAATGATATTTTGCAGGAACATCTAGCAGGATACGCTCTTAGCATCATAATCAAGGGACGCGTCTTCACAATTATAGCACGAGCTAAATCAGAGATAGACGTTGCAAAGGATATGGAAACTTAGCTTGATTTAAGGGCGGCAATTTAGGCTAGATTGTTTATGTTTCTAAAGGGGTAATGAGCTGATTATTAGTCTTTTTACCTAAAATAGGTCACCTACACTTGTATAAATACCACTCTTCCTCATTTGGAAGGACACACGACAACACACAACACAATTCTCACACGCTTAGACACTCGAAACTATAGTGATCCTTGTACTCAGCTCATTATCATCCGAAGTTGTAACTATATTTTTCTTATATTGAAGTTGGTGATCGGTAGTTGCCATCACCCGAGGTTTTTTATGCCGGAGATCATACATTGATCAAGGGCTTTTTCCTCGTATAAATCATTGTGTCTTTGCATATTTCTCATAAAAGTGATCCTTTACTTTTATAATTAACCAAGCATCATACCCCGTTTACATAAAGTTTGGTTACATTATCCTTGTGTGATTTTTGACCAAAACAGTTTGGCGCCCACCGTGGGGCAATTGGTGCTTCATTCATAAGAAAACCTTTTGTTCGAAATCATTTCAAAGAATTACATGGCTTCATCATTGAAAAACATGTCCACGGCAATGTCTGCAGTCACCTCGTCCCAGAACATTCTGCCTCCACCACCGGCAGGATCCCAGAAGAACGCTGAGAAGAGACAAACTCCTACTAATTCTAAAACTCCATCTCCTTCTGCTATGAATTCTTATATTCCCAGTACTAGTGATGTATTTACTTTGATTTTGCAGATGAAGGATCGTATGCAGCGGCAGGATGAAACTAATGAAAGGATCCTCAGGGAAATTGGAGATCTCAAAAGACAAAAGAAAACGGCAGAGGATCATTCCCCACTGATGCCCAAATCCTTGAGCTTTGATACTCCAATGATTACTTCTCAGCCATCAGGAATTCCAGACGTGCAAATTATGGGAGAATCAAGAGGATTGCACCTCGGATCGACAGCAATGACTCAGGCATCAGGCTCACACTTTCAGCCGGCAGGGTCCTATCCCCAGCATATGGGATCCTTCATGAATTCGGGAGCCTATCCGGGAGCACAGCAGTTTCAAGGATCCTACTTTATTCCAGGATCATCCCAGGTTCAAGGATCCTCCTTCGTTCAAGGATCATCCCAGGTTCAAGGATCCTCCTTCGTTCCAGGATCATCCCAGGTTCAAGGATCCTCCTTCGTTCCAGGATCATCCCAGATACCAGGATCCTTCCAAATACCAGGATCCTTCCAAATGCCAGGATCCCTAAAAAGTTTGCAAACAGGAAGTCTAGATGTCCATCAAGGGGACTTCATTCCAATGCAGACCATTGCTTCCACTGGTCCCTCCATTATCCCCGAATCCCAACAATATGGATTCACTAACTTGAACTCAATGGGAGGTAACACTTTAAATAATCATCTTACTACTAACCATGGATTCATGCAGGATATAGGTGTCAATCATGCTATGGCCAGAGAATTGCAGAAGCTAAAAGATATGATCTCAAGTGTTCCAGGGGTAGTCAAGCCTATCCCAGAGACTGCAGATGGAAGCCACAAGGTATCTCGCTTTGCACCACCAATTTGTGATGCAGAGGTACCCAAAAGGTTCCATATCCCTACTATGAAGCTGTATGATGGTACAACGGATCCAGAGGAGCACATAGCACAATACAGGGAGAGGATGGAGATCAATCCTATCCCAGAAAAGCTGAAGGAAGCATGCCTATGTAAAGGATTTGGATCCACTCTTACTGGATCAGCTCTTAAGTGGCTGCTAAGTCTTCCCCCTTACTCTATTACTTCATTTGCTAATTTAGTTAATTTATTCAATAACCAATTCTCTTGTAGTAGAAAATTTGAAAGATTAACCAGTGATTTATATAGGGTAACCCAAGGTAATAATGAATCATTAAGGGATTACATAACTAAATTTAGTAAAGAATCCTTGGACATTCCCAACCTGGATATGGCTACGGCTGTTGAAGCCTTCAAAATGGGACTGCTTAAGGATTCATTATTCTATGATGATCTTGTTATGACACCATGCAGGAATTTAGATGAAGTAAGAACTCGGGCACTCAGGTTCATCCGGCTAGAGGATGACAAGAGGATCCAGGAGAGACAAGTAGGATCCTCAAAACAGGAGAAGCAAGGATCCTCCTTCAAGAACAACAAATTCAAATCCTACCATAGATATGAGAACCAGAATGTGCACGCTGTTGACCAAGAAGAGGATGATGAGGATTATCCTCCAATCTCAGAATATTGTTTTCCCGTTGATAATCATGAACTAATCCTTGCAATGCAGAATCTAGGTGAAAAAGCTAGGTGGCCCAGGAAGAATGATAAACCATTATGCAAACTCAAATAAATCTATATAAATCATTAAAATTAAAAAAAAACATTTAGCAAAATGAGAAAAAAATTAGCATTTGAAGTATGTAATAGTGAATGTTCATCAAGTGTGCATACCATGAGGATTTCGGGCATCTAACTGAAGAATGCATAGCTTTAAGAAAAGAGATTGGATATCTATTAAGCAAGGGGCACCTAAAAGAACTGTTGGGAAGAAAAAAGCAAAGGACTCAGGATCCTGAAAGGATCCCTGAAAAGGCTCCAGCACCTCCGGCAAATGCACAAGTGATCAACTTTATTTCCTGAGGATCAGACATCTGTGGTACATCCTTCTCGGCGGCCAAAAGGCATGCAAAGGAGTCAAAAATGGATAATGGAGAAAGACCTATTAGAACATCAAGTGTCTCAGAGGGGAAGATGATAATGTTTGATGAGGATGATCGCATTAACATTCAGGATCCTCATCATGATAGTTTAGTTATTACTCTCTTTATCTCTAACCATTTTGTCCGCAGAATCCTTATCGATGGAGGAAGCTCAGTAAACATTATCCAGCTTGATGTTTTGAAGAAAATGGGTATCCCAGAATCAGACATCACACCAAGATCCTCCGTGCTTGTAGGATTCAGTGGAGAAACGAAGAAAACTCTGGGGGACATCAAACTCCCAATCTACGTGGAAGGATTACATAATTATCAAAAATTTTGCGTTATTGATTGTTTATCTTGTTGCAATGTTATCCTTGGCAGGCCCTGGATACATGATATGAAAGCAGTCCCATCCACCTACCATCAATGTGTGAAGCTCCCTAGCCCATGGGGAATAATCAAGATCGACAGTGATCAGCAGGAGGCTAAGGATTGTTATACCTCATCCATGAAGCCAACCTCGAAGCCAAGGGAGCAATAGCAATTACAGTATCCTCCGAGGAATGTCTTGGAGGCAAGGGAACAAGATGTGGACGAAATCCTCTTGGATCCTAGTGATCCTGAATCAAAAATCTATATCGGATCAGGGATCCTTGGCAAGATGAAAGAAGACTTAATATCCTTCCTCAAAAGAAGAAAATCTACCTTTGCTTGGAAACATGAAGATATGACAGGTATATCTAAGGATATTACTACTCACAAACTTGGCATTGACAGGTCTATCAAACCAATCCATCAAAAAAGGAGGAAGTTTGCACCGGAAAGGAATGCCATTATCCAAGAAGAGGTAGAGAGACTACTTCGAGCAGGTATGATCAGAGAGGTAAAATATCCAAAATGGTTAGCCAATGTGGTCGTTGTCCAAAAGAAAAACGGAAAGTGGAGGGTATGTGTCGATTTCACTGATTTAAATAAGGCATGTCCCAAGGATCCTTTCCCATTACCCCACATTGACTCCATGGTGGATGCAACAGCGGGGCATGAACTGTTAACCTTTATGGATGCATCATCTGGATTCCAACAAATTCAGATGGAACCATCTGACCAAGAGGATACAGCCTTTATGACCCCAACAGGTTTGTATTGTTATATTGCCATGCCTTTTGGATTAAGAAATGCAGGTCCAACATATCAAAGGCTGGTGAATTTGATGTTCAAAGATCAAATTGGACAAACTATGGAAGTATACATAGATGATATGGTAGTCAAATCAAAGAAAGCTGAGGATCACCTAAGGGATTTGGAGGAAGCATTTGATATCCTTGATAATTATAACATGAAGCTTAATCCTTCAAAGTGCCACTTTGGTGTTAAGGCAGGTAAATTCCTAGGATATATGGTAACTCAGAGGGGCATTGAGGCAAGTCCGGAGCAAATTAAAGCACTAGTAAACATCAAGTCCCCTGCCAATGCTAAGGATGTGCAAAGGCTAACAGGCAGGATAGCAGCTCTGAACAGGTTCATATCAAAATCCTCAGAAAAATGTAAAGAATTTTACGATATCCTAAGGAAGAACAAGAAGTTTGAATGGACTGAGAAACATGAGAATGCTTTACAAGCCCTTAAAGAATATATGTCCTCAGCACCAGCATTATCAAAACCCGAAAAAGGAGATGTGTTATCCTTATATTTGGCGGTATCCTCAACCGCTGTAAGCGCTGTCCTTGTTAAGGATCATGAAGGTACACAATATCCTATCTACTATGTAAGTAAGAGTTTACTTGATGCCGAATCCAGGTACTCACACCTCGAAAAACTTATCCTTGCATTAATCATGGCATCAACTAAGTTAAGGCATTATTTTGAAACCCATACTATTGTTGTTAAAACTAACTTTCCAATTAAGAATGTCCTCAGGAAACCAGAGATGTCAGGAAGAATGGCTAAGTGGGCAGTAAAGCTTAGTGCCCATGATATAAGATATGAGCCAAGAACAGCCATTAAATCCCAAGCACTAGCTGACTTTGTGGCTGATTTCAGTAGTGATCTACAAAAAGAAGCAGAATTGGAAGTCCAACAGCTGGATGAGACCAAGGATCCCTGGATACTACACACTGATGGATCCTCAAATGTCAAGGGCACAGGGCTCGGGATACTACTAAAATCGCCACAGGGGGACATAATACCCCACTCCATAGCCTGTGAG
This sequence comes from Helianthus annuus, assembly GCF_002127325.2. Taxonomy (NCBI): domain Eukaryota; kingdom Viridiplantae; phylum Streptophyta; class Magnoliopsida; order Asterales; family Asteraceae; genus Helianthus; species Helianthus annuus. The sequence goes on from NC_035439.2 coordinate 70,037,566, forward strand.
TTCCAAGCAACTAACAATGAGGCTGAGTATGAAGCCTTAATTGCTGGCTTGCAAATTGCTAAGGATATGGGGGTGAAATATCTTAAAGTATATGTAGACTCATTATTGATCACCAATCACTTTAATGGATCCTATGCTGTTAAAGGTGAAAAACTAACCAAATATTTAGAGATAGTCAAAGAATTGGCACTCTCTTTTGTTTCTTTCAGCTTAACACAGGTACCAAGGAGGATAACACGGAAGCTGATGCATTGGCCAACTTAGGATCATCCTTAAAAATTCCAGAAGACATAAGTATCCCTATCATCCATATCCTTAGGCCTTAAACGAACCGAACGTTTGAACTGTTCATGAACTTGTTCGGCGGGAAGTTCGTTTATCGTTTATTTAATAAATGAACGAACACGAACATAAAAGTTTGTTCGTTTAATTAAATGAACGAACATGAACACACCTTGTGTTCGTTCATTTATGTTCATGAACATTCGTTCATTTATGTTCGTGAACGTTCGCTTATTTACGTTTGTTTATGTTCGTTTAATTTTTAGTAAATACATAAATAGTTATATTTATATAAATATTAGGTTTTCTAACTACTTATATAAATATAATTCATTAGTATATCTATGAACCCTAATTTAGATGTGTTTTCGGATGAACTGTAATATGTTAGACTTGTTGTTCAATCATGCTAATTTATGTTTGTTTCTGTTTATTCAAATACATTCACTTAAATTTTTTTGTTTATGTTCGTTTGTGTTCGTTAATGTTCGTGAACTGTTCGTTTAAGCTTTAAACGAACGGACATAAACGAACACGAACATGCTCGATTTCTTAATGAACGAACACGAACAAAAAAATGTGTTCGATTATATGTTCGTGTTCGTGTTCATGTTCGGTTAAAGTTAAATGAACGAACATGAACATGCCTGTGTTCGTGTTCGTTCGGTTCGTTTACAGGCCTACATATCCTGGCTCCTGCTATTGAAAATCAAGTGGCCTTGGAAATAGAAGAGGATACTGCAGTAATCCCTAGTGAAGAAGCTCAATCTTATGCAGGATCATGGGTCTCACCAATCATGAAATACTTGCAACACGGAGAGATTCCGATGGGAGAAAATCCTAGAGCTTTCAGGATCAAGGTATCTCAATTTACAATCTTAAATAATGTGCTATATAAACGATCCCTTGCAGGACCATATTTAAGATGTATTGAGGATCCTGAAATTGAAGAAGTGTTGAGAGACTTCCATGAAGGAGATTGTGGAAACCACACTGGGGGCAGGGCATTATTCTCAAGGATCCTTAGAACAGGATACCACTGGCCAACCATGAAAAGGGATGCTGTAGAATATGCTAGGAAATGTGATCCTTGTCAAAGACACAGCAATATCCTTCATCAACCAGCTGAATTGCTACACCCCATACCATCCTCTTGGCCATTCATGAGATGGGGAATGGATATAGTTGGCAAGCTCCCTAAAGCACCTGGTGGAAAAGTATTTATGCTTGCCATGACTGACTACTTCTCTAAGTGGATAGAGGCTGAAGCTTTTGCTCAAGTCAGAGAAAAAGAAGTTATATCCTTTATCAAAAGAAACATTATAACTAGATTTGGCATTCCCTCTGAAATTGTATGTGATAATGGTTCCCAATTCATTGGAAGCAGAACTACTAACTTTTGTGACAGTTGGGGAATCAAGGTGATAACATCAACACCAGTTCATCCACAGGCTAATGGCCAAGCAGAATCATCCAACAAGATCATCATCAACAATCTGAAGAAGAAGCTGGGATCCAAGAAAGGAAAATGGGCAGAGGAGTTACCTTATGTGCTATGGGCTGATAGAACAACTCCCAAGAATGCCACTGGTCAAACACCTTTTTCTTTAGTATTTGGGGCAGAAGCAGTGATCCCAACAGAGATGGTGATCCCAACTGCTAGAACAAGTGCTCGTGATCCTGAAGAAAATGCTACAATCCTGGCTCAGGATTTGGATACTATTGAGGAAATCAGGGATCTGGCTAGGATAAGGATGGCAAGCTACCAACAAAGAATGGCTGGTGCTTACAACAAAAATGTTAGGATAAGGAAGTTCCAAGTCGGAGATATGGTGTTGAGAAAAACATTCCAAAACACTATTAATCCTGCCGACGGGAAGTTAGCACCAAAGTGGGAAGGCCCTTACTTGATTGAAGCTGAAGCAGGAAAGGGGGCATACAGATTGCTAACTGTGGAAGGAAACTTGTTACCAAGAGCCTGGAATGCTGTTCACTTAAAGAGATACTTTATGTGAACATGATCCTTCAAGCATGTGATCCTTACGTTGAAGTATCATCAAAGAATCCCGGTGATGTCAGTGATCCTTACTCTGGTAATGTCCTTATCTTAAAACTATTACATTTCCTTACTTTTTACCAAAGGATAAGGATCCTGTATCCTTCATCCTCTTCTCACAAACCATTTGAGTTATGATAGTTCAGGTATCTACAGCATATCGTCAAAGATCTTCAAAAGCAACGCAGATCCTTGGGTCTAACCCCAGTTATCCTTGGGATTATCCCCAGTTTCCGCCAGCAGCGCACGATGATCCTGATATAGTTCACGTCTTTGGGACCAGTACCCACTTCCGGGGCTGACAACCTCATCGTACTGGCTATACCCAGGATCCTACGTATAATGGTAGACGTACCATACATCCGTTCATAAGGTTTCTAACGTTTTCACGTTAGCTAAGGTTTTGACATTTTCATGTCACTAAGTTTGGATAGTCGCCAGTAAGGGCCATACTCCAGTTTACATACGATCCTTTGGGCTTGTCCCCAGTTATCCTTTGGGCTTGTCCCCAGTGATCCTTTGGGATCATCCCCAGTGATCCTATGGGCTTGTCCCCAGTTATCCTTTGGGCTTGTCCCCAGTTACTAACTTATCTTTTATATTGGCTTAGTCCCAAGTTATATTCCATTTTTTCAGGTTTTCGAAGTTAAACAATTAAGGATCCTTAATCCTTATTATCCATTAAAGTCTTACTTATGGTTATCCCGATTAAAGGTTAGGATCCTAACTTGGATCCTCAGGTATGATCCTTAACTATTTTTAATTTCATTATTCATTTGAATAACCTTTAGACCTTGACAACTGAACCTATGATCCTTAAAATAAACTACCTTGAAAATTTTCGATTATAGGATATTTGATCCAGGATCATATCCTAAATTTCTTAAACATGGTTTGCTCAACTCTCGTTACTCTAACAAATATGTTTCTAAAACAAACTGGAAAATAAGAAGATAAATAAAGGATAACAACACGAGATAAGCCAGAAAGATTAAAAGTTATATTATTAACAAAAGGATCTTAAACCCTTTCAAAAAGTTGTCAAAATTGCCAACCCACATTTCTACCAGCAAAACGTGGCCCGTCCACATGGGTTGGCAAAGGGTGTCCATTGTCTATGCGGTCTTAGCAGGTGCAGGAAATTAAAGGCGGCAGGATCACAAAGGCTTCATCCCCCAAACAGAGGATCCCTCCACCATTTGCGATCCTACCTATTGTTCAAAGGATCCAGGATCCTTAACCCTAAAAACTATTGTTCAAGGTTACAAACCATAATTGTTTCAAACATCACAACCACAAAAAAAAAAAAAAAAAAAAAAAAAAAACCACTACCAAACTCAAAAAATTGGGCTCCGGCCTAGTCTCGAAATATCCATCATCGCCCAATCCAGCAGCTCACACCTTTGCTGCTCCATCACCACCAGCTTCTCCACCCTGATCCTTGTCAGCATCACCGCCCTCCAGCATTGGGATCTCCTCTGCTTCGTCCTCATCCTCCAGCTCTGCCAATCTTGCCTTCCAACCCTCCACGACCCATGAGCTCTTGTCAAAGGCAGGATCTTGAGCCTCTGCAGCCATTTGTAGTTGTATCTTGTACATAGCAGTTGCGGCAGAGACCTTGGCATCCTGGATGATCTCCTGCTTCTCGCCATCCATGTCAATTAGCCTTTGAGCAGCCTCATCCTTTGTAGCCCGGAGTTCCTTCTCAAGATCGGCTATCTTGAGATCCTTTAACACGCCCATTTGTTGGAGGTCGGCGATTTGGCTCTCCTGATCCTCGACGTGGCCAAGGTAGGTCTCAATCTCAGCAAGTTTCTGCAAAAGAGAAAAAAGGTAAATTCAGGATCAGGTGATCCTCAAAAAAGCAGGATATACAGGCAGAATATACAAGCAGGATATTCGAGAAGGATAACCAACAGGGGCAATGATCCTTACCTCATTGACATAGTCTAGGAACTGTTGGCGGATCCGGGGAAATCCTTGGAGATCCTCAGAAGTCTTCCTCTTCTTCCCCTTACCTCTAACAGGTGCTTTAGGAGCCGAAGCAGAGGGACTGGCAACAGAAGCCTTCTTTCGTGAAGACTTGACGTTGGCAAGTTCATCAATCCCGAACTTGGATGCAGACTTGGCAGACTTAGCAGGTTTCCCAGCGCCTACACAACCAAAACAAGATAAGTTCCCTTACTAACTAAACAGTCTTACATATAACTTATTTTTTAATAAGGATACTTACTTCACATAGTGGCAGATGCGGAGGATACTTCTTGAGAATCTTGGACGGTGACTTGAAAACTTCTGATTTCAGGATCAAGCTTCTTGAAAGCAAGGACCCTCTCTCTGGCAGCAGGGGTTAACTTGAGATGAGCAATGGAGACAGCTGCACAATAAACAAAAAATAAGACATTAGCGATCCTCATCATAAGAGACCAGTCTGATGGTGATCCTTCCAGGATCCTCTATCCTACCATGGGTGGCCCACTCCTTGGGCAGATCATTCCCATCAGGGAGGGAATCCCTTCTCACAAAGAAGAAACGACGCTTCCAGTTTGTGTCATTTTTGGTAACTTTCAAAACAGGGTGATCCTCCCCGGCCTTCCGTTTCAGCAAATATCGATGAGAACCAAACGTGGTAAGATCATAAAGCTCGGCCAGCTCTGCCATCCCTAAATCAATCCCCTCCTGCTCGATGATCCTCTCGAAGGTATACAAGACCCTCCAGATCATCGGCATAGCTTGGATATAAGATATGCCGGTCAGAGAAAAGAAAGATTGGGTGAAGGCCGGAAAAGGATACGAATATCCTATGGTAAATGGAGTTACATGAAAGATCACCCAGGTGTCTGAAACAAAGTCACTCAAAGCAGTGGATGTGAAGGATTTGAAAACAGCATCCGCCGGAAAGCAATGACGAATCCTATCTACGTGAGCATCGGTAAAGCAACATCTCTCCGTAGGAGAGTCCTTAATGATCCCTTGGCTTTTCAGGGGACTGCTCTTCTCGTGATCCTTATGGGGAGAGTTTCGGAGCAACATCCTCACAGCAGAATAAAAACAGGGGAGCAGAAAAACAGAGCAAGAGAAGGAAGAATGAAAAGAGAAGAAAAGAGAATACCTGATCGATCTTCGGAAGCGATTATAAAGGGAAGATATCTCGAATTTAAATACAGAGTGATCCCAACCCTATCTCCTATTTATAATCATGATTTGCAGGGATTGTCACATCTATGACATAAGGGTTGCAACGGCTAGTTCGATATTAACGGCTAGTTATCCGAGTCATTCGTTGCAGATAAGATCAAAGCAAAATATAACTCGTTTATTTACAATAAACTCCTTATATTTTGGGGGCAATTGTTAGGGCTGGATTTTTATTATACGTGATCCTTACACGTGATCCTAACCAGTGATCCTTGTTTCTTTGGCAGACAGTGATCCTCAGGAGGACTTCAGGATCAGGATCATGGACCATTACAGGATCCTCATGCTAACAGTTACCTTCGTTTAATACAATGATATTTTGCAGGAACATCTAGCAGGATACGCTCTTAGCATCATAATCAAGGGACGCGTCTTCACAATTATAGCACGAGCTAAATCAGAGATAGACGTTGCAAAGGATATGGAAACTTAGCTTGATTTAAGGGCGGCAATTTAGGCTAGATTGTTTATGTTTCTAAAGGGGTAATGAGCTGATTATTAGTCTTTTTACCTAAAATAGGTCACCTACACTTGTATAAATACCACTCTTCCTCATTTGGAAGGACACACGACAACACACAACACAATTCTCACACGCTTAGACACTCGAAACTATAGTGATCCTTGTACTCAGCTCATTATCATCCGAAGTTGTAACTATATTTTTCTTATATTGAAGTTGGTGATCGGTAGTTGCCATCACCCGAGGTTTTTTATGCCGGAGATCATACATTGATCAAGGGCTTTTTCCTCGTATAAATCATTGTGTCTTTGCATATTTCTCATAAAAGGGATCCTTTACTTTTATAATTAACCAAGCATCATACCCCGTTTACATAAAGTTTGGTTACATTATCCTTGTGTGATTTTTGACCAAAACAATGGGCACTAAGCTTTACTGCCCACTTAGCCATCCTTCCGGACATCTCTAGTTTCCTGAGGACATTCTTGATTGGAAAATTAGTTCTAACAACAATAGCATGGGTTTCAAAATAATGTCTTAGCTTAGTAGATGCCATAATTAATGCAAGAATAAGTTTTTCAAGGTGTGAGTACCTGGATTCAGCATCAAGTAAACTCTTACTTACATAATAGACAGGATATTGTGTACCTTCATGATCCTTAACAAGGACTGCACTTACAGCTGTTGAGGATACCGCCAGGTATAAGGATAACACATCTCTTTTTCCGGGTTTCATCAATGCTGGAGCTGAGGACATGTATTCTTTGAGGGCTTGTAAAGCATTCTCATGTTTTTCAGTCCACTCAAATTTCTTGTTCTTTCTTAGGATATCATAGAATTCTTTACATCTTTCTGAGGATTTGGATATGAACCTATTTAGAGCTGCTATCCTGCCTGTTAGCCTTTGCACATCCTTAGCGTTGGCAGGGGATTTGATATTCACCTGTTAGGGCTGGATTTTTATAATACATGATCCTTACATGTGATCCTAACCAGTGATCCTTGTTTCTTTGGCAGATAGTGATCCTCAGCAGAGTTCCAGGATCAGGATCACGGACCATCATAGGGATCTTCATGCTAACAGTTGCTTTCATTGAACTTAATGTCATTTTGCAGGAATGTCTAGCAGGATCCGCTCTTAGCATCACAATCAAGGGACGCGTCTTTACAACTTTGGCATATGCTTAATCAGAGATGAACGTTGTGAAGGATATGGAAACTTGGCATGATTTAAGGGCGATAATTTAGGCTAGATTTACTTTTATTTCTAAAGGGGTAATGAGCTGATTATTAGTTTGTTTACCTAAAATAGGCCACTCACACTTGTATATATAACACTCTTCCCCATTCGGAAGACACACAACACAATTCTCACACGCTTAGACACTCGAAACTATAGTGATCCTTGTACTCAGCTCATTATCATCCGAAGTTGTAACCATTTTTCTTATATTGAAGTTTGGTGATCGGTAGTTGCCATCACCCGAGGTTTTTTATGCCGGAGATCATACATTGATCAAGGGCTTTTTCCTCGTATAAATCCTCGTGTCACTTGCATATTTCTAACTAAAGTGATCCTTTACTTTTTCAACTAAACAAGCATCATTCCCCGTTTACATAGAGTTTGGTTGTATTATCCTTGTGTGATTTTTGACCAAAACAGTTTGGCGCCCACCGTGGGGCAATTGGTGCTTCATTCATAAGAAAACTTTCTGTTCGAAATCATTTCAAAAGAGTTACATGGCTTCATCATTGAAGAATGCATCCACGGAAATGTCCGCAGTCACCTCGTCTCAGAACACTCTGCCTCCTCCACCGGCAGGATCTCAGAAAAATGCTGAGAAGAGACCAACTCCTACTTTCTCTAAACCTCCATCTTCTTCTGCTATGAATTCTTCTGCTCCCAGTACTAGTGATATATTTACTTTGATTTTGCAGATGAAGGATCGTATGCAGCGGCAGGATGAAACTAATGACAGGATCCTCAGGGAAATTGGAGATCTCAAAAGACAAAAGAAAGCGGCAGAGGATCATTCCCCACTGATGCCTAAATATTTGAGCTTTGATACTCCAATGATCACTTCTCAGCCATCGGGAGTCCCAGACGTTCAAATTGTGGGAGAATCAAAAGGACTGCACCTCGGATCGGCAGCAATGACTCAGGCATCAGGCTCACATTTTCAGCCAGCAGGATCCTATCCTCAGCATATGGGATCCTTCATGAATTCAGGAGCCTACCCGGGAGCACACCAGTTTCAAGGATCCTACTTTGTTCCAGGATCATCCCAGGTTCAAGGATCCTCCTTTGCTCCAGGATCATCCCAGGTTCAAGGATCATTCTTTGTTCCAGCATCATCCCAGGTCCAAGGATCCTCCTTCGTTCCGGGATCGTCTCAGATACCAGGATCCTTCCAGATGCCAGGATCCCTAAAGAGTTTGCAAACAGGACATCTAGATGTCCATCAAGGGGACTTCATTCCAATGCAGACCATTGCTTCCACTGGTCCCTCCATCATCCCAGAATCCCAGCAATTTGGATTCACACCTAGTGTTCCTAACTGGAACCCAATGGGAGGTAACACTTTAAATAATTATCCTACCACTAACCATGGACTCATGCAGGATACAGGTATCAATCATGCTATGGCCAGGGAGTTGCAGAAGCTGAAGGATATGATCTCAAGTGTTCCAGGGGTAGTCAAGCCTATCCCGGAGATTGCAGACGGAAGCCATAAGGTATCTCGTTTTGCACCACCAATTTGTGATGCAGAAGTACCCAAAAGGTTCCATATCCCTACTATGAAGCTGTATGATGGTACAACGGATCCAGAGGAACACATAGCACAATACAGGGAAAGGATGGAGATCAATCCAATTCCAGAAAAGCTAAAGGAAGCATGCCTATGCAAAGGATTTGGATCCACTCTTACTGGATCAGCTCTTAAATGGCTGCTAAGTCTTCCCCCTTACTCTATTACTTCATTTGCTAATTTAGTTAATTTGTTCAATAATCAATTCTCTTGTAGTAGAAAATTTGAAAGATTAACTAGTGATTTATATAGGGTAACTCAAAGTCATAATGAATCATTAAGGGATTATATAACTAAATTCAGTAAAGAATCCTTGGACATTCCCAACTTGGATATGGCCACGGCTGTTGAGGCCTTCAAAATGGGACTGCTTAAGGATTCATTGTTCTATGATGATCTTGTTATGACACCATGCAGGAACCTAGATGAAGTAAGAACTCGGGCACTCAGGTTCATCCGGCTAGAGGATGACAAGAGGATCCAGGAGAGGCAAGTAGGATCCTCAAAACAGGAAAAACAAGGATCCTCTTTCAAGAACAATAAGTTCAAATCCTACCATAGAAATGACAACCAGAACGTGCATGCTGTTGACCAAGAAGAGGATGATGAGGATTATCCTCCGATTTCTGAATATTGTTTTTCTGTTGACAATCATGAACTAATCCTTGCAATGCAGAATCTAGGAGAAAAAGCCAGATGGCCCAGAAAGAATGACAAACCATCCGGGACTAAAGACAAGTCAAAGTGGTGTGCATACCACGAGGATTTCGGGCATCTAACTAAAGAATGCATAGCATTAAGAAAAGAAATTGGATATCTGTTAAGCAAGGGGCATCTAAAAGAATTGTTGGGAAGAAAAAAGCAAAGGACTCAGGATCCTGAAAGGATCCCTGAAAAGGCTCCAGCCCCTCCGGCGAATGCACAAGTAATCAACTTTATTTCCGGAGGATCAGATATTTGTGGTACATCCTTCTCGGCAGCCAAAAGGCATGCAAAGGAAGCAAAAATGGATAATGGAGAAAGACCTATTCGAACATCAAGTGTCTCGGAAGGAAAGACGATAACGTTTGATGAGGATGATCGCATTAACATCCAGGATCCTCATCATGATAGTTTAGTTATTACTCTCTTTATTTCTAACCATTTTGTCCGCAGGATCCTTATCGACGGAGGAAGCTCAGTAAACATTATCCAGCTTGATGTTCTAAAGAAAATGGGTATCCCAGAATCAGACATCACACCAAGATCCTCCGTGCTTGTGGGATTCAGTGGAGAAACGAAGAAAACTCTGGGGGACATCAAACTCCCAATCTACGTGGAAGGATTACATAATTATCAAAAATTTTGTGTTATTGACTGTTTATCTTGTCGCAATGTTATCCTTGGCAGGCCCTGGATACATGATATGAAAGCAGTCCCATCCACCTACCATCAATGTGTGAAACTCCCTGGCCCATGGGGGATAATCAAGATCGACAGTGATCAGCAGGAGGCTAAGGATTGTTATACCTCATCCATGAAGCCAACCTCGAAGCCAAGGGAACAATAGCAATTACAGATTCCTCCAAGGAATGTCTTGGAGGCAAGGGAACAAGATGTGGACGAAATCCTCTTGGATCCTAGTGATCCTGAATCAAAAATCTATATCGGATCAGGGATCCTTGGCAAGATGAAAGAAGACATAATATCCTTCCTCAAAAGAAGAAAATCTACCTTTGCATGGAAACATGAAGATATGACAGGTATATCTAAGGATATTATCACTCATAAACTTGGCATTGACAGGTCTATCAAACCAATCCATCAAAAAAGGAGGAAGTTTGCACCAGAAAGGAATGCCATTATCCAAGAAGAAGTAGAGAGACTACTTCGAGCAGGTATGATCAGAGAGGTAAAATATCCAAAATGGTTAGCCAATGTGGTTGTTGTCCAAAAGAAAAACGGAAAGTGGAGGGTATGTATCGATTTCACTGATCTGAATAAGGCATGTCCCAAGGATCCTTTCCCACTACCCCACATTGACTCCATGGTGGATGCAACGGCGGGGCATGAACTGTTGACCTTTATGGATGCATCATCTGGATTCCAACAAATTCAGATGGAACCATCTGACCAAGAGGATACAACCTTTATGACCCCAACCGATTTATATTGTTATATTGCCATGCCTTTTGGACTAAGAAATGCAGGTGCAACATATCAAAGGCTGGTGAATATGATGTTCAAAGATCAAATAGGACAAACTATGGAAGTATACATAGATGATATGATAGTCAAGTCAAAGAAAGCTGAGGATCACCTAAGGGACTTGGAGGAAGCATTTGATATCCTTGATAATTATAACATGAAGCTTAATCCTTCAAAATGCCACTTTGGTGTTAAAGCAGGTAAATTTCTAGGATATATGGTAACTCAGAGGGGCATCGAAGCAAGCCCGGAGCAAATTAAAGCACTAGTGAATATCAAGTCCCCTGCCAATGCTAAGGATGT